>NW_006922100.1:675150-727536 GCF_000298275.1 Orycteropus afer afer | reverse complement strand
ATCCAAAAACTCAATAATGACCAGAATTATTGGTCAGATGAAATCTGGTGAGACTCCCAATACTATGGCCCTGAAATACATTTGGCGCCTGGAATAAAACTCACTCTCAGGGGCGGGCTCTCAACCCAATAGTTAACAAGATGTACACAAAGACCACTAAACCCAGGATGCCACACCCACACACTCAATGGTAATACATCCCTTACAGCAATAGACCATGGGACACCAGCAGACCAACATTCAAACTGAGGAAATGCAGGACAAACAGGAGTGTATAATGATGAGGGGCACGGGGGAGGGTTGCAGGGTAGGGAGAGGAGGAGACTGGGTTAGGGTTGGACATGGCGAATGGGGAATGAAACTAAATGTACGCATGACGTTGACTGTAAAACAAGCTCTTAAAAAAAAAATAGCTAATGTTTGTGATTTAGGATCAACTCCTGGTCAAAATACAAAAAAAACAAAAAACAAACCAAACTCACTGCCGAGGAGCTAATTAAGGAGGCGATTTTTGGTGATAATTACTTAATATGTTCATATCACTGTGTTGGATGTTCATTACATCATCTAAATATATGTATATCCAGACAGACATATAGAGATATTATAAACATTTAAGCTGCTTTTATGTCTCCAGATCCTTAAGGGTAATTTGACCACGTGGTCAAATTTTTGTGCTTTCACATGTTTCTGGAAACTTTTATGTCAATAAAGCCACTTTTTGGGGACATTTGAATGATTATCTTATTGACTTAAAACATGTTGATTTATTTTAAATGCTTTTTTAGGCACTCGATAAATGCTTATTGACTGAGTTTCACAAACATTTAAGGTAAGAATGATGTATATAGTGAAATCATTTTGCCAACAGGATGCTAACTGGGTGCCAAGATTTGTATACAATGTAAATCAAAACGACGTAAATGTCTTTGTGACTGCCTGCAGGAAGAGCACAGATGTACTTTTCCTAGCAACAGATTTACTTTTCTGTAGTTTATAGTTGGGAAAAAGTCTCCAGACAAGACGGAATGAACTATTCTTGAGACTAAAATAGTAAATCCACACTGAGTTTTCTATATTGCTATAGCATCATAGAGTGCACATTGGGTAAGAGTGGGCACTTTGGATTAAGGCATTCCTGGTAGCATTGATAGTAACCATGTGTGTGACCTTGGACATGTTTTCTTTTCTATAAGGATTAGTTAGGATTAGTCAGCTGAAAAAAAAAAAAAAAAAAACCAAACCCATCACCATCAAGTTGATTCTGACTCATAGTGACCTACAGGACAGAGGAGAACTGCCCTGTAGGGTTTCCAAGGCTATAAATCTTGACAGAAGTAGACTGCCACATCTTTTTTCCCACAGGTTAAACAAAGATGTCTGTATCCTAATTCCCAGAAGCTGTGCACATTACGATATATGTAAAAAATGATTTTGCAAGTGAGAGTAAATTAAGAGTTTTGAGATGCCAGGGCATCGTGGATTATCCAAATAGGTTCAGTATAATCGAAATGGTCTGCAGAAGAGGAAGGCAGGGGAACCAGAGTCAGAGGAGATATGATGACAAACCGAGATCAGGTTGATGCCCCAAGCCAAGGAGTATGGGAAGCTACTAGAAGCTGGAAAAGGAAACAAAATTAATATAGTTTAGTCACCTAAAATAGGTTTAATAAAATAACTTCCTTATGGGATTATTTGGCAGTTAAAACCCACTAGCCACCCCTTGGAAGGAAGATTGGGCAAATTGCCTCGGAAACCCAAGGAAGGGTTGCTATGAGTTGAATGAACTCAATGGCAGTGATTTTGTTTTTTCATGGGATTATTTTGAGAATTAAAAGAGATAATGGATATAAAAAATATTTTATAATATAGACTGTCAGGGTTATAAGAATATAGACCCAAGCACATATCAAGTGTTTGAATTCTTTGCTTGTTCACACAAATAAATTTTTCAACCTATACTTAAGAAAACATTGTGCTTTGTAGTTTTGCTTATTTCATAGTGTAGAAAGCAATTTTATTTACCATGGACAGATAGTTGAGACTATCAGAATTATACATATACAGATAAGAAAGGAAAGAAGATAGCATTTATTAAAAGCCTGGTACAAGTCAACATATTAAGCTACGAAATTTTCATACATTATTTCAACAGCAACCTTAAAAGAGATGGCATTTTCCCCACTGCTAATTAGAAACCACAGACAGATATCAAGAGATTCACTTCAAAATATAAACTTAATAGACACAGGCTCTTTCAATAAAGGTAAACCAACTTCCAAGAACTAAAAACTACAAGGTGGTACTAGTTTAAGACTTGGCTGGACTGGGAGACTCAAATTATGGCATCAGGAGTCCATCTTTCCCTCTTCCCATCTTTGACTTGCTTTCCTTGGTACCATCTTTTTAGTCTAGCTATTACACATGTACAAACCTGCCCTTTGGTGCTGTATCAATACCAGTCTGTGAAGACCAGGGGGACAAAAGCATCTGTCTTCTAACAGTTCTGGTGAAAGTCTGAGCCAATACTTATTGATCTGGCCTGAATCACTGATGGGGTAGGGGTGAACTATTTCATTGATAAAGCCTGGGTCCATGCCCAAAGCTGTAGCATCAAGGAGGGCTAGGGAAGTTGCTAGAATTTATCAAATTTTATTCAAATTGTTGATATGATCTTTTTTTTTTTTCCAGTAATGTAATTTTTTATAGTGTAAATGATGCATCAGAACATAAGATAGCAAAAGTTTTAGGGAGATTTTGCAGTAGAAATAATAATAATAATAACAGAAGATGAGGGGTGTCTTCTAGATTCATAAAGCAGAAATCAGTCATCAGGAACC
This sequence comes from Orycteropus afer afer, assembly GCF_000298275.1. Classification (NCBI taxonomy): domain Eukaryota; kingdom Metazoa; phylum Chordata; class Mammalia; order Tubulidentata; family Orycteropodidae; genus Orycteropus; species Orycteropus afer. The sequence goes on along the minus strand of NW_006922100.1, from coordinate 724,696 downwards.
CTAAAGAAAAAACTAACCTCCTCCTTTATGGTTGAGAGAGGGGAAAAAGAGGAGAAATGACATGTCCATGTTCATATACACAATTCAGATATATACTCTTTGTCTCCTGCTTTGCAAGTCAGACTTTCCTCCTTTTTTTCTTAAATCAAACTAGCATCTACCTTCTCAGCTTTTCTGATGTGAAGCAAATTTTCAGTGTAAAAACTGATTAAGTCTTCTTAAACTAAATATGCTTCCCAAGCTTTAATTTATATTAAAAAAAAAAAAATCTTTTTTTCTGAGTGAAACTATTCTCTCAGTCAATATCACCTTGGGCTTGAAAGTGTTGCTCACCTAGAATCTTTGAGAACAGCTTGAGTTTTATTTTCTCTAAGATTCCAGATTGTTCTTATTATTTTTTCAGAGTCCAAGATCTAAATGCTAATCATATCCATCCATCCAAACCCAACCCAACCCAACCCACTGCTGTTGAGTCATATCTGACTCATAGCGACCCCTCCTTGGGTTTCTGAGCCAGTATCACTATGGAAGTAGATTGCCCAACCTTCCTTCCTAGGAGTGGCTTTACTTAATACCTACTGTGTGACAGGAGATATTGTGATGAACAAGACAGGTAAACAGGAAGTGGAAACAAACACTGATAAGCACCTTGATGGGTGCAAGAACAGGGTGAGATGAATGCCAGGGGAAGGACAGCTATCTAGTGTTGCAAGAAGGAAAATGTGGAGCTGGTCAGGAGAGGTATTTGGGGTAATTAACATTTAAGACAAACCTTAATCCTAATGAGCACCAAATAACTGAAGTCGAGATGATAGGGAAAGGATTTATAAACAGAGGCATAGAATAAGCAACATTCACCAGGATGAGAGGGTGTGAGATAAAAGAGAAGCTAAAATATATTTCATATGGCTGGAGCATAGAATGACTTTCAATTTTTAGAGGAGGTGGTTAGATAAAGTTGATAGTGAAAAGAGTTAGGGCTAAAGAGGTAGATGTTGTTGTTTGCCATCGAGTCGACCCCAACTCATAGCGACCCCTCCTTGGGTTTCCGAGGCAGTATCACTACGGAAGTAGGATTGCCCAACCTTCCTTCCGAGGAGTGGCTGGTGGGTTTGAACCGCCAGCCTTCTGGTGAGCAGTCAAGTGCCTTAGGCACTATGCTACCAGAGCTCCTAAAGAGGTAGATAGGAGCCAGGAATGAAGGATTTCTAAGGCTGTATGAAAGAGTAAAAACTTTTTCTGTGTCAGGCACAGTCTCTACAGAGTTTCAGGAACGGACAGATATATTCAGACTTCTGATTTTGAAAATACCCCTCTGGCTATAAAGTAGAGACCGAATTGGAAGGGTGAACCTGATATAGCATAACAAAATAGGAGACTGTTTATGTAATTAAGTATAGATCTGAATCAAGAGTTTTTAAGGGATTTTATTTATAATTATTATTGTGATTTGGATGAAAGTTTACAGAGCAGATTCGTTACACATTCAACAATTCATATCCATTTTGCTTTATGAGATTGATTGCAATCCCATAATGTAAAAACACTCTTCCCGCTTCCTCCCTGTGTTCACCATTTCCCTTCATCCTTCTTTCCTATCTCTTCCTGCCTTCTGAGCTTTCTCCCTACACAAATGCTGCCCTTTCGATCTCTTTTGGTTTATTTTTCTAATAAGCCTATACCTTCCTGGTGTTATTGTTCACCTAAATAGACCTGTCTATCATTTGGCTGGAAGCTGACCCACAGGCCTTGGTTCTATTCCACACTTGAAGGATGTCTAAGAGCCATAGTCTCTGGGATTCACCAGGCTCTATCAGACCAATAAGCCTGATTGTTTTTATGATTTTGAGTTTTGTTCCCAAATTTATTTATGATTTACTTATAATTTTAAGTTTTCTCCCACTCTGTCCAGGCCCTCCTGTTGTGTTCCCTTTCAGAGCAGTCAGCAGTGATTGCCAGATACCATCTAGTTCTACTGGTCTCAGAGTCCTGAAGGCTGGAGTTCACATGGCCCATTAGTTCTTTGGACTGATTATTTCTATGCACCTTTGATTTTCTTCACTCTTCTTTGCTCTAGACCCACAGGGACCAATAGCTGAACCTTAGATGGCCACTCACAAGCTTTTAAGACCCTTGTCCCTACTCACCAAAGTAGGATGTAGAACATTGTCTTTGTAGACTTTGTTATACAAATTTACCCAGTATCCCCCAAGAATATGGTCCTGAGGCTCCAGACCCAGCAAGTCATTCCTCAAAGTGTTTGGTTATAGGTAAGAAGTTTTATAACTTTACTCTCCGCTCTTCTATTTTCTTGGATATATTTGTAGCATATAGAAATACATATGTAGAAGTATCCTCTGTGAAACCCAAACATAAACATTTGCCTTCTAAAAGTTTTTAAGGTATTAGTGTATTTGTTCTCAAAAATTGAAGATCACATAATATTGAAAATAGGATATTATTTCAAAGTACATATTTTATATACTTAATCAGTTTGAATATGAATCATATGTTGCTGTTGTTGTTGTTGTTATGTGCCGTTGAATCGGACCCAACTCATAGCAACCCCTCCTTGGGTTTCCGAGGCAGTATCACTACAGAAGTAGATTGCCCAACCTTCCTTCCGAAGAGTGGCTGGTGGATTTATGTAGAAAGACATTATTGGTGTACCAAATATTTATATGTCAACCATGCACCAAAATGTGTGCTAGACTCTGGACATACTTTGCATTTTTTGAGCTCCTTCTCTTGGTCATAATAATTTAGCATGGAAAATAAAATATACATTTATTACCAATTCATAAATATTATAGAAGCATATATGATAGAATGATTAAATTATTCTTTAATTTAATTTAATTTAAATTCCTTTAAAGGAATGAGGAAGTTTGCACAGAAGCATCAATTGAGTTGTGTCTGAAAATATTTTGTCTAGAAGATAAAGAACAAAAATTATATTCGAGCCAAATAATGTGATCAAAGACATGACGAAGTCATGAACATTTGTTTACATCTAATGTACAGCAAATTAGCAAGTATGGTAATAAAGGTAGGAAGTGCAACATTCTGCGTCTGGAGTGAAGAAGGTTACAACATTGTGCATCAGGAAAAGGAGTTATAATTTTTTCCTTAAGTGATAAGAAGACAAATGTTTTAGTGGCTAGTGGCATGATCAGATGTATATACTTGAAAGAGTTAGGAATGAAGAAAATGTGTGAAGTATGGTCAAACAAAAGCCTAAGCCATTAGTCAACAGGTCTACGTCATTGTTTTCTAAGTTTTCAATTTGGAAAACCATTTTAAATGTGATTGTTTCCTTATTCTCATTTTTTGGTAGTTGATTTTATGGACACCAAAAGTAATTTTTACAAGCACATATGTCTCCAGAGACCTCTTAAAACAATTTTGACACTCCTGATAGGAATCCAGTGTTGAGTATCATAGTTACTATGTATTTGCTTTTACTGGGTTTATTTTTAGTTTATTGTCTGTATCTCCATTATAATACAAACTCCATAAGAGCAAGTACATATTCCTTGGTCTACTTCAAGTGATTAATACACAGCATGACTCATAGTACCAGTGAAATAAATGTTTTTGAATGAATAAATTTACTAGAGAATCTCTACTTTCATCTATTTTATACATTGGGTAGTGTTAGGAGTAAAGGTTCTAGAAACAGAGTGTCTGGATTTGTGTCCTAGCCTCAGTACTCATTAGTTATTTAATTCTGAGCAAATTATTTCATCTCTCTGAACCTTAATTTCTTCTTCTATAAAAAAAACAAAACAAAAAGATTCTGATGGTGAAATAAACTAGTACATCAAAAGCAATTAGAGCAATATTTGGGAAGTAGTTAAGTGTTTAGAGAATGAGGCCTATTAAAATTATTATTTGAAGTGAATCTACAGGTAATATATGTCTCAAAATCATTGTACTGCATATGTGGAATGTTTATTTTCTTTGTTAAATAATAATTAAATTCACTTTACACTTGAGGCAGTTTTGTATAGATTAATTTTACTTTTGATATGTATGGTACTGGGAAGGTTTAACAGAAGAAATAGATAAACTGTAGCCACAGAAGTTTACTAAATCCCATTTCTAAGTGTTATGAATGTGTGTGTGTGTGTGTGTGTGTGAGTGATGAGTAGGGATGGAAGGGATGGTAGAGGACAGAGAGAGAAGATACAGACTCACAAATGGAGACAGTTATTGATGGGTTTTTCAGTAGTGTGGCTTAATGATATTGTAGATTGAGTTTATATCAATTTTAAATACTATCTCCCATATGGTTTTTCTCCTTTTCTTGCTCATAATAATTTGACTGTTTTGAAACTTTTAGTCTTGTAAAAAATATACTGCCTAACTTCAATGTCTCTAAATGGAATATTCATCTATGGCTGTCCATTTGATGCTATATATTCCACGCCATCCGTCTCTATGAATACCAGGAGAGGTGTTAGAGGCGAGTTTTCCCCTCTGAGAAATCATATGACACACCGGCTATTCCTTAGAAAATGAAACTCCTGAAATAAATGTTTGATGTGCTTTCATCTTCTGTACAGTTCACTTCTCTAAATATGCATTGATAAAGGAATCTCTCAAGCGGAAAGGTGAGTCACCTTACAAAGCCAATGAATGCAAGGATGATTATTCTTCTTTGCCCTGCAGGTCATTTATTATGGATGGGTGATATATCAGCCTCAGCCCATTACCAGGCTCTATGTTATTAATGCAGAGGTCTTTGAAGTTGGTTTTTGTGTTGTGGCCAACCATTCCTATGACCAATATGACATTTGTGGTTCTGAGCAACTTTAATTCTCCATACAAATATTTAAACAATTCTAATAAACTAGGATGAGTTTCCAGAACTTTGGAACTTAGAAACATAATGATATTTCCAAATAATTTGTTTTTAGTTGACTGAAAAATAACAACTACAGCATATTTAATATTGGCCATGCATTAAACCTATTAATGTAAGTATTATAGTATCAGTTTTAAAGGAGAAATACCTGGAGCCCAGAGGTGGTTAAATAACTTTCCTAAACCCAGGATATCTTTTACAACTCAGTATTTTTTTTTTTTTTTTTCTATCACGCACAGTCTCCTCTCAAATTAGTTTATACGGGACATGTGAGAGTTGGTCATTGGTCACTGAAGCTGAATGATTTCTGAAAAAAGTCAAAGTTCAGTCTTTGGAATGTTTGATTAAAATGAAGCTGCAAGCAAAGGAAATATTAGATCATCTTTTCTAGATTCAAGCTCCCACCCTGTCTTTTGTATGTTATATGTTGCACACTGAGTGCTTAATAAATATTAATAATAATGTTTCACAGAGTTTATTAAGACTAATGCATCTCTAGAAAGTACTTGGAGTCCTGAAGAATAGACTGTATCAAGTCAAGATGAGATTTTACATTATTATAATGTAACTTAAAGGGAAAAGGAGAAACACAATAAATACTCCCAAACAGTATTGATGATGACAGGAGTTGTGGCTCAGTGGCATCATGGTCCCATCAATGTAGACAACATTTACAGAGTGCTTCCAATGTGCTGAGGACCAATTTAAGCATTTTGCTCTCCTAACATTTAATATTTGTAACAGACCTATATGCTATGGATTATTTTAATCCCTACTTTACAGATAAGAAAATTGATGCACTGAAGTGTTAAATAAATGGCATAGGGCTTCAAGCATTCTGATTCCAAACTCCAACATCCTGATCATTATGCTATATTTTCTCTGAATATAAATTTGAAATTGAGAAAATGCAATCATCCTTTCATTTATTCTTTCTTTCTTTCAAATAACATGAATTGAGCACTTTGTGTGCCTGAAGCACTATGCAAGGGGCCTGGTGGGATATGGACCTGCATAAGTTCTTAACTTTAAAAGAACATACAATTGAATGGCATACACATAAGTCAGTGTTGTGAGGTAGAGTGAAATGATTGTTGGAATGAATGCAAAAGCAAAGATTCATGGGAAATGAAGGAAGGTTGGGAGTCATTCTGACTGAGAAATGTAGAGAAACTTCACAGGGAAGGAATCTTTAAAGCCTTGGTAAGAGGTAAACAGAAGGGCTACTGAGACTGAGGAAAGATTAAGAATAAATATTGATAAATGGAAATCCATAATGTGTTTGAAATTGACTGAATAAACTGCTAGGGGAATATTTTCCTGAAGGCTAACTACTTTTTTCCTATAATTTTGATATGTTAAATACGGATGCTTATTAAAATCACTAAGAATTTCTTCAAAATCCACATAGTATCCCTATATTCATGTGTTAAGGGATAGGGTTTGAGCATGTGTTTTTGCCATAGCCTCTTAATTAAAAAACACAAATATTTGTTGATTATGATGTTGGTGTGCTATGTTTTCTCCTCTCACCAGTATATATTTGAGATTTTCCCAGCTTTTCTCCATTTATGCATTTAGAACACAGCTTTGAGAACTACCAGGACTAATCCCTGAGAAACATACGGTGGGAAGAAGGAAATAGTGTTGAACATAATTACATTTATCCTAAATGCTTGTGGTTCTTAATACTTAGCACTTTTTAAAGGTATATCCCAAATATTACCATATTACCCTTCCATTCTTTTCAAAATGAAATTGTATCTATCTTTAAAATACCTTTAAAAAATCACACAGTGAAGAAGACAAGGAAAACAGAAAATCACATAGGAAACAAAGATGTAAATTATGCAAAATATAGTATTTTCTCTACAAACATCTAGGCAAATATAAGATATATGGAATCAAGTAGGGGACTTCCTTGACTCAGATCCCTTCTAATTCAAACCCAAGTTTATAACCTGTTCCCTGATTACTCACCTTTGCTTTGGAAACCTCCCTTACCTCTTCATTAGTGGGCTTTACAGGGTCTTCTCTTAGACTTGGTTTTCTCTATCTCCAAACACTCCAGCTTTGCAAGGACAACGTCTGTTTTTCGCTATTAAATCATCCTACTAGAAATGATATTTCTTCAATTATTTATGGTTTTTAAGCCTTCGTGGTGTGTGTATGTATGGAGGTGGGAGAGAAGTGCTACTTGCTTATTAACCCTCCTTCTTCTTACACTGTACTTCTCAGGTAGAATTTCTTCTCACTACTCTTGTTTCCTCTACCAACTTCTTTGCCTTTCTCTAGAGAGGAAACAATGTGAGCAAAGCTTGCAAGGCTTGAGAGGACATGATTTATTTAAAGACTACAAAAAAGGCTGGTGTATATTTTGAAGCTGCAGGTGTAAGGCGCAACAAGACTATGAATGGTTAGACTTTTTCTTTTCCAAAATGGGAAGATAGTGGAAAGTTTAAAACAGTCAAATGACCAAACAAGATTTTATTTAGAAAAGATTCTTCTGGTTGTGGTGTAGAGAAGATTGGAAAAATAATAAAGTAGACATAGTATCAGTTACATGACTATGATAGTCCTATGAGAAGAAATAGGCATTGGCACAAGGGTTGTGCTGAAATGGGGAGATTTCAACAGGTTTGAAATCAGTTCAGAGAGTGAAATCAACAGGAATTTGTAATGCATTGGATATAAAGATGATTGTAGTATATAGAAAGAATAAAAAATATCTCGTAGGGTTTTATTTCTATAATTACATGAGAAAGCAAAACCAAACCAAACCCCCAACACCACTGAGTCAATTCTGACCAACAGTGAACCTGTAGGAAAGAGTGGAACTGCTCTATAGGATTTCCAAGGCTGTATATCTTTTTTTGGAAGCAGACTACAGCATCTTTCTCCCTCAGAGCAATTGGTATGTTTGAAACACTAACCTTTTGGTTAGGAGGTGAGTGATTAACACCTGCACCACTGAGGATCTATGAGAAAGGTTTTTACTGAAAATGATAATAGTAGAAGAATGTATTGTCTCATTATCTTATTAATGATCAACTAATACATAAGAAATAGATAAAACCTCAGTAATTAGTAGATCTCCAATTATCAAGTATGTATTAGGTAATTGCTGAATATCTAAAAATATGCTTGATGTGCTGAGAGTTACCAAAATGTAAATGCATTCTTGAGAAGTTTAAAATGTTTCTGGGACACTAGAAAATCTAGATGTCATTGTGAGAACATGTATCTATTTACCTATTAATAAAATGGAGATGATAAAAATCTTTTTATATGTAGACTGTTGTGATAATATTGCCCATAGTAGGTGTGCAATAAAATATTTGTTGAATGAATTAATGATAATTTAAAGAGGCAATGTATCCAAAGTTTATAATGAATAAACATTTAATAATTATTTTACTAATCTATTTAATAATCTAGTCTCAATACAATGTGTGAGAACAAATCATTTTAAAATGAGAAAGTATCATATATAAAGTTACATTTCACTTTAATCCCTAAATAAAGCATTATTATACTCTTTTAAAATTAAATTTTCTTTGCCTCCATATCATCTCCCTTCACATGTGAATACTTACCTTTAGAATCCAAGATACAGTTAAATCATTTGTAAGAGTGAACAAGGGTATTTATTCACTAAAGGCCCTTGACTGTTAAGCAGAAGCCTGACAGTTCAAACCCACCAGCCACTCCTCAGAAAAAAGGTTGGGCAATTTACTTCCATAATGATACCGCCTTGGAAACCCAAGAAGGGGTCGCTATGAGTCGGGTCCGACTCCACGGCACATAACAACAACAAATATAGTCTTAAAAGATAATGAAGTTGTTACCTCCAACTACTTGATAAATTTAGGCCACCAGATGTCACTACAGATTAAGCAATGGTGACAGACTTCCCACTGTAAATTCTAGAGACTTCTGACAACGTAAGCAAATATAAGATGATGTTATTTCTCAAAAAATAAATAATTGGGAAGTTGTGTTATTATTTTTTTTTTTCTTTCTGATTGTCTTTCCTCCAATGCATCTAGAAGAATGAAAAAAAGAAAGCCTATAATGGGCACAAGATCTAATTTTTCATAACTTCTGTTTTCTATCCTAATAAAAAAGAATAGGTGTTACAGTCCAGCAGAACATGTATTTTGTTTCAGCAGTTTTCTTGATTGTGAGCAATATTTTGCAAGCTCCATTTTTCTTTGACTTCATAAAAGAAGACTGTCCCAGCTCACTTATATTAATTACCCTTTATACAACCACCTTGCTTATAAAAGGTGCAGTTCAGACTAAATGTGTTTCCATTATATTGGCCACATATAATGGGTAGTTAATCATGAAGAAAATTCATTAGCTGAATGTCACCAGAAACCTATGTCGTGTGGCAAATGAACAGGGGACAACCAGTTTGAGTTTTAATTTCTGCAATGAGCTCTTGTTGTAAAGCTTCATCCCTCTTTATGCAATTGGGCAGAGAATTAACAGTATGACAAATGGCTCGTGAACCTGGTGAGAAGCCTTGATTACAAGCGAATTTGTTATTTCTGTAAAACTTTCCACAAGTTTCTCAATGGAAGAAGTTATGTTACTGAATGCCCTGAATTTACTGTGTTAGCAGTAGACAACTAAGGAAACAGAGACTGGAATAGTCTTTGAGCAAAACTATAATTTAATCCTTTTGTGACCTGCAGGACTTATATCATCAACCAATATTTTTAGCCTCTCAGGTCTCTTGGCAAGCTACTATCCCATTTATAGTACTTGCTGCTGCCTGGCAGGGACCTATATAATTGCATGGATCTGAAGAACAGGCCTCACCTCACCAAGCCTACTACCAGAGTCCACTTGGGACATATCTGTCCCTTATGTTGTTGTTGTTGTTATGTGGCATTGAGTCATTTCCAACTCATAACAACATTATGTACAACAGAACAAAACACTGCCTGGTCCTATGCCAGCTCACAATCCTTACTATACCTGAATCCATAACTGCAGCACTGTGTCAATCCATCTTGTTGAGGGCCTTCCCCTCTTTCATTGACCATCCACTTTAGTAAGTATTACATCCTTTCCAGAAAATGGTCTCTTTTGACAAAGTGATCAAAGCAGGTCAGATGAAGTCTGGCCAGTCTCAATTCCAAGGAGTATTCTGGCAACACTTCTTCCACCACAGATTTGTTAGTTCTTTTAGCAGTCCACGGTACTTTCAGCATTCTTTGCCAACACCGTAACTCAAAAGAATCAACTCTTCTTCAGTCTTCCTTATTCATTGTTCAGCTCTCACATGCATATGGGTTAGGCACATCTTAGTCTTCAAGGAGATATCTTTGCTCTTCAGTGCTTGAAAGAGGTCTTTTGCAACAGATTTGCCCAATGTAATACATTGTCTGAGGTATAATCCATAATGCAGACTGTAGTTTTTAATCTTCATCAGTAAGTGCTCCAAGTCATCCTCACTTTCAGCAGGCAAAGTTGTGTCATCTGTGTACCTCAGGTTGTTAATGAACCTTCTTCAAATCCTGATGCCATGTTCTTCATATAGTACAGCTTCTCAGATTATTTGGTCAGCATACAGATTGAATGTTGTTGTTGTTATTTGCCGTCGAGTCGGCCCCGACTCATAGTGACCCCTCCTTGGGTTTCCGAGGCAGTATCACTACGGAATTAGGATTGCCCAACCTTCCTTCCGAGACAGATTGAATAAGTATGTTGAAAGGATACAACCCTGATGCACTCCCTTCCTGATTTTAAACCATGCAGTATCCCCTTGTTCTGTTCGAACAACAGCCTTCTGGTCTATGAACAGGTTCCTCATGAGTACAATTAAGTGCTCTGGAATTCCCATTCTTCTCAATGTTATCCAAATTTGTTATGATCCACGTGGTCAAATGTCTTTGCATAGTCAATAAAACACGAGTAAATATCTTTCTGGTATTCTTTGCTTTGAGCCAAGATCCATCTAACATTAGCTATGATATTCCTCATACCACATCTCCTTTGAATCCACCTTGCATTTCTGGAAGTTTTTTGTCAATATACTGCTGCAACCGTTTTTGAATTGTCTTCAGTAAGATTTTACTTGTGTGTGATATTAATAATGCTATTTGATAATGTCCACATTCTGTGGGCTCACTTTTCTTTGGAATGTGTACAAATATGGATCTCTTCCAGTCAGTTGGCCAGGTAGCTGTCTTCCAAATCTCTTGGCATAGCTGAGTAAGCACCTCCAGTGTAACATCCGTTTGTTGAAACTTCTTAATGGGTATTCTGTCACTGTGCCTCCAGTGCAACATCCATTTGTTGAAACATCTCAATGGCTATTCTGTCACTTCCCAGAGACTGTTTTTTCACCAATTCCTTCAGTGAAGCTTTCACTTCTTCCTTCAGTCCCATTGGTTCTTGATCATATGCCACCTCCTGAAAGGCATGAACATATAGCAATTATTTTTGGTACAGTGATTCTATGTATTCCATCCATTTTCTTTTGATGTTTCTTGCATTGTTGAACATATTGCCCATGGAATCTTTCAGTATTGCAATTCCAGGCTTAATATTTTACCTCAGTTCTTGTAGCTTGAGAAATGTTGAGTGTGTTCTTCCCTTTTGGTTTTCTAACTCCTACTCTTTGCACATTTCATTATAATAATTGAGTTTGTCTTCTTGAGCTGCTCTTTGATATCTTCTTTTCAGCTCTTATATATATATATATGTGTGTGTTAATTTGAATAATAGTAATAGTAACTGATCTTCCTCATAAGTGTATGAATATTATCCTATCTCTGACAGCATTATACTTCAGGATAGATCTTGAAACACTCTTTGTGATGATGAATGCCACACCATTCCTCTTTAATTTGTCATTCCCAGCATAGTAGATCATATGGTTTTCTCATTCAAAATGGCTAAAAACCAGTCTATTTCATCTCACTAATGCCTAGGATATTGATCTTTATGCATTCCATTTCATTTTTGACCACTTCCCATTTTCCTAGACTCACACTTTTTACATTCCATGTTTCAATTGTTAATGGATGTTTGTAGCTATCTCTTCTTGTTTTCAGTTGTGTCACATCAGCCAATGGAGGTTCCAAAAGGTGTACTCTACCATATCATTAAGGCTGGCTCTATTCTGAGGAGGAGGCATCTGTTTCCTAGTCATATTTTGAGTGCCTTATGACTTGAGGGGCTTCCAGCTCTTGGAAGGGGCTATTCATAGAGATTTTCATATAGATTTTTAATAATATATCACACAGTGTTTCACAGCTATTCTGTCCAATATAATTGTATCAAAATTTATATTACCACAATTTTTTTCTCTTGATTTCAACATGGCTTCCATTACTGAAAACATATAATATCAAGAAAAAATTCAAAGCAGAAAATAATTTGGTCATGAATGGGTTAAATCAATATCAACTGGAACCATTTTGGTGAATCATCCCCACCTCAAATTGATATAAAGGGCACTGTGAATATCTCACATATTCATTCAATATTCTTTCAGCAATAATTCTTGAGACCCTACTCTATCAAGTTCTTTTCCAGGTTTTCTAGGTGCTACCTATGCAACTATGAACATGTGTGAAACCGTCTGTCTTCACTGAGTTTATTTTGTACCTATTGCAGAGTGGTGATGTGGCAGATGTGAAAGAGGGGAGATGTGAAATAAATAATTACGTAATAATTCTATGGTTCATAAAAAAATAATTTAGTAGACTAATGGTCTATAAAAAAATAAAATAGTTTAGTAGCATAGAGAATAAAATAAAGTGATGGAGAACATCTTTAGAGGTAGTGCACAGAAAAGAGCTCTCTGAGGAAGTGGTATTTGAGCTGAAACTGAATGATGGTGAAGATGCCAACCATATTAGATTTCGAGCATCAGGGAGAATAAAGGTAAAGACTTAGTTTTTACAACCTTTTCTTCCTAGCCTAATAAAGACTTTGACTTCTTATTTCATTGCCAATTTGAAAATTCTTAGTGATGAACATTGGCCTATTATCTTATGCCTAGAACAATCAGATCTACCTAAAGGAATAGGGTTAAAGTAAGCAAATGACTTCCAGTAAGGAACACATGATTAAAGTGGAAGTATGAGTAGATTGCATAGGAATGGGGAAAGCGGAGGAACATCAAGCAGTAAGTGCCTACTGCGAGGTTAAATGTGGAATTCTCTAAATTTTGGTATGACTGGGGCAATGAGCATGCTCATTGGTGATAGAGTAAACTTGCAAATCTTTTTGAAAGCAATTTGACAAACCATTTCAAGAGTCAAAAGAATGTCCACACCTTATTTGACCCATCCATGCATTCTGATAATGAATTCTGTGAATTATATTTTGAGGAAAGAGGCATGTATGTATGAAGATACTTATTAAAGTGTCATTTTTTATAGTGAAAAATAAAAGCAGCCTGAGTATTTGACAATATTTGAGAGGTTATAAAAGTATGGTACATCAGCCTGATGAAATAATAAGCATTCATCATAAGCAATAATTAAGATAATTATGAAACAAAATGGACAGTAGAATATTAAGCTAAAAGCATGGCTTGCAGTTATATTACGTGGTTTCATTATTTAATGTTAAAAATATACATTTATTCTGGAAGAAAAGTAAAAGAAAACATGAAAAAATATACTAGTTTCTCTGATACATTAATAAACATCTTTGTAGACTTACAGCACTTTGCTAGATTTGAGGATAAGAAAGATCAATAAGTCATGGCCTTGCTCACCCATCAAGCTGCTGATGGTCAGGAGGTCAATATGTGTGCATATGAAAAATGCTATGGAATTTGGTTCTATTCTGTAGCACATAGGGTCACTATGAGTCACCATGAATTCAACAGCAGTGGGTTTGGTTTGGTTTATTTTTGTTTTGTAGAAAGCTCACATAATGAAAGGGATGGGGGGGGAGGAAGAGAAGGAAGGAAGGAAGTAAACACTTGTGGAGCATCTATTGTGTGTTATGCACTTTGTCAGTCCTTTTGTCTGTATATTTATATATCTTCACCATAGACCTATACTTTTATTTTATATGTAGATAAACTGAAAATCTGAATAGTGAAATAATTTGACTTTTGTCTCCAAAGTAGTAAACCCATAATTTAAATATTTGGTTGTGAGTCCCCAAAAACATACTCTACTTTCTTCTTGGAAATATTAGTTAGTAATGAGAAGGGGGAAATGAGAGGAATTTGTTCACAAAGAATTCACAGAGGAAATGATTTTTATTTTGGGTCTTAAATGCAATATGAGGACTTGCTAATGGTATTTTTCCAAGTATTAGAAACTCATATGCAAAGGCACTAAGGCCTGAAGTCGTACAGTGTGTGCTTTATATTACACGTTTACAGGGGCTCCAACTCGGGCCCATAGGAAGGAAGACATGGGGCAGTGGATCAAGAAGTTTGATGGAGGACAATGGGAGTGAAATGGGAATGGTCTGCAGGGCTTAGTAAGGAAGTTTCAACTTGATAATTTATGTGGTAGGAGCTAGAGAATCTACAAATTTATAACTGAGGAGAGATAGGAGATATGAAAGATTTCAGACTATTAAGATGCAGTCTTCTTACTGCTGGTCAGGGTACTAAAGATACCAACAGAGGGTGAAGAAAAACACAGAATTGCTTGTTTATGCAGATTCTCAGTTCTCCTCCCCCATCTTGTGCCAGCTTCCTTACTTAGGACAAACACCCTCAAATTTCAAGTCCTGCTTTTTTTTCAAGGTAAAATGGGGAATTGGAATAGAAGGTATGTAAGGTGCCTTCCATCTCCAACAGTTTAACAAGTGTTACTAATTTGCATTTACAAATCCCCTGCAATGACTCTCTGCTAAGAGACTGTATTTGTTCCTTTTGCCCAGCTGTACCTTGTGCAATCTTAGAGGCTGAATACAGACCCCATAATGGGAGAGCATCTACCAATACCTCAAGGGTAGTTCTGCCAAACATTATCATCATTGCTGATGACAGAAGCATAGAAATTAATGTCAAAGCAATTTCTAATCTTGTGTCTCTTGTAGTGTAGTGTTTTCTTCTGTCCAGTCCTGCCTCTACATTGAATGGGATTTGTTTATTCATGTTGCTGCTTATTGTTACTTTTGGTGCTCCTCTCCCTGTTTAGTTTTTGATCATCAAAGGCATTGGTGTAAAAATAAGAAGACTTTTTTTTTTTTTTCAAATTTCATTAACTCTTTTGGTGAACAAAATATTTTTGCATTTCTAAGACTTTAAGCTCACCCCAATCTAAAAACATGCATATTTCTAAATGGACTTTAATTTTTTTTTTTTTTTTTTTTTTTTTGTTTTTTTCAGTTTTTTTTTTTTTTTTTTTTTTTTTTTTTTTTTTTTGGTTTTTCCCCCTTTTTTTTTTTTTTTTTTAATTTTATTTTGATTTGGGTGAAGATTTACAGAGTAAATTCACTTTTCATACAGCAGTTCACATACACTTTGTCTCATGTCATTGACCAAAATTTACAATGCAACATCTCCCCTCCCACTTCCTCCCCATAGTTACCTATTCCCAGTGTCCATCCCTCCATACTCTTCTGCGCCCTGAGTTGTTTCCCTGTGCATAAGCAGCCCTTCCTTCTCCCATGATTGTTCTCTCCAGGGTGTGTGTCTACTTGAGGTAAATGTTTAACTCACTTGCCTGTACTTTGTTTGGCTGGAAACCACAGGTGTGGGTTCAATTCCAGACCTGAAGGGCAGCTAGGGGCCATAGTCTCAGTGGTTTCACCAGGCTCTATTGGACCAGCAAACCTGGTCCCCACCTTCTTTTTTTTTTTTGCCTCCAAATGATTTTGAGTTTTGTTCCACATTGTTCTCCCTCTCCATGCAGGATTTTGTACAACCCTTCCAAGTGGATGACAGTGGTAGCCGGGCACCATCTAGTTCTTCTGGTCTCATAGTTGTATAGGTTGCAGATCAGATGGTGTACCAGTCGCTAGGTTGTTTCCATTCATTTTGGTTTTCTTCTTTCTTCTTGATGAGGAGACACCCATTGTTGCATCTATATGGCAGCTTGCTAGCTTTTAAGATCCCAGTCGCTACTCGCCAAAGTAGGAGGTGGAACAATGTTTTGTATAGTATGTTATGCCAATTGAGCTTGATGTCCCCTGCGACTATGGTCCCAAGCCCTCAGGATCAACTACTCGGTCGCTCTGGGTAAGCTGGCTGTGACCAAGCAATGACCATAACCTTGCCCCTTGTCAGCTCTACTATACACCTGGGAATTCTGATCACTCACATAAACTTATAGGACCATTGTTTGCCAACCCTGTATATGATCTTGGATACACTCCCCTTTTAGACATACCTAATTGTTTAGCCTGTCCACCTATCTTTCCGTCCATATACCCGTTTGCCTTCACTGACAACTCAGTACTGTATATGCAAAAGGGTTCATATTTGTTGTCTGTACTTCCCATGTACCTCTCTATGTCTTTCTCATCCTCAATGGTGCCATATTGGTCACTCCCATTTGGTACATTGCCCTTCTCTTCACCCAAATCAATATTTATCACTATCTATCTAACAGCATTCCCTCCCCTTCCCTCCCACCCCTGGTAACCAACAAAGAAAATTTCCTCCAATAGATAAACCTTCCCTGAAGTTTTACAGTAATGGACTTATACAATATTTGTCCTTTTGTGACTGACTTATTTCACTTAGCATAATGTCCTCCAAGTTCATCCACGTTATGCGGTGTTTTGCAGATTCTACATTATTCTTTAGCATTGCATAGTATTCCATTGTGTGTATGTACCGTAGTTTGGTTATCCAAATACTTTAATTTTTTTGAAGAAATTTTAAATATAGTATATCACCTTAGCACTATTTTTTAATGCTCTGATATAACTCATCCAGAAGTCATTTATAGGTGTGTGTGTATATACACCTAGAAATATACAAATATATACAAACATATACATGCATAAATATAAACATTAGATTATATGCATATATTATTAAATAGTAAAATGGTACATACATATATGTCAGATTTTATAAATACATTTTATATTAAAATGTATATATATTTAAGAAAGTGTAGACTATGCTTAAAGATAAACCAAAATTCTAAATATATATAGTTAACAGAGCAACAGAGTCCAGAGTTCAAATTCAATATTTGCATTTACAAGCTGTATAACCTTGGACATGTAGTTTAATATTTCTGAAGCTCACAAAGTCTATGTACTAGCAGCACTATGTGAACTGAATGACTCACTTGATTTCTCTACCACCTTCAGTTTTATTTTATTTTAAACCCTAAAATTAAAGCAAAGTTTAAATTCTATGCCTTTTGGAACTTTACAGATAGAATGAAAAAATCTAACAGCTTAACAATTCTGGCAATATCTGCTAGTTGTAGCTACTTGAGGACAGGAAGTTTATCTTGTTTCCATTTTCTTATCCAACACAAAATGCCAGAAAAATACAAATGCTAACAAAGAGAAATTCTTATAAAATTAACTGAATTCCTTAGTGTATTCATGTGAGTCAGGATAGGATAAATCCTGCTGCAGTAACAAACAAGCACTGAAATCTCAATGGCTTTAATATATAATGATACATTTCTTGCTTATACAAAATTTAATATAGATTGGGTGGCTCTAGTTGGGTATCTCATTCAAACAGTAACTTAAAGTTTTTAGTCCCTTCCAAATTATATCACTACTGTTTGTGGCTATTGTAAATGGGAAACTGAGATCAAGGAAGGTATAAGATGTTTCAAAGATCAGGCCTGAAAGTGGCTAAGAACATTTTTTCTCATATTCCATTGGCCAGAACTCAATCATTTTGTTGCAAAATCACTCTGAGGGAGATTGACAAATGTAGCCTTCTTGTGCACCCTGGAAGAAGAAATGCTACACTGAACTCACACTCTGTCACAGTGTACCTGGAATCATAACCTTTTCTGTAATGATTACATGAACAGCTGACTGAGTTGAAAATTTAATTCTCTCTGCCAATTATATAAGAGGGGGTTGACAAGTAATATAATAATATTTAGGTTGTGAAGTAACTTTCATAAATAAGTAGGCACCATTTCTCCTTCATCTGTGTGATGTCATACGTTTTATAGGACGCCAAACAAAGTTAAGAATTCAGTTGGTCTTTTCTGAATATGCATGCATCTTTTCTTAAAGAAGTTGTGGCTTCAGATATTTGATAGACGATCCCATGACAGAAATGAGTTATTCCTTATGATTTACAATGGCAGAACTATGGGCTATAAATAGGTATTGAAGGTAGTCATCCCAAGAGAACAGGTAATTTAATCATAGTGACTTCTCTGTCTCTGGATATATTCTGACAGTTAACAGCAGGATATAGTACAAAGTGCTATACTTTGGCTTTAGACTGTTCTGGGACCAAATCTTAGCTCCACCAGCTACTGGCAGTTAGCTACTGACAGTGTTGGCTTGGCAAGTTAATTAAATTCACTGAGCTTTCAATATTTTATATATTTAATGGGGCTGTTTCTGTCAGATTTCTGATTTGCAAGCAATAGAAATCAACTCAGGTTTATTGAAGTAGAAAAGGAATTTATGGAGGATATTGTGTAATTCACAGAACAAACAGAAACCTATGAAAACCAAATTCAGAAATCATTAATGAGCCAAGACTGATTAGGTACTACAACCATAGCCGTAATCATGCCTCATGAAGCATCTGGTGCCCATTTTACCACAGCTGGGGCAGCCACCACTCTTGACCCTTCTACTCTGTAAACTAATAGCAGGCATCATTGAAATGAGTTATTTTTTGATGGACTTTTTAAATATCACTTTGTTGTTGTTGTTGTTATTTGCCGTCGAGTCGGCCCCGACTCATAGCGACCCCTCTTGGGTTTCCGAGGCAGTATCACTACGGAAGTAGGATTTCCCAACCTTCCTTAGTGATATTTAAATCAGGTTCCTAGCCCAGAGCATCTAATTGCTGAAGCTTGAGCTAGGAGCCCATGTGTGAGTTCCTGGAGGGTGGAGAAAAACAAGTATCTGAACTTTTTATTTTTATAAAAGGAGTTAGCCTAGTCTCTCCTCAAGACCTCATGCAGTGGAGAATTCCCCAGAATTCCCCAGTATTGAAGGGTTGAATTGCTAGAGAGCCAAAAGTCAACAATAAGACATAACTGCAACCTCCTAGGTTTGATGTAAAAATTATTAAAGATGTATTTTAACTGATCATTACTGTAGACAAACCATAATAACTCAATACAATTTGGATGCATACCTATTAGGAATTTTTTTTTTTTTTTAACAAAAATTTTTATTGTGATATGGGTGAAATTTACAGAGGAAATTCATTTTCCATATAGCAGTTCACATACACTTTGTCTCATGACATTGACTGCAATTTCCACAATGCAACAGCTCTCTTTCCACTTCTTTCCCATAGTTACCTCTTCCTTATGTCCTTCCCTACCATGCAATCCTGTCCCCTAAGCTGTCTCCCTGTGCATACACCACCCTTCTATTCTCCCATGATTGATCTCTCCAAGGACTGTATCTCTCTAATGTAAATGTTCAGTCTTATGCCTGTCTTTTATTGGGCTGAAAGCCACAGGAGTGGATTCAATTCCAGACCAGAAGGGCAGCAAGGGGCCAGTCTAGGGGTTTCACCAGGCTCTATCACACCAGCAAATCTGGTCCCTTTTTAATTTTTATTTTTTAATGATTTTGAGTTTTGTTTCACATTGTTCTCCCACTCTATCCAATATCTCTTACATAGACCCCCTCTGATTGGTTGGCAGTGGTACCCAGGCACCATTTAATTCTGATGGTCTCATAGTCACATAAGCTGAGGATCTCATGGTGTACCTACCAGTCCCTTGGACTAATTTTCAATGCATCTTTGTTTTTCTTCATTCTTCTTTGCTTTGGATGAGGAGAGACCCATTGTCGCATCTAGATGTCTGCTTGCAAGCTTTTGAGATCTCAGTTGCTACTAGCCAAAGTAGGACATGGAACAATGTTTTTATGTAGCATATTATACCAATCAAGTTTGATGTCACCTGCAACCATGGTCCCAAGCCCCCAGGTCCAACTACTTACTCCCTCTGGGTAGCTGGCTGTGGCCAAGAAGTGACTACAACCTTGTCTCTTGTCAGCTCTACTATATACCTGGAAATTCTTACAGAACATACAAATACACTTGTAGAAACATTGTCTTCCAACCATATATGTGGTCATGGGCACACTCCGCCCCCTGCATAGAGATATTGAATTGTTCAGCCTGTCTATCCATGTATCCACTTGTAGATCAATGTTTGCCCACACTGACAATGCAATGCTATATGTGCAAAGGGGTTCATCTTTGTTGTCTGTACCTCCCATGCACCTCTCTTTGTCTTCCTCTTCCTCAATGTCACTGTGTTGATCACTCACATTTGGTACATTGCCCTTCTCTTCACCCAAATCAATACTTGTCTCTTCCTATCTAACAGTGTTCCCTCCCCTCCCTTCCCATCCCTGGTAACCAACAAAGAAAATTTCCTTCCATGTATAGACCTTTCCTTGACTTTTTAAATAATGGATTAATACAATATTTGTACTTCTGTGATTGACTTATTTCACTCAGTATAATGTCCTCTAAGTTCATCCATGTTACGCAATGTTTTGCAGATTCTACATTATTCTTTAGTGTTGCATAGTATTCCATTTTGTGTATATACCATAGTTTGCTTATACATTCTTTTGTTGATGAGTACCTAGGTTGTTTCCATCTTTTGCTGTTGTAGATGTGCTGTGATGAACATGGGTGTCCATATATCTGTTCTTGTCCTGGCTCTTACCTCTTCAGGATATCATGGTAGTTCAGTTTGTGTGTCAACTTGGCTGGGCCTGGTTGAGTGGCTAGGCAGCTGAATGTAGTATTCCCCATGATGAGACTGGTAATCACTCCATGGTGGAATCTACTGTGAGCAGCTGAGTAGCTGCCTTAGGGAATGTGGTCTGCTTCCTGTATATAAGCCTTGGGGAATGGTCTCTAGCTTATGGCACACTTGGACCCTGCATGTAGCTGTGTCATTGTTCAGCAGCCTTCTATGCTCTGACAACCTTGGGACTTACAATGGACTTAAATTAATGGCCTGCCATGTGGTTTGGTAACATCAGGACTGTACCTTTTTATTTGTCACCCTTGGGTTTGTCAGCCTCAGCAGCTAGCAGCTGTCTGAGTTAAAAAATGCCTCTAGCTCCAGTGGGCCAGGAGCAGGAGGCAGAGCTAGACCTCAAGGTTGAGGGACTTTCACTCAGCCCCTAGAGCCTGGCACTTTGAACTTGGACTTAAAGCCTCCAAACTGTAAGAGAATAAGCTCCTGTTAGTTAAGGCCTTCGCATTCGTGGTATATATTGCTGTCAGAGTGGCACTAGGTAACCAGAACAGATTTATACCTAGTAATGGAATTGCTGGGTCAGATGGTATTTCTAATTCCAACTTTTTAAGGAATCCTCATACTGCTTTCCACAGTGGTTCAATCATTTGACAGTCCCAGCAGCAGTGTATGAGAGTCCTAATTTCTTCACATCCTTGCAAGCATTTGTTATTTTCTGTTTTGTTGAACTTTGCTACTAGTACTAAGGCAAGATGTTATCTCACTGTTGTTTTGATTTGCATCTCTCTAATGGCTAATGATCATGACCTTTTCTTCATGTTTGTTGGCTGCCTGAATTTCTCTTCGGTGAAGTGTCTATTCATGTCTTCTGCCCATTTTTAATTGGATTATTTGTCTCTTTCTTTCTGAGGTGTTGGACTTTTCTATAAATTCTAGAGATAAGTCCCTTGTCAGATAAGTCACTGCCAAATATTTTTTCCCAAACTGTAGGTTCTATTTTGACTCTTTTTGAGAAGTCTTTGGAAGCATATAAAAAATTAATTTTTAGAAGGTCCCATTCATCTAGTTTCTCTTCTGCAATTTGTGCATTTTGGGTTATTCTTGATAGTCTATTTATGCCATACTTTAGGACCCCTAATTTTTCCTTGAGGAACTTTATAGTTGTAGGTTTCACATTTAAGTCTTTGATCCATCTGAAGTTAGTTTTTTTGTATGGTGTGAGGTATGGATCTTGTTTCATTTTTCTGCAAATGGATGTCCAGTTTTGCCAGCACCATGTTAACGAGACAATCTCTTCCCATTTAATGGATTTCAGCTCTTTGTCAAAGATCAGCTGACTTTAGGTCAATGGATCTATTTCTGCGTTCTCAATTCTATTCTGTTAGTCTATGTGTCTGTCACTGTATCAGTACCAGACGGTTTTGACTACTGTGGCTGTATAGTAGATTTTGAGATGCAGGAGTGTGAGACCTCCTGATTTGTTGGTCTTCTTCAATAGTGCTTTGCTTATCCGAGGTCTCTTTCCTTTCCATACAAAGTTAGTGACTTTTTTTTTTTTTTTCCCATATCCTTAAAGAGTGTTGATGGGATCTGCATTGGGATTGGTTTGAATGTATAGATTGCTTTGGGTAGAACTGACATTTTCACATTGTTCAATCTTCCTATCCATGAGCATGGTATGCTTTTCCATTTATGTAGATCTTTTATGGTTTCTTAAAGTAGTCTTTTTAGTTTTCTTTGTACAGGTCTTTTGTGTCCCTGGGAAGATCTGTTTCCAAGTATTTTATTTTTTTGGTACGAATTGTGAATGGTATTGATTTCCCTATTTATTTTTTTAGCATTCTCTTTGCTGGTATAGAGGAATCCAACTAATTTTTGTATGTTGATCTTGTGTCCTGCCACTATGCTAAATCTCTCAATTAGTTCCAGTAGTATTTTTTTACTGTGTCTCTTGGGTTTTCTATGTATAGGAGCAAATCATCAGCAAATAGGGATAATTTGACTTCTTCCATACCAACTTGGATGCCTTTGAATTCCCTTTCTTGCTTTATTGCCCTGGCAAAGACTTCCAATACAATGTTGAATAGAAGTGGTGCTAGAGGGCAT
Organism: Orycteropus afer afer; assembly: GCF_000298275.1. Lineage (NCBI taxonomy): Eukaryota > Metazoa > Chordata > Mammalia > Tubulidentata > Orycteropodidae > Orycteropus > Orycteropus afer. The sequence goes on along the minus strand of NW_006922100.1, from coordinate 701,860 downwards.
CCTTGTCTGGTTCCTGTTCACAAGGGAAATGGTTTCAGTCTCTCTCCATTGAGAATAATGTTGGCTGTTGGTTTTGCATCTATGCCTTTTTTTATGTTGAGGAATGTCCTTTCTATTCCTATTTTTCTGAGAGTTTTTATCAAGAATGGGTGTTGGATTTTATCAAATCCAAAATTTTCTGCATTAATTGATATGGTCATGTGGTTCTTTTCCTTAGTTTTATTTATGGGATGGGTGACATTATTTCTCTAATGTTTAACCATCCTTGTGTACCTGATATGAAACCCACTTAGTCATAATGTATTATGCATGTATATTCATGATGGATATTGGTCTGTAGTTTTCCTTTTGAGTGATATCTTTGCTTGGTTTTGGTATCAAGGTTATGCTTGCTTCATAAAAGGAATTTTCTATGATAATTAATTAAACATCTAATATATTGAACAGTCTGAATAGGATTGGTGTCCATTCTTCTCTGAACATTTGGTAGAATTTTTTGGTGAAATCGTTTGGGCCATGACTTTTTTTTACTGATTTTTTTTTTTTTTTTACCTGTCCAATGTTTTCTTTTGTAATGGGTCTGTTCAACTTTTCCACCTGAGTCTGTGTTAGTTTAAGTAAGTAGTATGTTTCTAGAAATCTTTCCATTTTTTCTAGATTTTCAAATTTGTTGGAATACAGTTATTCATAGTATTTATTTCAGTTGGTTCTATTGTGTTATCACCCAATTTGTTTCTTATTCATATTATTTGTATTCTCTCCCTCTTTTCCTTTGTTAAATTTGCTGGTGGTTTGTCAATTTTATTAATCTTTTCAAAAAACCAACTTCTAGTCTTGTTGATTTTTTTTTCTATGGAGCTCTGGTAGCATAGTGGCTAAGACACTTGCCTGCTAACCAGACAGCTGGCGGTTCAAACCCACCAGCCACTCCTTGGAAGGAAGGTTGGGCAATCCTACTTCCGTAGTGATACTGCCTCGGAAACCCAAGGAGGGGTCGCTATGAGTTGGGTTTGACTCAATGGCACATAACAACAACAACATTGTCTTCCTATTTTTCGTTTCATTGACTTCTGCTTGAATTGCTATTATTTCCTTTCTTCTGGTGACTGTTGGCTTTTCTTGCTGTTCTTTTTCTAATTTTGGAGATGTTGGGTGAAGATGTTGATTTTGGCTCTTTCTTCTTTTTTGGTGTGTGCATTTATTACTATTAATTGACCTCTAATCACTGCTTTTGCTGTGTCCCAAAGATTTTGGTGTTTTGTGTTTTCATTCTTGTTTGTTCAAGATATTTTTTATTTCTTCTATTACCCAGTCATTCTTAAAGAGGGTGCTGTTCCGTTTTCATGTGTTTGCTCTTCTTCCATTGATCTTCCTATTGTTGATTTCAAAATTTATAGCAGTTTGATCTGAGAAGATGCTTTGCAGTTCAGTGTTTTAAAATTTGTTAAGGCTTGCTTTATGGCCTAACATATGGTCTATCCTGGAGAATGTTTCACGTGCACTGGAAAAGAATATATATGGTGCTGTTTTGGGTGAAGTACTCTGTCTATAAGGTCAAGTTGGTGGATTGTATTGTTTAGTTCTCTGTGTCTTTGTTGAGTTTCTTTCCAATTGTTCTATCTTTGATTGAAAGTGGTATATTAAAGTCTTCTACAATGACTGTGGAGTCATCTATTTGTCTTTTCTATTCTGTTAAAGTCTGATTTATGTATTTTGGGACTTTTTCATTGGGTCCATAGATATTTATTATGGTTATATCTTCTTGTTCGATTGATCTTTTAATCATTATATAATATCCTTTTATTAAGAATATTTTAGTACTCATTTTTGCCTTAGATAAATTAAAAAAAATCAACTCTATAATTCTATAAAAAGCTAGAAAGGACATAGAATACAAATATTAAAGGACACACTTATTATTGTTTTATTTTCATAACAACTATCCACTATAGGGGCTTTCTGAAATAGAAATTTGGTTGTGTATCAGGCCCACCTATTAAGATTTCAAAACATTAGAGACTTGAACTATACCTCAGAAGTACTGTATAAATAACTCTAAAAGAAGGATTTGAGTATTTTTTCAGTCTCCATGGGTAAGTATAATATGCAGATTACAGATAAGATTGAAAACCTTTGTTCCACATGATAAACTCCAAGTGCCATATGTCACAGTCTTCATGGTCTAGAGCAGTTTTATCTCTTGTCCTTGCTCTGTACTTCCTGAATCTGCTCTTCTAAGCTAAGTACTATGTAGTAGTACTGTAGGACTTGCTATTCCACAGACATACCAAATTTTGTTTCTCTGCCTGGCCTTTTCACATGCTGTTTGTTAGCAATTTCTGATTAGTGGTATCTCTTAAGACATGACCCAAGATGTGGCCCAGTAATTTCCTCACCTGTTATTCTTTAGAAGGTCAACTCAGGAGATATGAACTATGGATTATTATTTTTTTTATTCAACATCTTTTTGCATTTGCCTCATTTCCTTCATTGGCAATATCACTCCTTTAATATAGATTTGCTATTTTTTTTAGATCCTGTGATTTTAAAATCCTACATTATTGCTAAAATCTCAAATTCATCTACTTTGTAACTCACAACATGATTTTTGTGTATTAATTTTGAAGCTATGAAGCATATATTGTCCTCTTACTAAGAGTCAGTTTTGGGTGCAGAATAAATAATTTTATGTAAGAAAGCCTACCTAGTCTTCGACTCTCAGCTAAGATGAAGCACCCCAGACACTAGATTTATCTTCTGGCTTGAAGAATCATAAAATATACAACATATACAAAAGTTTGGATTTTAATACCCCAGACATCAGACAACAGAGCCATCAGACATTACTAACACATGGGAGACACATGAAGTAAGATTTTGCTTACTCCAGCTTAATTTCTTAAAAACTTTTCTTGGCTTTTGTATAGGAGGGTGGGGAATTAAGGCAGAGCCTGACCAACATACCTTAATTTTTCCTGAACTCACTTTCTAGTCTAGATAAAGAATAGTTTTTCACCCTATCCTGAGTTGAAGAGATGGATCTGAGAGTCTGAGGAGACCAAAATTGCAGGAATTCTGCAGAGGGAGATGCATAGAGAACTACCAAGATATACAAAGAGTCCTCTTTGAGTATTCAGCTGCATACAGATCAGTACATGCACATAAAACAAACAAACAAACTATACAAGTCCAGAAAAAGAACTGCTCAAAAAGGTTTAAAGAGATCAATGCTTGATAATCACAAAGGACCAGGAATAATGCTTGCTCCCACCCACTAGATGGGAAAGACACATAATTCATGGTCACTAGGTAATGCCATGTAAACATTTTGCCTCAGTGGAGGGGGTAAATATCCCTGGACTGAACACTTCCCTCATTCTAACTAAAATATCTTAAAAGCCAGAACCAAAAGGATATCATTATTTCCAAGTAACTTAAATGCAGTCCAGAATGAATTTCAAGAATATTTATAGTTACATAAAAACACCTACCACCAAACAGTAGAATTCATATTATTGAGCAACCAATGAAACTTATCAAACATGAAAAGATTAGGAACATACATCCATAATGAGGAAATAAATCCATCCTTTGAAATAAAGGGAGAACTGACACAGATCTAATAATTACAAGAAATGACATTAAACAAGTTATTATTACTATATTCTTTATGTTCAAAAACTTAGTAATATATATGAAATAAAACAAGACTCAAATCAAAATTATAGAAACCTATAAGCTAAGATTTTTAGATAAAAATGGCACTAAATAATATTGTCCACCAATTAGACGTTGCAAAAGACAAGACTGGTAAATTTGAATATATAGCAATGGAAACTATCCAAAATTAAATACAGAAAAGATTGAAAATTTTTAGAAGGAGAAGAAGAACAGAGCTTCAATGAGCTCTGCGACAACATTAATTAACCTGATATATGTATAATTGGATTCCCAAAAGAGATGGGGGGATTTGAAGAAATAATGGCTGAAAATTTTTGTATTAGAGGAAAATTTTAAATCCCTGTATACAAGAATTTCAACAAAAAATCAAGTATAAGAAACATGAATGTGTTAGACTGGATTCTCTAGAGAAACAAAACCAGTAAAACTATATATAGAGAGAAAAAGAGAAATTTAGGAAAATGGCTCACACACTTATAGAAGCTGGCAAGTCCCAAATTCTTGGATCAAATGTCAGGCTGGAGGCTTTCCCTTTCACACAGCTGCAGGGGCTGAGGAGCTCAAGGTTGACAGATACTATACTGGCTGATGTGTCCAACAAATGATGAATCCAAGATCTCCAGGACGAATGGTGGATTGTTCACTCACTGACAGTTGTAGGCAGAATCCCGATCCAGAGAAGAGTGTCTATGTTCCCAGGATGTCCATAAATATAATGGAAGCAGTCCACACCTCTAGGGAAATTGCCTTTCAATGGATCGGCTGCTCATTTAAACAACTCTCATCACAATTACTTAAACAACACAGAATTGTGGTCCAGCCAAGTTGACACACAGCTCCAACTATAACAGTCCACCCCTTGTCAACTTGGCAGTTGTACATATTTTCTTAACCATATATATTCTCTAAATAAGGACAATTATAAAGTCATATTTGTGCCTCACATGATACGTTAACGCACATAAAACTGAAACGCATTAAACTTATTTACATTTCACATTTCACAACAGAAGGAAACAAAATATTTGATGCACATATACAATGAAGAAATATAACAACCACAGTCCTTGTTTCTGCACCTGTTTATGTGGTGGTAGCTGATATTCAGAACTACTTCTTCCACCACCCATTCTGTATCTTCCTTGGCTTCAGCAAGCACCTCAGCTGGTCATGGTTTTTTGCCTGGTGGGGTGACACAAACCTTCATTCCTGAAGGGACTGGGCCATTACCAGTCATAACAGAATTGAATTGCTGTAATTTTCCATTGACTTTAATCACAGAGCATAGTAGTACTAAAAGATGTCCTAAAGAATGTCTTGTATTCCAGACATATTCTTCTTTACCTCCATTGTGTAATGCCAATCTAATTTCCCCTTGTAATCAGGATCTATCACATCAGATAGTATAGAATGCCTTTCTTTGTCTGCTGATCAAGCTTGTAATCAGGATCTATCACACCAGATAGTATAGTAATGCCCTTCTTTGTCTGCTGATCAAGAGGCATGAGGAAGCCAAAATGGCCAAGTGGCATTCTTAATTTCCAGTTCAATGCAATCAGTATTGTGTCTCCAGGTGGAAGTGTTTCTCCCTTTGGGACTAAGATTACCAGACTTGCAGAGCATAGGGTAGCAGGGACAGGAAGCAAAAAGTTTTTGAATGGGTCACTAGGGGTAACAGTCAGTGGTACAACTCTCACTTCCACCCCTTGGTTCCTGGAACCGTGAATCCTGGCTCTTGGAGAAAGAGAACCATATATTGGATGCTGGTTTAGAGCATATACAGCCTCTTGGAGAATATTGACCCAACCCTTCAAGGTATTGCCACCTAGCTGTCACCTCAGTTGTGTTTTCAGTAGGCCGTTCCATCGTTCTATCAAACCAGCTGCTTCAGGATGATGAGGAACATGGTAAGACTGGTGAATTCCATGAGCATAGGCCCATTGCCATACTTCATTTGCTGCGAAGTGAGTCCCTTCATCTGAAGCAATGCTGTGTGTGATACCATGATGGTGGATAAGGCATTCTGTAAGTCCACAAATGATAGTTTTGGCTGAAGCACTGTATGCAGGGAATGTAAATCCATATACAGAATAAGTATCTATTCCAGTAAGAACAAAACACTGTCCTTTCTGGAAGTGGTCCGATATAATCAACCTGCCACCAGGTTGCTGGCTGATCATTCCAAGGAATGGTTCCGTACCATGGACTCAGTGTTGGTCTCTGCTGTTGGCAGATTGGACACTCATCAGTGGTGGTAGCCAAATCAGCCTTGGTAAGTGGGAGTCCATGTTGCTGAGCCTATGCATAACCTCCATGCCTGCCACCATGACCACTTCATTCATGAGCTCATTGAGTAATGACAGGAGTAGCTGGGGAAAAATGATGGCTGGATTCCACTGAACGTGTCATCCTATCCACCTGATCATTGAAGTCGTCTTCTGCCAAGGTCACCTTTTGGTGAGCATTTACGTGAGACACAAATATCTTTACTCCTTTGGCCCATTCATTGAGATCTAGCCACATACCTCTTCCCCATACATCCTTGTCACCAATCTTCCAATCATACTCTTTCCAAGTCCCAGACCATCCAGTCAAGCCATTAGCCACAGCCCATATATAATCACACTTCTGGCCATTTCTTATTCCATGCAAAGTGAACAGCCATATGAATGGCTCAAAGTTCTGCCCATTGGGAAGATTTCCCTTCACTGCTGGCATTCAAGGGAGTCCCAGAAAGGTGCTGCAGTGCCACTGCTGTCTACTTTCGAGTGATGCCTGCATATCGCGCAGAACCATCTGTAAACCAGGCGTGAGTTTTCTCTTCCTCAGTCAACTTATCATAAGGAATGGCCCATGAGGCCATAGGTGCATACTGGGAGAAGGAAGGTAATATGACTGAGTGGAGACCATAGGCATTTGGGCCACTTCCTCATGCAACTTACTTTTGCCTTCAGGTCCTACTCTAACCTGATTTCTGATATACCACTTCCATTTAATAATGGAGTGCTGCTATGCACATCCAACTATATGACTCTGTGGGTCAGACAGCACCCAGTTCATGATGGGCAGCTCAGGCCTCTTGGTGATTTGGTGGCCCATGGTTAGGCGTTCAGTCTCTACTAAAGCCCAGTAACAAGCTAAAAGCTATTTCTCAAAAGGAGAGTAGTTATCTGCAGAGGATGGCAGGGCTTTGCTCCAAAATCCCAAGTGTCTGCATTGTGATTCACCAATTAGGACCTGCCAAGGACTCCAAACAGCATCTCTATCTACTCCAGACACTTCAAGCACCGTTGGATTAGCCGGATTATATGGCCCAAGTGGCAGAGCAGCCTGTATGACAGCCTAATCCTGTTGGAGAGCCTTCTGTTGTTCTGGGCCCCACTCAAAACTAGCAGCTTTCTGAGTCACTTGATAAATAGGCTGCAGCAACACACCCAAATGAGGGATATGTTGCCTCCAAAATCTATAGAGGCCCGCCAGACACTGTGCCTCCTTTTTAGTTGTGGGGGGAGCCAGATACAATAACTTATCCTTCACTTTAGTAGGAGTATTTCAACATGCCCCACACCATTGGACCCCTAGAAATTTCACTGAGGTGGAAGGTGCCTAAATATTTGTTGGGTTAATTTCCCAACCTCTAGCATGCATATGTCTCACTAATAAGTCTAGAGTCATCCATACTTCTTCCTTACTAGGTCCAATCAGCATAATGCCATCAATATATTGGACCAGTGTGATGTCTTGTAGAAGGGAAAGGTGATCAAGATCCTTATGGACTAAATTATGACATAGTGCCAGGGAGTTGATATACCTCTGAGGAAGCACTGTGAAAGTATACTGTTGGCCTTGTCAGCTGAAGGCAAACTGCTTATGATGGTCCTTTGAAATTGTTATCAAGGAAAAGGCATTGGCCAGATCAATAGCTGCATACCAAGTACCAGGAAATGTACTAATTTCCTCAAGCAATGAAACCACATCAGGAACAGCAGCTGCAATTGGAGTCACCACCTGATTAAGTTTACAGTAATCTACTGTCATTCTCCAAGATCCATCTTTTTTTTGCACAGGCTAAATAGGTGAATTAAATGGGGATGTGGTGGGAATCACCACCCCTGCATCCTTCAAGTCCTTGATGGTGGCAGTAATCTCTGCAAGCCCTCCAGGGATGTGGCATTGCTGTTGGCTTACTATTTTTGTAGGTAGACACAGTTCTAATGGCTTCTACTTGGCTTTTCCTACCATAATAGCCCTTACTCCACATGTCAGGGACCCAATGTGGGAATTCTGCCAATTACTGAGTATATGTATTCCAATTATGCATTCTGGAACTAGGGAAATCACTACAGTTCGGGGACCCACCGGGCCCACTGTGAGAAACACCTGAGCTAAGACTTTATCAATAACTTGACCTCCATATGCCCCACTCTGACTGGTGGGCCACAATGAAGCTTTGGGTCTTCTGGAATTAGTGTCAGTTCAGAAACAGTGTCTTGTAATACCCGAAAAGTCTGATTATTTCCTTTTCCCCAATAAACAGTCACTCTCATGAAAGGCCTCAGATTCCTTTGGGGAAAGCTGGAAGAAAGATTGACATTATAAATTTTTGGCAAAGTAGCGGGGTCCTTCCTCAAAGGGACCCATCCTCCCCTTCATTCAAGGGGTTGTGGGTTTGTAAACTGACTCAAGTCTGTGAATTGATTGAGAGGCCGTGACTCTGTATTCTGGTGATTCGATCTAGGCTGCTGTTACGTGATCTAGAATTTTTCTGTCTATTCATATCAAGTAAATATTTAGTAGATTTGCCATGTATTTCACTACTAGGAACACCATGTGCAAGTAGCCAATGCCATAATTCCACAGGAGTCAGACTATTCTGATTACTGTTCTGAGTCTGCTGTCCATTATGTTAAACACACCCACCTTGCCTTTGTCAATTAACTGCAGCCACTTGGCCCCTTCTACCATGGGGTTCAATCAGGCCCATCTTAGTTAAGTGTCTTAGTTCAATTAGTGCAATTCCCACTGTCAAATCTGGCTTACATAAAATAACAATCACAGGAGTCTTCAAGGATGCTGGAGCTCCCTTCACAAATTTATTCCTCACTGTACTGGTAAAAGGCGTGTCTTCTGGACTCTCCATTTCTAGCTCTAGTGGTCTAATCTGATAAATCCATTCCAGCAGACCAATTTCCCTAAGCTTCTGGATACCTTCTTCTACATTATACCAAGGCAGATCTGGTACTTCAACTTGACTTAAGGTAGGCCACCACATAATCAATGCTTCAGTAAACCAATCAAATAAATTATTAGCTCCTTTCCTAACCTCTCAAGCTGAAACATTGAATGAAGAATCCATATTTAGTGGGCCTAAATCAATAAACTCAAACTGATGCAATGTTACATTCCTTGTACCATTATCCCACACCCTCAGTAGCCATTCCTATACATATTCTCCAGGTTTCTGTCTGTACATGTTAGCAAAATCAAGTAGGTCTTTTCAAGTATAGTGTACCACCTCCTCAGTCACACTTTCTATTTCACCTTTTGGGGCTCGCTTAGACTTAACTTTAGTTATAGGTCTACAGCAACAATGGGTGGTTGGGGCAGTTCCTGAGAACTTTCAGCAATGTCTTCCAAGGCTTCTGCCTCAGGCAATGACCCAGCAGGAACCATCGGGTTAATCCCATCAAACAGAGGTAGAGGGGATAATGGTTTTATAGTAATCCCTTCAGATGGGAGGGATTCAGAATTTACAGGCTCCATATCCTGATCTTCCTGACTGTCTGCCCATATGTCCCCATTCCACGTTTCAGGATCCCATTTTTTCCCAATCAATGCCCTCACTTTAACGTCAGACACCCTTCTGGGTTGGTAATTTAATTGGCATTGTAATTCAGCCACCCTTACAATAAGATGCTGGGTTTGGTTTTTGGGAATATCAGCTCTGTTACTAGAAGAAATAAGGCTTTCTTTCAGAGCACAACTGGAAACATTGAGGCCTTTTATGTGGCGTTTAAGCCGTGACTCAGGAGCCCTGAATTCATCTTGCTCTTTGATCACTTTGTTTAGTGTAAGTAGGACCAACCAACCAACTTCCTTATACTCCTCATGCTGACAAAATTGCAGAAAAGTATCAAATATGCGATCACCCAGAGCCTCACTTCTCACAAGTACTTCATCTATTGGTGGTGTTATTTTGCATATTAATGTTGCCACCTTATGCCACAGATTAGCAGGGACCTCTCTTCTAATGGAGGCAGGGTCATCAGTGCCTTTAGGATTAATCAAGTTGGACAGCCAATTTAGGAAGCCAATCTTTTTATTTTTTTTCTCTAGAACCACTTTCAGTACCAAATGTGTTAGACTGGGTTCTCTAGAGAAACAAAACCAGTAAAGCTTATATATAGAGAGAGAAAGAGAAATTTATCTTAGGAAAATGGCTCACACACTTTAGAAGCTGGCAAGTCCCAAGTTCTTGGATCAAATGTCAAACTGGATGCTTTTCCCGACTCATGTAGCTGCAGGGGCTGAGGAGCTCAAGGTTGGCAGGCAGTATACTGGCTGCCGTGTCCAACAAATGATGAATCCAAGATCTCCAGGGTGAACGGTGGGTTGTTCACTCACGGACAGTTATAGGCAGACCCAATCCACAGAAAAATGTCTCTTTTCCCAGGATGTCCATAAATATAATGGAAGCAGGTCACACCCCTAGAGAAACTCCCCTTCAACAGATTGGCTGCTCAAAATATATCCATCTTGTCTCATCATTGGAACAACCTACATCTCAATTGCTTAAATCATACAGAATTGTGGTCCAGCCAAGTTGACACTATCACAGTGAATAAAAGTATGCCTACTCCTCATTTATCAGTATGGTTAGGTTCCACAGACCAGGTCATTACAAAAATCAGTGTTATACAAAAATGGAGAATGACTACATCACCTCTCCCTTTCAACTGTACTCTGAATGTCCCACTAGCCCCTCCTTAGGTCTCCTACCACCACCTCCTCCCCCATGTTGCCTCAGGAGAGCTCACCCCCCATTTCTGCCTACAGGGGAATGTTGAATGTTGAATGTTCCAGAGTCAAGTACTGACCACCTCCCCCATTTCCAGTGTCCCTTACACTCCTGCTCTCACTGTATTTTCAAGATAGGTGGTCCCAGTTCATCCTCCCAATGACCACAAAATATCCTTGGTGACTTTGTCTGGGACAGAGGGCTTCCTGTCTGTTGGAGGGAAATCTAGGTGCCACGGGTTGGGGGGGGGGCACACTGCCTGCTGTGTCCCCTTACCCAAGAATTCTCTGACATTTGTTGTGTAGTCCTCTCCGCTTCTACTTCTATGTCCCAATGAGAATCAACAGTCCAGAGCTTCTCCTCAAGCTGTGGAAGGACAGGCCCAGCCTCTGCCTTTAAACTTAAACTGTAGCTGCCATTTAGTCACTCCCCACTGACCTCACCCTTCCCAGTTTTCCTGCTCTGCCCTCAAGGGGGCAGGTGCCAGTCAGATGACATTGGGTCTCGTGGGCCCCATGCACCTGAGTGCCCTTTCTTAGTGAATTTCTTGCCATAGCTTGACCCATCCTTACCTTCCTGCCAAAAAGACAGTGAAGCCACATCTTCTGACTTCCTCTCACTGCACAAGAGGAAGGCAGAATCACCGTCAGTAGCCCAAGGCATATTCCTGTGAGGCCGGACATGCTGTCTCCCTCCATCCCTTTCACCAACCCTGACGCCAACCGTTCCTCCTTACAGCACTCACCACCTTTCTGTTGGGTTTGATAATTCACTGCAGTGGCCACACAGAACTCACAGACTATGGGATTTTTTAGAGAAGTACCAGACTACAATTCAAGTTTAGCAGCAATGCTCAGTCTCTCTCGGCCCTCCATCTCTCAGCCAATGGTCTCACTCAGTCTCTCTCCCAACAGTGCGTGTCTCTCTCCTAGCAATGCGTGTCTCTTGGTGTCTCTTTCTCAGCAGTGCATGTTTCTCAGGAGCACATTTCTCTCAGAAGCACGACCTTCCCAGCTGCAACCAGAGAGAGCTCTGCCTCTAGGAGGCTTCCTTTTGAGCTTGGCCAAGTGGCCAAACTAGCCAATCATAACATCAGAATTCTAAGCACCTGAGAGAGAGAGAGAGCACGAACATCCCAGAACATTACATTGCACCACTTCCAACAGAAATCCCCCCAGTGGATAACATTTACAATCAGGAGCTCCTCAGTTGCTCACAGCAGATTCCACCACAGAGTTTACAAAGACTTATGGCCAGAAAAGTCATACCAGGTAATTTACTACACTAAGGCACTTGACTGCTAACCAGAAGGCTGGCAGTTCAAACCCACCAACCACTCCTGAGAAGGAAGATGGGGCAATCTACTTCCATAGTGATACTGCCTCAGAAACCCAAGGAGGGGTTGCTATGAGTCAGGTCCAACTTGACGGCACATAACAACAACAACAACACTCCCTTTAAGGATGGTAGCTGGGACCAGACATCAGAGTCCCATTTCTTCCTTGGCCCCAAGTTTGGCTCACTTCAGGACAAGAGTTGCCAGCAACTACCCAGCCTCAGACTCATGTGGGCACACCAGGACCTTCCAGATGGAATCCCATCCTACCTGGGATTCCAGTTCCATCTCTGCTTTGCCCAGCACCCCAGCAACTCTGGGGAAATCACTCTCTCTCTCCTCAGGATGGTGAAACACTATGTAATACAGACTTCTTTTCTTTGTGCACACAGGTCCACCTGTCAAGGACTCTGTCAGGGATCTTGCCATTTGTTACTGCTGGGCATGTATCATTAATGTGCATAATAGTTGGATAGTAGATTTTTTTACTATTGTAAATGTGAAATGTCAGATAATGAGAGTTGATAAGTGAGGGGTATGTGCACACCCAACTATATTATAATAAACTTGCTTATAACCAATAATTTAAAACAAATCATTAAAATTTCTAGGGGAAAAAAAAAGTTTTAGGTACAGAGGAACAAAGATGAAGGTGACACCAGAGTTTCCTCCTAAGCAGTACAATTGGGAAAACAGTGGAGCACCATCTATAAATTATTGAAATATAAAAAGCTGTCAATCTAGAATTCTATATCCATCAAAAATATCTTTTAAAACCTTAAGTAAAATAAAAACCTTTCTGGACAGAAAAGCTGAAATAATTCATCACCAGTAGACCTGTAGTATAAGAAATGTTACATTTCATAAAATCCAGCACCTATTTATAATAAAAAAATTTTGGTAACTAAGAATAGATGACGACTTCCTCAGCCTGATAAATCATCTCAAAAAAAAAAAAATAAAAAAAAAAAAAAACTATGGCTAACTTCATACTTAATGGTGAAAGACTTAATGCCTTCCTTCTGAAATTATGAACAAGACAAGAATGACTATTCGTACCACTTGTGTTCAATGGTACACTGAATGTTTTAGTCAATACAAAAAGGCAAGGAAAAGGGGAGCTCTAATAGCGTAGTGCCTAAGGCACTTGACTGCTAACCAGAAGGCTGGAGGTTCAAACCCATCAGCCACTCCTCGGAAGGAAGATGGGGCAATCTACTTCCATAGAGATACTGCCTCAGAAACCCAAGGAGGGGTCGTTATAAGTCAAATTGACTCAAGGGCAGTGAATTTTGTTTGTTTGTTTGTTTTGTACCTAACATACACAAAAATTAACTTGAATTGTGTAATATACCTAAATGTAAATATAAAATTACTACATTTGTACAAGGAGCTCTGGTGGCATAGTGCCTAAGGCATTTGACTGCTAACCAGAAAGCTGGCATTCAAACTCACCAGCCATTCCTCAGAAGGAAGACTGAGCAATATACTTCCACAGAGGAAAATCTATGTGACTTTGGGTTACACAAGGTTTTCTTATATTACAACAGCAGGAGGATGATCTATAAAATAAATTTTTAATTGCACTTCATCAAAATTAAAAACTTATGCAGTAGTATTGGGGGACAGCAAGCTCAATTGGTGCAACATAGTATATAAAAATCTTGTTCCACAACCTACTTTGGTGAGTTGTGATTGGGGTCTTAAAAGCTTTCAAGTGGCCATCTGAGATTCAACTATTGTTTCCTCTCATATGAAGCAAAGAAGAGTGAAGTAAGTCAAAGGCATTTTGAAACAATTAGTCCAAGGATATAATGGACTTCAAGACTAGAAGAACTAGATGGCGCCTCACTATCAATGCCAACCACTTGGGAAGGGATCAAAATTGGAGATCCTGGGTAGAGTGGGAGGAGAAATATAGAACAAGATTCAAAAACACCAGAATGACCAGAATTGCTGATTGGATGGAGTCTAGTGGGACCCCCCAGTCTATGGCTCAGGGACACCCTTCAGTCCTGGGATTGGACTCACTCCCAAGCACCAGCTCTCAGCCCATCAGTAGAAAGACTTACATGCAGAACACCCAACCCTGGGCGATGCACCCATCTCCTCTTGGGAGGTACACCCCTTATAGCAATTGGCCATGGGACACCAGAGGGGCAGCAGTCACATGGAAGGAAAGCTGGACAGACAAGAGTCCATACATAAGAAGGGAATGGGGGTCGGGGGGGGGGGTGTCACAGGGATGGGAAGGGAGGAGAGTGTGTTATGGTTGGGGATGGTAACAGGGCATGAAATCAAATGTACAGGAACTGTTGAATGTAAAACAAATTTAGCACTGTAAATGTGCTTCCAAAGCACAAATAAATAAAAGGGAAAAAATAAAAAATAAAAACTTATGCTGTTCAAGAAGACAAGCTACAGACAGGAAGAGGAAAAAAAAAACCTGAGGCTCATATATCTGATAAAGGACTTGTAATAGAATATATGAAGAACTTTGAAAACATTATGTCAATCACAAAAGGAAAAATATAGTGTGATTTCACTAATATGAGACTCTTAAAATAGGAAAATGTACAGAGATTGAAATTTATCAGATGTTGGGGAAGGAGGAAAGGAGGGGAGGGAAATCTCTGTCTACCTCGTGTTAAGTTTGTGTTTATAAGGATGGAAAATATAGTGGCAGATATGAGTGTGATGGTTGCACAATATGATTTTGTAATTGGTTTTATTGAATTGTACAAGTGACTAATGCTGAATTTGCAAATACGGGGTTATATATATTTTTACAATAATAATAATAACTCAACAACAACAAAAAAATTAAAATAAACAAAAGATTTGGACAGACATTTAACTAAAGAAAAGTGATGGATTAGGGGAATAAGCACAAGAAGCTACTAAAAACTAATAGATCATTAAGAGAATGCAAATGTATAATCTATTCCCATTAGAGTCGCTAAAATTGAGAAGATTGAAAAATGCAAATATATGCTATAAAATGGTAAAATGCCTATTGAGAATAGTTTGACAACTTCTTTTTTTCTTATTTTTTTTTTTATTGTGATGTGGGTATAAATTTACAAAGCAGATTCATTTTATGCACAAGAGTCCATGCACATTTGGTTTCATGCTCACATGAAAATCCCCCACCATAAAAAGCTCTCCTCCCCTCTCCTCCCTGTGACTACCCCTTCCCTGTGCCCTTCTTCCCTATGCATTCCTGTCTGTGCAGCTTTCCCTCAATGTAAATGCTGCCCTTCTGATGTCTCATGGCTGATTGATCTAGGGGGTGCATCTTCCTAGGGAGGTGGGTGCATCTTCCTGGGGTAGGTGTTCTGCTTGTAGGTCTTTTCTACTGCTTGGCTGAGAGCTAATTCATAGAAGTGAGTCTAGTTCCAGGCCTTATGGATAAACTGGGCTGGTAGTTTTGGGGGTTCAACCAATCTCTATCTGATCAGTAATTCTCGTCATTTTTGTGTTTTTTAATTTTGTTCTACATCTTTCCTCCAACTCTGTCCAAGGTCTCCAATTTTGATCCCTTTCCGAGTGGTTGGTGTTGGTAGCCAGGCATCATCTGCTTCTTCTAGTCTCAGGGTGGTGAAGGCTGAGTCCCCGTAGTCCGTCATATCCTTGGACTTATTGTTTCCAAATGACTTTGATTTCTTCACCCTTCTTTGCTCCAGATGAGGGAAGACCAAAAGTTGCATGTTACAGGGCCACTCAGTAGCTTTTAAGACTCTGGTCACTGCTCACCAAAGTAGGATTTAGAATAAAATTTTTTATGTACTTTATTGTGCCAATTTAGCACGGTGTCCCCTAAGACTATGGTCCTGATCTCACGGGCCCAGTGACTCTCTCCCTCAAGGTGTTTAGCAGTCTATGAGACAATCTTGTCTTGTCCCCTGTTACTTCTGTACTATATATGGGTATTTTTGTAGCACAAGTACATATGTAAGAATAACCAAACCTATCCTTGGTTTTGGGTACCTTCCTGCTCACAGTTTGGCAATTTCTTTAAAAATTTAAACATATACCAACCATTTGACCCAGCAATTCCACTCCTTGAGATTTATAAATGAATTTATGCTTTTTAGTTATGGTGTTGGCGAGAAATACTGAGAGAACCATAGACTGCCAGAAAAACTAACAAATCTGTTCTGGAAGAAATGCAGCTGGAATGCTCCTTGGAAGCGAGAATGGCCAGATGTCGTCTCACCTTCTTTGATCATGTTGTCAGAAGGGACCATTCCCTGGGGAAGGATATCATGCTTGGTTAAGTAGAAGATCAACGAAAAGAGGGGAAGGCCATCCATGAGATGGATTGACACAGTGACTGCAACGATGGGCTTAGCTGTAGCAAGGGTTGTGAGGCTGGCACAGGACCAGACAGTGTTTCATTCTGTTTTATATAGGGTCGCTATGAGTCGGAGCCAATTCGACAGCACTCAAAATTCAGAAATAATCCAGATATCTATCGGTAATTAATGGATAACCAAACTGCAGTGTTTCTATACAACGGAATACCATTCAGCACTTGGAAAACAAAACCAAAAACTACTGCTACGTGCTGCAACATGGATGAATGTCAAAATAAGTATTCTGAGTAAAAGAAGCAAGACAAAAATTCAAGTTAGCTCTGATAAGCCAGTCACTGAATACTGTCTTTAATATCCATCTCAGATTTCCTGTTTCTTTTAACACTGTGTACTCTGTCCTTTGGGAGCTCTGGTGGCATGGTGCCTAAGGCATTTGACTCCTAACCAGAAGGTTGGAGGTTCAAACCCACCAGCCACTCCTCAGAAGGAAGACTGGGCAATCTACTTCCGTACAGATACTGCCTCAGCACCCAAGGAGGGGTCGCTGTGAGTCAGAATCAACTCAACAGCAGTGAGTTTGGAGGTTTTTTATTTTTAACTCTGTCCTTTGAATCTGTGTATTTTGAAGCCCTGAATTTCCTGAGGAATTGGTATGGGGTGGTAGAGTAATAAGTTCTCTTGCAAGTGTTTCAACAAAAGAATATTTTCCTAACATTTTTATTCATTAAGTATATTCAAAATACTTGTTGAAGAAACAGTTCTGTGATTCAAACAAGAAAACAATACAAAAAATAGTAAAAAGAAAACCTTCACTATTTTAGTTAATGTGGAATACTGTCTATTTTCATAAAAATCCATGCTTTTTTTCCTCTCCATTGCTTTGCTTACTTTTTTTTCCTAATTCTATCTGTGCTTAACCATTTCTGCCAATTTTAAAGCCCTGTCAGTGAAGTCTTCCCTGATTCCTGTACTTTGAAACATTTTCCCTCCTAAGAACATCCATAATACTTTATTTAGAAAGATTGTGATGCCAGTTATGTGTCAGAGAACTCTGTTGTCACTTTTCACATATGCCACTCATTGGATCCTCACAACATTGCTGTGAGCCAGGTGGCATCATCTCTACTACATGGATAAAAAGTCAGAGGCTCAGAGTTTTTGTGACTTTCCAAAATCATATGTCAGGTAAGAGGCAGATCTCAGAATACAATCCAGGGCTTTTGAAGTAAAACCATATTATTTTGTTTCATTTTCACATTACTGATGCAGCCCCAAATTACACATTTTTATTCTTACTCAGAACTTTTTTTTTCATGATATATCATACCAATTTTGTAGCACCATCATACATTTCTTCAGGGATAGCAATGTCTTTTATTAGTTTATAAAACTAAAGACCCACTGCCATTGAGTGTGACTCCTAACAATCCTATAGGACAGAGTAGAAATGTATCATAAGGTTTGCATGGCTGTAAATCTTTGCAGAAGCAATTGCTTATCTTTTTCCTGGCCATGGCTTGTGAGTTCCAACCGCAAATGCTTTAACCACTGCACCACCTGTATGGAGGTTATATAGAAGATGTTCAATACATGTTTAAGAAAGGAAAACAAAAATGGTGGGGGAGAGAGAGAAAGAAGGGAAAAACAGAATAAGAGAGGTAACAATGGGACAAGGGATAGAACAGAGAATGGAGAAGTAGGTAGGACTGAATGAATGGTTAGTGTTACACAGTGGGACCTGTTAGAGTCAGAACCTGCATAAGGCAGAAACCTGTCAAAGAAGGAAAACTCAAATAGTTCTAATAAAAAGAATGATAGAAAAGAAGTAAGACTGAACCCTGTCAAAGGCGGAAAACTTACGAGACCAGAACAAGGCAGTCTGGTCGAGTTCGATATCTCACAGTTTTTACTGTAGTAAAAAATGCCTAATATCAAGAGTTTTTTTTTTTTTTTTTCCTGAAAATGTAATGCTACCTAGTCTCTGTTAAATGCCAAATATGAATTTCAGATATGGATTATTCAGTATTCAAGAAAATACAATTTTGCCCATTATCGATCTGAATCCCATAATGAGTTCCCACAGTAAATATGTCTTCTACGTTAGATTGCTTTGAGTCACTGGAGTAAATCTCTATTGCTTTTGCCATCCAAATATTTGTTTACCCTGCTCCTGAGAGCAGAACCCCATTTTTACAGGTGAAGAAACGTGATATATTTGAGGCCACCCTTCTTTGTCTGTCATTCTTTGTTGCTGCAATCAAGACATGTGGGTTGAGATGGACCAATTCATCTCAAATGCTAGAAGCAAATGTAATTGGTTTGGAAATAAGTTCATGATCCTAGCCTAAGCCAGTTAGGTACTAACCAAACGAATCTTGAATTTCTGTGTTTTGAAGACAAAATGTGCCCTTCTTCTTCTTGATGCTAGATATTTAAAGTTAGAATCGCCTGTGAAATTTTACGTTTATAATGAGTTCATTCATTCTTAACTTAAATATTCTTTGAGATTCATCTTTTCTACCCCCAGCCTTGTAATTTTGATCTACAGTATCCCTAATACCAAAATATTAAAAAAAAAAAAAAAAAAAACCTCACTGCTGTCGAGTTGGTCCTGACTCATAGCGACCCCTCCTTGGGTTTCCGAGATGGTGTCTCTATGGAAGTAGATTGCCCAATCTTCCTTCCGAGGAGTGGCTGGTGAGTTTGAATGGCCAGTCTCTGTTAGCAGTCAAATGCCTTAAGCATAATGCCTATACAACTTCTCAAACTAATATGTTGATGTGGTGATTTGGCTTCTCTTGAGACTTAGGTATAAATTCAACCATGCGAGCTAATCCCATTCACTTCATGAATATATTATGTGAGCCATTCTCATCACAGGACTGCCAGTTACAGCATGTGCCGGGTGCTCTGCTAGGCATGTATGTATATTTTTAATTTATCCTTGTAATTAGCTCATGAAGAATTGGGGTCCAAAAAATAAGTAATTAGTTTTGATTATTGAGCTAGAATTTGAATGCCTACAGACCTCAAGTCTGCTCTTTCTACATGACTGAATCATTTTACTATGTAAACAATAAATGAAAACAGTTACCCTTTAACTTCTAAAAAAAACTTCCTCAGCAAATAGGAATATTGACATTGGGGAAGATATTTGCTTGTTCATAATTTTAGAAGCTATAGTAGATCTCTAAGAGGTTGTCCATTATCTTTCCCTCTGAGATTTTGTGGGTGATTTTATGGGCATCTTTTCATTGCACCCTGAACACAAGAAGATATTTTTGGTAGAAATAGCATGACATTGTCAACCTTGAAATAGACATTTAAAAGCCTTTTCATTTCATAAAGCTTTCAGTGTAGCATGCAGATTTATAGTTACACTTTTCTATAACAATTAAAATCCATATAAATAACATTCTCCATGTTTAGTATTTTAACCTTCCTCTGTTGTAGCATGATGTATCCAGCATATTTTCCTGAATGCAGCATAAATAAACCGTAAATTCAATACTTTGCCCATAATACTATTTACACCTAATATAAAGGCAGTCTTCACAATGTTGCTTTGTAGATATATTCAATAAATGAAAAGCACTATGCTTAGAAATTTAACTCTTGTATTTATTGTATTTATATGCTTGTTGTTGTTGTTAGGTGACATCGAGTTGGTTTGAACTCATAGCAATCTTACGTACAAGAGAATGAAACAACATCTGTTCCTATGCCATCCTCACAATCATTGCCATATTTGAGCCTATTGTTGCAGCCACTGTGTCAATTCATCTCATTGATGGTATTCCTCTTCTTTTTTTTTTGCTGACCCTCTATTTTTCCAAGTATGATATCCTTCTCCAGGAACTGGTTCCATCTGACAACATGACCAAAGTGCCAGAAGCAAAGTCTCTCCTTCCTCCCATATAAGGAGCATTCTTACTGTACTTCTTCTAAGACAGATTTGTTTCTTCTTCTGGCAGTCCATGCTGGATTCAGTATTCTTTGCCAACATCATAATTCCGATACATCCATTATTTTTCTGTCTTCTTGATTCATTCTTTAGCTTTCACATGCCCATGAGGCAACTGAAATCACCTAAGTCTTAAAAGTGATATCTTTGATCTCTCCACTTCAAAGAAGTCTTTTATTTTGCAGCAGATTTGCCCAATGTGATATGTCATTGGATTTCTTGATTGCTGCTTCATTCAGCATTGATTGTAGATCTAAGTAAAATGAAAAGCTTGAAAACTTCAATCTTTTCTCCATTTATAATGTTGTTGCTTAACATTAGTAGGGAGGATTTTTGTTTTCTTTATGTTAAGGTGGAATCCAAACTGAAGGATATAGTCTTTGGTCTTCATGAGCAAATACTTCAACTTCCCTTAACTTTCAGCAAGCAAGGTTGTGTCATATGCATATCGCAGGTTGTTAATGAGTCATTCTCCAGTCCTGATGCTGAGTTCTTTTTGTATAGTCCAGCTTCTAAGATTATTTGTCCACCATAAAGATTGAATAAGTAGGGTGAAAGGATACAACCCTGACATACACCTACTATTGAATGATTTCAGTAGGAAACATCAAAAGAAGATGTAAGGAACACACAGAGTTACTGTACCAAAAAGAATTGGTCAGTGTTCATCCATTTCAGGAGGTGGTACATGATCAAGAACCAATGGTACTGAAGGAAGAAGTCGAAGCTGCACTGAAGGAATTTGCAAAGAACAAAGCGGAATTGACGGAATACCCATTGAGATGTTTCAAGTACGGAGGCACTCTGGGAGCACTCACTTGTCATTGCTAAGAAATTTGGAACACAGGTACCTGGCCAAATGACTGGAAAAGATCCATATTTGGACCCATTCCAAAGAAAGATGATCCCACACAATGTAGAAATTATCGAACAATATCATTAATATCACATGCAAGGAAAAATCTTGCTGAAAATAATTCAAAAACGGTTACAGCAGTATATTGACAGAGAAATTCCAGAAATGCAAGCTGGATTCAGAAGAGGACATGGAATGAGGAATATCATTGCTGATGTCAGATGAATCTTGGCTGAAAGCAAAGAATACCAGAAGAATGTGTACTTGAGTTTTTATGGACTATGCCGAAGTATTTGATTTTGTGGTTCATAGCAAATTATGGATAACAATGAGAAGAATGTGAATTCCAGAACATTAGATTATGCTCATGGAAACCTGTACACAGACCAGGAGGATGTTGTTCAAACAGAACAAAAGGATACTGCATAGTTTAAAATCAGGAAGTGTGTGTGTAAGGGTTGTATCCTTTCACCATACTTGATCAATCTGTATGCCAAACAAGTAATCCAAGTAGCTGCATTATATGAGGAAGAACATGGCATCAGGATTGGAGGAAGGCTCATTAACAACCTGTGATACTCAGATGACACAACTTTACTTCCTGAAAGTGAAGATGACATGAAGCACTTACTGATGAAGATTAAAGACTACAGTGGATTACATTGCATGAGATGTATGGATTACATCTCAACACAAAGAAAAAATGAAAATCCTCACAACTGGACCAACAAGCAGCATCACAATAAGTGGAGAAAAAATTGAAGTTGTTAAAGATTCCACATGACTTGGTTCCAAATAAACAGCAATGAAAGCGGCAGTCAAGACATCAGATGATGTATTGCATTGGGCAGATCAGCTGCAAAAGACCTCTTTCAAATGTTGAAGAGAAATAATGTCTCCTTGGAGCCTAAGGTGAGCCTAACCCAAGCCATGGTATTGTCAATTGCCTCATAAGCATGTGAGGTTGGACAATGAATAAGGTAGACTGAAGAAAAATTGATGCTTTTGAGTTGTGGTGCTGGCATAGAATACTGAAAGTACCATGGACTGCCGAAAGAATGAACAAATCTGCCCTGGATGAAGTGCAACTGGAATGCTCCTTGGAGGCAAGAATAGCCAGATGAAATCTACTTTGGTCATGTTTTCAGAGAGACCATTCCCTGGAGAAGGACATCATGCTTAGTACAATAGAGGGTCAATGACGGAGGGGAAGGCCCTCAACAAGATGGATTGACATAGTGGCTGCAATGATGGGCTCAGGTACAGCAAGGATTATGAGTCTGTCACAGGACTGGGCATTGTTTCATTCTGTCATACATAGGGTCACTATGAGTCAGAGCCAACTCCATAACACCTAACCACAACAACAACAACAACAACAACAAGCTTTTTAAAGAATTATTTTTATATTGGGAGCTCTGGTGGCATAATGCCTAAGGCATTTAATTTAACCAGAAGGCTGGCAGTTCAAATCCACCAGCCACTCCTTGGAAGGAAGGTTGGGCAATCTACTTCCGTAGTGATACTACCTCGGAAACCCAAGGAGTGGTCACTATGATCGAATCTGACTCAATGGCAGTGAGTTTGGTTTTTGGTTTATTTTTATATTAGAGATATATTTTGAAACTGGTTTTATATGGTCATCACCTGTATATTTTAAATCACTCTAAGCTGTGATTTTCATGTTGTTAAAATGAGCATAATCATTATATAATTTATGGATTTTTGTGAGAATTATGAGATACTTACTGTTTTGGTTGCCTAGTGCCACTTAGACAGGAATATACCACAAATGGAATGGTTTGAACAAATAGGAGTTTATTCTCTTACAATTCAGGAGACTTTAAGTCTGAGTTCAAAGTGCCAGGCTCTAGGGGCTGGGTGAAATCCCCTCAACCTTGGGCTTCAGCTCTGCCTCCTGTTCCCAGCCCACTGAAGCTAGAGGCTTTTCTTCACTCAGACACCTGCTGGCTGCTGAGGCTGACAAGCCCAAGGTTGACAAGTAAAAAGGCACAGTCCGGATATTACCAAACCATATGGCAGAGCATTAATTGAAGTCCATTTTAAGTGTCAAAGTCAGCAGAGCATGACAGACTGCTGAACAACAACTCAGCTACATTCAGGGTTCAAGCGTGCCATCAGCTAGAAACCATTCCCAAAGCTGCTTCTCATATATGGGAAGCAGACCACATCCCTAAAGCAGTTACTCAGCTGCTTGTGGTAGGTCCCACCATGGAGCTGATTGCCAGTCTCATCATGAGGAATAACTACCACCAACTGCCTAGCCACACAATCAGGCCCAGCCAAATTGACACACAAACTTAACTGTCACACTTACTTTAATACATAGCACATAGTAGATACTCAATACATGTTCAATATTATTTTGTTATTATAATTAACAACAATTATATCAAAAGTACGGAGAATCATAACATCTAGCTACTTTCTATTTAGAGATTAATCTGCTTCCCAGTTAGTTAGTCTTTGTGTAGTGTACCTTGGTTCCAGTGTATCCTCTGAGCAGCTGGATGGGTCAGTGACCCTGCTGGGGTAGTTTACTCATCTGTAAAAATTTTCCACTGAGTGAGGATTTAATAAGCTTAAAGGCTTTCTAGATTTGCCTTTCTTGGATACTCATTATGTCTATTGACCTGATAATCATCTCCATCAGGCCAGCTGACTCAGTCCCCCATCTGCTTGAGACCAGACTTCAAATGCATTTCATGGTAAATAGAGATGAGAAGGTGATTGCCCTGTATAGATACTTCCATAAATTGCTTGCTACTGCTGTTGATTTCTTCTGACTTTCATTTTGAAATGTGAGCTATCCTGGGGAAATTGAGATAAGCCACTATGAATTTTATTTGACCCTTTAGAAAACCATGGTGTTTGGAGAGAAAAGCCACCACCAAGATTCAAAACCATCTGGCAGAGGAAGAAAAAATGAAAGTGATTTGTAAATGCTAAAACATCCATTCTGGGGAAAGGTATCAAGGGTTTACACAGAGGTTATTTGGAGACCATTTCTTTCTTCATGAACATTTCAGAGAAGGTCATAAATTGGACATTAATCATGTTCCCTGTAAAAATAAAATTGAAATGGGCTACAAACGTTGCAGGGGGTGGGGGGGAGTACTGCAAACAATGTGATCCAGGAGAACAAAAGACATATTAAGCTTAATTTAATTGAAATCTCATGAATTCTGAGTATCATTACTCAGAAACAAAAGGCACAAAACCTAACACTCCCCCCATTGTTTTCTACTCCTTGGTTATTATATCTTCATTTCCTTTTGGTTATATCCATAAAGGTATTTTCGACTCTACTGACAGGCTCCTGGTAATGAATTATTTCCTTTGACATCTTTAGTTTATGATCACACAACTCAGTTCTTCAACTTTGCTGAGCCTGGCATGGGCTAAAAGCGGGTAGTAATAGGCAGGCAGAGTCCTTGGGTGATGCAAATCTTGTAAATAGGAAACACGCTTGACTGCTAACCAACGTTTGGAGATTCAAATTCACCCAGAGGTGCCTTGGAAGAAAGGCCAGGTGATCTACTTCCAAAACAACAGCCATTGAAAACCCTATGGAGCACAATTCTACTCTGACACAAATAGGGTCACTGTACATTAGGGTTGACTTGACACTGGTTACTAGTAGTTGACATGCATGTACATTCCCTGTACAAATATATTTTCTCATGCTGTACCTTCTACTGACATGATGTACCCTTTTCTCTGCAATTATCTAGAACTTCACTGCTCAAGGTGTGGTAGGGCACATCACCTGAGAGCTTGTTAGTAATATAGTCTAAGGTCCCATCCCCGATCTGAATCCAATTCTCCATTTTAACAATATCCCTAGGTGATTTTTATGCACATTGAAGTTTGAGGCCTGTAGTGCACAATGGAGCAGCCTAATCATTTTGTGAGTTGGTTATTTCCCCTTTCCTTTTTCCTGTTTTATAGCAGATCCACCCTGTCTTCTCTTATTTGAGAAAGCACATCCTAGAATGGGTGTGGTGCTTTATGGCTCAAGTTCATTCATGTGATTTTTACTACTCCCATATAATTCTATTTAGCCTTTTCAAGACTGAATTGTTTTCTGCTTTGTATTTTTTGTTGAAACTGTGTGTTTTCAGTAATGGAAGACATTTTGAATGATGGAAAAAAAAAATGGGAGGTAATACGGATTTTGATACAATTAGTGGGACACATATGTCCTGAGGGGTCTTTGTGCTGAAGCTGGTGTGGTAAAGTTTGTTTCTTCAGATTCACGTAGTTATACAGGTCTCCACCAGATAGCAGCATGCACTAAAAGTGGGATAAATGATTCCCACTTACCCCCAGAGGCAGAAAATGTAGGTCAGCACTATATGTTCCATGGGTCACAAAGGAGTAAAAATATAACTCTGCTCAACCTCTATGTTATATGTGAATTCCTTATTATAAATAACAAATCCTATTGCCTTTTAGAAGATATGGAGAACTTAATAGAAGAATAAAAGGATACCTCAGAAAATTATGGAAAAGGCATGATTTTAGCTAGGCCTCTGGGATGCATGAAACCAAAGATTTCAATGCTTACAGGATGCTCATCTTAGCATCCCTCTGCCTGCCTGCTTCAGTCTCTCAGAGGACTACTTTCATATCTCCACTCTCACCACTGTGAAAAGCCTGAAAACTCTTCCCTTGGTTTCAGATCGAAAGTCCCTAAAGTAATATTTCAATTAGCTGTATTTGAATCTTATTTCCACCAAAGGGATAATCAACTGGGCTGCAGGGGACAGAAAAGCTTGAGCAATAACCTCCATAGAATCATATCATAGGGAAAAGAGGAGGAGCGTATTAGGCAAGAAAAATCAATAATGTCAGCATGTTGTTGTTGTTGTTGTTATGTGCCATCGAGTCGGCCCCGACTCATAGCGACCCCTCCTTGGGTTTCCGAGGCAGTATCACTACAGAAGTAGAATTGCCCAACCTTCCTTTGGAGGAGTGGCTAGTGGGTTTGAACCACCAGCTGTCTGGTTAGCAGGCAAGTGTCTTAGCCACTATGCTACCAGAGTTCCCATAGGTATAACAAAATCTCAGTGACTTAACAGAGATTTGTTTTGCCTTCACAGTCCAGTTGGGTATTTGTTTGGTAGCCTTCTGTGCAATGGTACCTCTGACTCATCCACTGAACACTCTGCATTAGAGAATATTTGGAAGATCTCTTGGGATGTTTTAGAGGTCAAACATATAAGTTCTAAATACTTTTATCCACAGTCCACTAGCCAGACCATCTGACTACACCTAAATGGGGGCTGTGGGCCCAGGGAGTAAAGGAAACAAGGTTGGTCAAGTCCTTGGATTTTCTCTGCCATTTGTGTAAATTTAAAGCCATATGAACACTTGACGTTATTATATGCCATCAAGTTGGACCGGACTCATAGTGACCCCTCCTTGGGTTTCCGACGCGGTATCACTACGGAAGTAGATTGCCCAACTTTTTCTAATTCAAATTGACTTTGATAATCACCAGATTTCACTG
>NW_006922100.1:643294-675050 GCF_000298275.1 Orycteropus afer afer | reverse complement strand
TATATAATTGTATTTCATCTATCAAGGAAGACATTTATTATGTATTTCCTAATTGATTTTCATTGATTGTTTCCCTCAAGCACTACCACCCATTATTCTAAAGATAATTTTTAACTTGATATTTTGTCCCTTTCTTTCCTACCTGGGTTGATGATCTTGAGAGACCAATTAGTTCTGTTCTCTCTGAGTTCCCAGTTCTAATTATACCCAATAATTTTGAGCTATTCTTTTTTATAGCAGTTGGATGTTAGATATTTTGAAAACAATTTACTGTTAACAAAAAAAAATACAAAATTCACAAATAATTTACCTGTAAAAACTTTTTTTGGTGAAAATATACACAACAAAAGATACACTGTTTCAATAAACTCTACATGTACAATTTAGTGACATTACTTATATTCTTCAAATTATGTAATGGTTCTTGGTTTCCTTTCCAAATTGTTTCACTATCGTTAATGTAAAATTAGTGCTTCCTAAGCTTCTCATTTAATCTTTTGAGATGCTGTTGTCAATCTGATCCCCCATAGATAAATGTTTGAGAGAACACAATATTCAAAACAGATATACTTAACTATTTAGTGTGAACTAATGTTTAGTTCAAAACATGCTTCTGAGAAAATTTGGGTTTAAGGTTTAATATTATCTGAGGACTCCAATAACACAATGCAACCCACTGCCTTGAAGTCGGATCGGACTCATAGTGACCCCTCCTTGAGTTTCTGAGGTGGTATCTCTACAGAAGTAGATTGCCCAACTTCCTTCCAAGAAGTGTCTGCTGGGTTTGAACTGCCAGCCTTCTAATTAGCAGTCAAATGCCTCAGGCACTATGCTATCAGATCTCCCATTTATCTCAGGGCAATAGTTTCAGGTGTTGATTGAATAGCTTCAATGACTGCAGAAGATCTGAATTCTATTGAGAATTTGAAATCCTTTTCCATTTCCTCCCCATCCTTTGGATCAGGATTCTCCTCCAAAATGTTAGCTCAAAATGTTTGGTAATGGTAGTCAGGCAGCATCCAGTTTTTCTGGTATCATAGAAGTGAAGGCAGATGATCAGAGGGGTAACATTTTTTTTCCTCAGATTCCTGACTCTCCTTCATATGATTCACTTTTACTCCAAGTGATTGGAGACTATTGGTATAGCTTGATGGCCAGTTGCAAGCTTTTAAGAACCCAGGAACCACACAATGCGCTAAAAGGTTGCACAGAAGCCCTGAGAAACAGTAGTAGGTCAATTGACTGAAATGTACCATGTCCTTAAACTTCCAAACCAAAAAAATTAAACTGCTGAAGTATTTGGTTGTCCATGAGCATCAGAGGCTATTCTCTTCTTCACTCTCTCTTTCCTTTTTCTTTTTTAAGAAAAATATGTATTACAGCACATTTGTCATTTCAAAATTTTTCAGATTTACACCTTAGTGATATTAATTGCATTAATAGGCTCTCCAACCCTTAATCTGTTGCAAATTTCGCATCACCAAGAACCAAAACTCACTAGTTCCCACATGTCTCCCTTTCTTCCCCTTCGCCTAATCCCTGGATAACACCAGTAAGCTTGGGTCTTTTTATATTTTTCTATTCTTGTCTTTTTATATGAGATCATACAGTATTTACATTTTGTGATTAATATTTCACTTACCATAATGTCTTCAAGGTCCATTCATCACGTAACATGGATCAGGATTTTATTTCTCTTTCTGACTGCTTACTATTCTATTGCATGTATGTACCACATTTTGTTTATTAATCTGTTGGTGGACATCTTGGTTATATCTACCTTTTGAGTATTATGAAAGGCGCTCTGGTGGCATAATACCTAAGGTATTTGAGTGCTTACTAGAAAGCTTGTGGTTCAAAAGGCTGCTATGAACACTGGTGTGCATAAGTCTGTTTACACCACTGCCCTGAATTCCCTGGAGGAATATACCTATAAGTAGGATTTCTCGGTTATATAATAGTTCTATTTTTAGTTTTTTTTGAAGAACTGCCACACCATTTTCCACAATGACTGCACTGTTCGACAGTCCCATCAGCAATGGATAAAGGTTCCAATTTTTCCATATCCTCATCAACAATCACTATTTTCCTTCTTTTTTTAACCTTAGCTTTAATTTACTTTTAAATCAATTTATAATTTGATAAATATTTACTAGGTGTTTACTGTGAGCCAGACAGTATTTTAGATACCTACAGATAATACCAGTGAACAAAAGCTTTGTTTCACACACCCTGCATTGCAATGGTAGCGTAGTGGCTAAGGCACTTGACTGCTAACCAGAAGGCTGGCAGTTCAAACCCACCAGCCACTCCTCGGAAGGAAGGTTGGGCAATCCTACTTCCATAGTGATACTGCCTTGGAAACCCAAGGAGGGGTCGCTATGAGTCAGGGCTGATTCGATGGCACATAACAACAACATCAATAGCATTGCAATAGGAGAGTAGATAGGCAGTAATAATCACATATGTTTAAAAATGAATAAATAAATAAATAAGAAAAAATAATCATACCAAAATAATATTATGCAGAGAACTAACATAATGTGAAGTGATAAAATGATTACTTTAGATTGGGCACATAAGGAGAAGTTCTCTCACAAGAGGTAAACTGAAATCTGAATGATAAAAGATATACTAAGGTTGGGGGAAGAACATTTCCAACAGAGGGACACTTTAGCCCAACGTTCCTATGTTAGATTCCCTCCTTTGACCTTTTCTTCACTGGGTGCTTCATTACTTGTAATGAAGGAGGATGGAGATAGATAGATATATATATATATATATATATATATATATATGCCATACATTACTGACACAAAGAGTCCATAAAGGAGAAGAGACAGAGGAATATATATATATCTCCATCCTCCTTCATTACAAGTAATGAAGCACCCAATATATATATATATATATTCCTCTGTCTCTTCTCCTTTATGGACTCTTTGTGTCAGTAATGTATGGCAAGATTTTGCCACTATTAAAAAAAGATAAAAAGAAAAGACAATGAATAAAGAATAAGTCCTAAAAATTCTATGAAAGTTTGAGACATTCATTTGAAATGTCAAAAGCATCAAACAATCACTCATACATTTAAGAATTCAGAGAACTCTTATTTACTCAAAGTAATTACATGCAGTCAGTAAAGTTTAACATTTTGGAGGAAAGCTAACAAGACTCAGAAACTCATCGTGTGACAGTTTATCTAAAAGCTGATATTTGGTCAAAAGAAATCTTGTTTGAGGATATTTATTGCTATTCTTTTTGTAGTATTGATAATATTTAATTATGGTAGAAAAATTGCATTTAGCTTTATTTTTATGCTAGTGTTATAATGTGAGTAGTATACTTTTTTTTTGCCTTCATTTGACAACTGAGAATTTGAATGCTTTAAGTAATTTTTTGTACATACCAAACTATTTATTGACTTAGTTTATTTTCAGAACTTCTAGGACATTCATGAAGACATTGAGACATGATCTTAAAGTATTACTGTATTTCTTTTGCAAATAATACACCCATGTAAATAACTGCCCACACATATAATGTATACAGCATAACACACTTACAAAAATAGTGCAGGGAGTGGGGGGCAGTGTGGCGTGCTTGGCAAAAAATGTATATGATGTTATTTACATAAAAATGCAGTAGCTATGAAGATAGAATATATATATATATATATATATATATATATATATATAATATAAAAGCAAATACTGTAGGTACTTTTTAAAATGAAGAACTTAAGAGACTCCACTAGGTAAAAATTTTAAAATGTGAGCACTTAACAAATACTGTATACACAGCATTATCCTTAGTATTATTAGTATTTAAGTGCATATTTAGGTTGTTTACATGTCTCAGAAATATGCTAAATGCAACATTTTTTCTTCAACAAAAACAAAGCCAGTCCTTGTAGAGACAGATAATTGGGGCCAGAGAGTCCATGAGCTATCAACAATTTCTGTTGTTTAACTACATCTGTACATTATGGAGAATTAACAGAAATGGATGTTGGTAATTAAAAGGACAGACACATATAATCAACGTTGTTACTGTATTTCTTTAAACTTGTTTAAACTAGTGTGGAACACTTTTTTTTTCTTCTTTGACCTTGTGTCTCTGAAAGAATCTAATGGATTTTAATAAAACATAGGATGATAAAATTACTGAATTTATGGATTGAACTGCTGTGTATTTCTTCCCTTGGTAGGGCATATTAACCTGTAAGTGTATATTCTGCCCATTTGTTATGATAGCTACTAAATGAGTCAATATTTCATCAATAATTCAAGGGATAATTTAGCTACATAATTGTATTTTATTGCATTAATGCTTTCAGCTACTTCAGGCTAAGCCTATCTATTGCAATGTAACAATGTGATAGGGCTCTTCTTTATACAAAGCTTTGTAATTATTATTAACTATTTCAAAATCACTAGAAATATAACAAGTATTGTATGGAAAAGAGCACCGTAGAAACAATTTCCAGACTACATAGTGGATTTAAAAAAAAAAAAGAGAGAGAGAGCTTTTTTCCCTCTCCCTCCTACATACCAAAGGTACTTTTCTGCATGAAATACTTGAATTTCCCTTTGCCTTTAACAGGCAAATATTTAATTCTGAATCTTTACCACCAAAGTTGTTTGAGCATCTAACGTCTGTGATTTTTCTGCCTTATTGTGCTTACCAATCTGAAGCAAATTTAAAACAACTTCTATAATATTAATCAGAAATAAATGTAGGAGATTTACAGTCTTCAAAGCAATTTCACATCAATTGTGTCCTTGGTTCTTTGAGATGATCTTATACCTCTGATAGTGTTGTCCATTCCCATGTAGAGGTAAGGAGGGTGAGTTTCACAGAGGTGCTTGTTCTTAGCCAAAATTATAAGCCAGCAATAGTGGAGTCAGTGATTTAACTAAGGTCTTATGGCTTCATATCTTTGGATCCTTATATTTGTACCATAGCCAACTTGTTGCTCTATTTGCAAGCTGGTCCTATTTATACATTATATTTTGGGTTTTAGCTCTCAATGGCTATTTAATACCATCATTAAAATAATCTTGTGGGAGTACTCCCATTTTGCAAAGGGGAAGTGAGTTACTGGTATTTTTCCCTAAATGGTGTAGATTACATTCTTTATCACTTCATCAAAAGCTTAGCTAATTTTTTCCATTTTAGTCAAACTACAGCCCACTTATGGCAAACTATCTTACCTAAAACCTCTTTCAGAGACTGGTGTGTCTATTTGATGATGATGTGTCTGATTATTATACTTACGGAATTTGATATTGATTGTTCTCTCCATTAGTTTTTGCCTTTTCATTCCATACTTAATTTTTCAGAAGTAGTTTGGCAGGGCTTTCTTTTTGTTTTATCTTTGGGTGCTCTGATATTCAGCATCATAGCAACAGACAAGCCTCTATTGAAAGACTGGAGCTTAAAACATAAAAGTCATGTGTGTGTGTGTGTGTGTGTGTGTGTTTGTGTGTAGGAGCTCTGGTAGCATAGTGCCTAAGGCACTTGACTGCTTACCAGAAGGCTGGCGGTTCAAACCCACCAGCCTCTCCTCAGAAGGAAGATGGGGCAATCTACTTCCGTAGTGATACTGCCAACAACACACACACACACACACACACACACATATGGCTTTTGACTGCTAACTGGAAACCTGGTGGTTCAGGCCCACTAGCCACTCCTTGGAAGGAAGATTGGGCAATCTAGATTCCATAGAGATACTGCCTCAGAAACCCAAGGAGGGGTCACTATGAGTCAACCTGATGGCACTGAGTTATATATATGTCTGTGTGTGTGTGTGTGCATGTAATACACTGTCATTGTGTTGATTCCAACTCAGAGGACCCTATAGGGCAGAGTGGAACTTCCTCATAGAGTTTCCAAGCTATAAGTCTTTATGGAAGACCACTGTCTTAACTTTCTCCCACAGAGCAGCTGGTTGAGTTCAAACCAGTGATCTTTTGGTTAGCAACTGAATGCCTCAAGCACTTCACCAGCAGAGATCTTTTTTCTTACTATACATTTGCAATAATGTAAATATTCATTCTGCAAAGTAACACTGCATATACTGCATAAGAGAAAGGCTTTGCTGGGGAAGAGTTACAAACATTGAATTTAGATTAGAATGTAAGATTCATAATTATCTTTGATTTTTGTTCTAGTTACCTAGTGCCGCTCTGACAATAATATACCACAAATGGGATGGCTTTAACAAACAGGAGTTTATTCTTACAATATGGAGCCTTTAAGTCCAAGTTCAAAGTGCCAGGCTCTAGGGGCTGGGTGAAAGCCCCTCAACCCTCAACTCTGCCTCCTGCTCCTGACCCACAGAAGCTAGAGGCTTGTCTTCACTAAGACAGCTGCTGGCTACTGAGGCTGAGAAGCCCCAAGATTGACAAGTAAAAAAGGCACAGTCCCAATATTACCAAACTACACAGCAGGCCATTAACTTAAGTCCATTGTTAAGTCCCAGGGTTGGCAGAGTACAGCAGGCTGCTGAGTAACGACACGGCTACATGCAGGGTCCAAGCATGCCATAGGCTAGAGACCATTCTCAAAGCTTCTCCTTATATACAGGAAGCAGACCACATACCTAAAGGCAGCTACTCAGCTGTTCCCAGTAGATTCCACCATGGAGTTGATTACCAGTCTCATCACGGAGAATACTATTTCCAGCTGCCCAGCCTCTCTACCAGGCCCAGCCAAGTTGACATACAAACATAACCATCACAATTTTTATATACCATGAAATATTTTTCCATTAATAATCTAGTAGATGTTTATTATTTGACAGTACTGAATTTGAAATCCATTACTTATGCATCAGTTTGTCATACTATGGTGGCTTTTGTGTTGCTGTAAGGCTGGAAGCTATGCCACTGGTTTTTCAAATACCAGTAGGGTCACCCATGATAGACAGGTTTCACCACAGCTTCCAGAAAAAGACAGAGATGGACAGGGCCATCCACTTTTTTGGGGAAAAAAAAAAAGAAAAGAAAAGGCCACTTAAAACCTTATAAATAGAAGTGAAACATGGTCTGGTATATTACTGGAAAACTTTATGAATATCCCTGAAACGTGGTTTGATATGGTGCCAGAAGATGAGCCCCTCAGGTTGTAAGGCATTCAAAATACTACTGGGGAAGAGCTGCCTCCTCAATGTAGATTTGACCTTGATGACATGGATAGAGTAAAGCTTTTGGGACCTAAATTAGCTGATGGGATATGTCTCAAAATGGGAAGAAACAACTGCAAACATCCATTAATAATCAGAATGTGGCATGTATGAAGTATGCATCTAGGAAAATTGGAAGTAGTCAAAAATGAAATGAAATGCACAAAGATCAATATCTTAGTCATTAGTGAGCTTAAATGGATGTATTGCACATTTTAAATATGAGAATCTTGTGGTTAACTATGCAGAGAATGAAAAATTGGAGAGAATTGGGATTATATTCATCATGAAAAAGAACATTTCAAGATTGTTCCTGGAGTACAATGCTGTCAGGGATAAGATAATATTCATATGCCTACAAGAAAGACTAGTTAATATAATTATTATTCAAATTAACACAGCAGTCACTAAAGTAAAAGATGAAGAACTTGAAGATTTTACCAACTTCTGCAGTCTGAAATTGACCAGATGTGCAATCAAGATCTATTGATAATTATTGGTGATTGGAATGTGAAAGGTGGAAACAAGAAGGATCAATAGTTGGAAAATATGACCTTGGTGATAGAAATGACTCCAGAGAGCACATGATAGAATTTTAAAAGATCAATGTTTTATTCATTGCAAATACTTTTTTCAACAAGATAAACAATGGCTATATACATGGATCTCACCACATGGAATATACAAAAAAAAACAGATTAGTTACATCTGTAGAAAGAAGTGATGGAGAGGCTCAATGTTGTTGTTGTTATGTGCAGTCGAGTCGGACCTGACTCATAGCGACCCCTCCCTAGGTTTCCAAGGCAGTATCACTATGGAAGTAGATTGCCCAACCTTCCTTCCAAAGAATGGCTGGTGGGTTTGAACTTCCAGCTTTCTGGTTAGCAGTCAAGTGCCTTAGGCACTATGCTACCAGAACTCCTGGAGAGGCTCAATATCATCAGTCAAAATGACAAGGAACTGACTGTGGAAAGGACCATCAAATGCTCATTTGGAAGTTTATGCTGAAGCTAAAAAAATTAAAAGAAGTTCATTAGAACCAAAATATGACCTTGATTACATTCTGCCTGAATTTAGAGACCATCTGAAGAATAGATTTGATGTGTTGAACACCAATGACCAAAGACCAGATGAATTGTGGAATGACATCAAGAACATTATACATGAATAAAGCAACCAGTCATTAAAAAGTCAGGAAGGGAAGAAAAAACTAAAAGGGAAGTCAGAAAAGACTCTGAAACTTGTTCTTGAATGGAGCAAATGCCAAAATAAAAGAGTTGAGCAGAAGATTTCAACAGGTGGCTCAAGAAGACAAAGTAAAATATTATAGTGAAGTGTGCAAAGAACTAGAGTTAAAAAACCAAAAGGGAAGGACATGTTTGGCATTTCTAAAGCTTAAAGAACCAAAGGAAAAATCCAAGCCTCAAGTTTCAATATTGAAGGATTCTATGAGAAAAATATTGAACAATGCAGGAAACATCAAAAGAATATGAAAGGAATACATTGTCACTGTATCAAAAAGACTTGGTTGATATCCAACTATTTCAGGAAGTAGCATATGATCAAGAACTGTTGACATTATTGAAAGAAAAAGTCTAAGCTGTACTGAAGGAATTGGGGAAAAACAAGGCTCCAGGATGTATTCAATAGAATGCATTGAGATGTTTCAACAAACAGATACAGTGCTGGTGGTGCTTACTCATTTATGCTAAGAAATTTGGAAGTCAGCTATGTAGCCAACTGATTAGATGATATTGATATTTATGCCCATTCCAAAGAAAGGTGATCCAACTGAACATGAAAATTATGGATAAATCTCATTAATATCACACACATGTAAAATCTTGCTGAAGATAATTTATAAATGGTTGTAGCAGCATATTGACAGGGAACATCCAGAAATGCAAGCTGGATTCAGAAGAGGACATGAAATGAGGGATATTATTGCTGATGTCAGATGGATCTTAGCTAAAAGCAAAGAATACGAGGAAGATACCTACTTGTGTTTTGTTGCCTAGGCAAAGGCATTCAACTATGTGGATTATAACAAATTATGGATAACGTTATGAAGAATGGGAATTCTGGAACAATTAATTGTTCTAATGAGGAACCTGTACATAGACCAGGAGGCTGATGTTTGAACAGAACAAGTGGATACTTCATGCTTTAAAATCAGGAAGGGAGTGCGTCAGAGTTGTATCCTTTCACCAAATTTACTCAATGTGTACGCTGAGCAAATAATCCAAGAAGCTGCACTGTATGAAGAAGAACCTGGCATTAGGAATGGAGGAAGAATCATTAACAACTTGTGATATGCAAATGACACAAACTTGCTCCCTGAAAGTGAAGATGATTTGAAGCATTTACTGATGAAGATCGAACTACAGTCTTCGGTATGGATTATACCTCAATATAAAAAAAAACTCATGTCCTCACAATGGGACCAGTAACTATCATCATGAATAACAGAGACAAGATTAAAGTTGTCAGGGATTTCATTTTACTTGGATCCACAATCAATATTTGTGGAAGCAGCAGTCAGGAAATCAGACATCATATTGTACTGGACATATTGTCAGGACATTTGATGATGTGTAGCACTGGGCAGGTCGGCTGCGAATGAACTCTTTCAAGTGCTGAGGAGCAAAGATGTTTCCTTGAGGACTAAAGTGTGCTTGACACAGGCCATGATATTTCCAGTCGCCTCATATGCATATGATAGCTGGGCAATGAATAAGGAAGACTGAAGAAGAGTTGATGCTTCTGAGTTGTGGTGCTGGCAAAGAATGCTGAAAGTACCATGG
The DNA here is from genome assembly GCF_000298275.1 of Orycteropus afer afer. Taxonomy (NCBI): domain Eukaryota; kingdom Metazoa; phylum Chordata; class Mammalia; order Tubulidentata; family Orycteropodidae; genus Orycteropus; species Orycteropus afer. The sequence goes on along the minus strand of NW_006922100.1, from coordinate 665,054 downwards.
ACTGCTAAAAGAACTAACAGATCTGTCCTGGAGGAAGTGCAGCCGAGATGCTCCTTGGAAGTGAGAATAGCCAGACTTCATCTCACCTACTTTGGTCATGTTGTCAGAGGGGACCATTCCCCTGGAGAAGGATGTCACGCTTGGTAAGGTGGAGGGTTGATGAAAGAGGGGAAGGCCTTCGACGAGATGGATTGACGCGGTGGCTGCAACAATGGGCTCAAGTATAGCAAGGATCATGAAGTTGGGGCAGGATCAGGTGGTGTTTCGTTCTGCTGTGCATGGGGTCGTTATGAGTCAGAAATGACTCGACAGCACCTAACAACAACAATTGTACTGGGAAAATTTGCTGCAAAGACCTCTTTAAAGTGCTGAAGAACAAAGACGTCTCTTTGAAGACTAAGGTGCACCTTACTTAAGCCATGCTACTTTCAATTGTCTCATATGCATGTGAAAGCTGGACAATGAATAAGGAAGACTGAAGAAGAGTTGATGGTTTTGAGTTGCATTGGTGAAGAATGCTGAAAGTACCGTGGACTGCCAGAAGAATTAACAAATCTGTTGTAGAAGAAGTGTAGCTAGAATACTCCTTAGTAGTGCAAAAGGTCAGACATGGTCTCCCCTACTTTGGTCATGTTGTCAAAAAGGACTATTCCCTGGAGAAGAATATCATGCTTGGTAAAATGGAGGGTTAGTGGAAGAGGGAGAGGCCCTCAGTGAGATGGATTAACATAGTGGCTGCAGCAGTGGGCTCAGGTATAACAAGGGTTGTGAGACTGGTGACTTCGTGGACCAGGCAACACCTAACTCATCTGGGCAGCTCAAGTCACATGATGACTTGGTGACCCATGTCTAGGCATTCAGTCTCTACTAATGTCCAGTGACAACCCAAAAGGAAAGTAGTAATTTGCACAGGATGGCTTTTCTCCAAAATCCTGAGGATTTGTTCTGCGATTCACCAGTAGGGACCTTCCATAGCATCCGTACAGCATCTCTATCTGCCACTGACACTTCAGGCACCATTGGATCAGCCAGGTCATATGGCTCAAGTGGCAGAGTAGCTTATACAGCATGGAGAGTTCCTTATGATCGGTGGACTAAGGAAGAGAAAATTTGTGCCTGGTTTTCAGATAGTTCTACATAATATGCAGGAACCACTTGAAAATGGACAGCAATAGCATTGCAACTATCACCCTAAGTGTGAGGCTCTTTATTACATAAGTAATAGAAAAGTAACACAGTAAGTCAACACTTTAACCTTTGCTTTTAAGATTATTCCACATGCCTGTATTGGTTAATTATATCCGTAATATTTATGTGGTCAAGTTAGACAAAATACATATTACAAATAAAGTATATATTTCTCCAATATAAGGAGCTCTGGTGATATAATGGTTAGAGAATTTGGCTGCTAACCAAAAGGTTGGCAGTTTGAACCCACCAGGTGCTCCATAGGAGAAAGATAAAGCAATCAGTCTCCATAAAGATTTACAGCCTTGGAAACCCTATGGGACAATTCTACTCTGTCCTATATGGTCCCTATGAGTTGGAATTGACTTGATGGCAATAGGTTTGGTTTGGTTTTTCTTCACCCATGTATGAGATACTGAATAATAATAATAATTCCCCATACTTATAGGCCATCTTAGTATTGCAGGCAGTCCCTGGGTTATGAACAAGATCAATTTCTAAGTGTATCTTCATTTGAATTTGTAGGCAAATCAGAACAGATGTATGTGGCTCTTATTTAGCCTTACTTTAGTGCAAGAAAAGAGCTCTGGTGGCACAGTAGGTAAAGCATTTGGCTGCTAACCAGAAGCTTAGTGTTTCAAACCCAGAAGCTGTTCTGCTGGTGGTATATGAGGATACCTACCTCTGTAAAGATTTATAGCCTTGGAAACTCAGTGTGGGGGTTGCTACAAGTCAGAATTAATTCCAAGGTTGTTGTTGTTGTTGTTATGTGCCATTGAGTCAGCCCTGACTCGTAGCGACACCTCTTTGGGTTTCTGAGACAGTATCACTAGAGAAGTAGATTGCCCAACCTTCCTTCTGAGGAGTGGCTGGTGGGTTTGAACCACCAGCCTTCTGGTTAGCAGTCAAGTGCCTTAGGCACTACGCTACCGGAGCTCCAAATTCCATGGCAGTGGGTTTGTTTTGTTTTGGTTTTTGGTTTTAGTGCAAGTAAAGGCTTACAATCTTTTCAAAGATTTCAAAGCTACACATGCACCAAGTGATGGTGATTGTAATGCAGAATTTGTTGCTAGCAGAATTTGGTTTAACTGTTTCAAACTCAGGGCAAGTTTACATAACTTTAAAGGGCAAGTACAAGTTCTCTGTAAGTCAAATGTTTGTAACTTGGGCATTTCCTGTGCTTAATGCATATGCCTGTGACACTTTTTCTTGAAATAACTCTAAGTGTTGCAAATTACATGAAATTGATGATATCCTCTAATTATGAATATTTAGCAAAACTAATTTCCGAATGGCCAAAACAATAGGATTCATTACAGTAGAAAAATCCTGGGCAGACAAATCCTGGTTCCCTTGCAGTTCAGCTCGGTGATTTCACCAAGTGACCACTTTTTCTAGTCTTACAGAATTTTTCTCATGTAATAACAAAAATTAATAAACATAATAATAGAAGCTTGTATGCTTTGAATACTTATTCCATATCAGTCACTATATTAATCACTCTGCATGTATTATCCAGTATAAACCTGTAAATAGCAGATAGGCAAATGGCTTTGCAGAGTTGGTTTAAGAATGTGTGAATGTATCACCAAGCCATTTGACACCTAGCTTGTGTTCAATTACTGGAAATTTCTACACCTTCCTACATTCTCACCTAAAGAAAAATGGGAAGTGACAAAAGAAGAGGAAAAAGAAAAGAAGTCCCTTGGCCTTAAGAGAGAAATGAAAGATGAGATGAAACTTGGCCCACAAATGAGAAATGGCCCTTAGGGTGACCACACAGTACCACTCATCTCACATGATGACAAAGACGATCACAATCCAGTGTAAGGAAAAGAAAGAGGCAGTAATTTTTCTTTCCATGGTTAGCCAATACTACTTTTACTGAATCTAGATCAATATCTGTTTTGATGTATTTATGACTGTGTCTCTAAACTAGAAGTTATCTGTATAAACTGTTTGTCTTTCCCACTGAGTGAAAGAAAGCAGCCTAGAGAATATTATTTTTTGGTGAAGGATGCCCCCACCAACCCCTGACATTCTTCTTTGAATTTCCCTTTGTTCTCCATTGCTCCTCTTCATTAAACTATAGATTGTCTTTTAAACAAGTATTTATAATTCAAGGATGCTGTTGTTATTCAAATAAAACCCATCTCTCTCAAGAATTGACAATTAACCCCACATCTACCTTATTCAGCAAACCTCTGCACACTGGAGTCTTACCTATTTGTGTGATTCTTAAATTCAAGTATCTATCCCTTGAGTCTTCCTTGAGTGTCATTGAATTCCTATTAATTTTAACTAAAGCTTTGAATAGGGGAAGGAAACATTTCATATCCTCAAACCAGGACCATGCTCAGATTAGGTGACATGTGGAGTATCATCAAGAAATATCACAAATTCTTGTATATTCAAATCTCCTTTTATATGAGATGGAGAAAGGGCATGTCTTGACACAGCCAGTAGGTAAAGATAAAAGAAAGAGCTTGAGAACTAAAGGGAAGTATGAAGAGAAACAAAAAATGATCCTCTACATAGAGTCATTTTGCTTCAACTGAAGTAAAGGAGACTCATGATTGCCTTGTTATTCTAATTTAACCCAGCCACATAGGCTATTGCTGCTGCCAATTGGGATCAGCACTACTGATAATTATTTTGATGATAAGAGCATCATGTGCCATTAATCAAGCATCTAATATATGAACTGTACTTTCTAATAGTTGGTTAATACCCATTATTGTATTTGATCCTATGGGTAAGTGCAATATTATTATCCATTTCAGAGATAAGGAAATTAAGGCAGGTTGACAGACACCTAGTAAGTTGGACAGATCACACAGCTAGTTGTATTTCAAGCACAGTTGCAAACCTATTATTCAAACCAAAACTTGTCCCATTATATTAAAATGCCTCTTCCAAAACACCAAATCCATTGCATCAAGTTGATTCTGATCCATAGTCACCCCCATTGGGGTTCCAAGGCTGTAATCTTTGTGGAAATAGATTGTCTCATCTTCCAACCACAGAGCAGCAGACAGGTTTGAACCACCATCCTTCTGGTTAGCAACCAAATGTTTACCCACAATGCCACCAGAGCTCCTTAAAGTGCCTCCTAGATCTCTTAATTCAGTAATCTAGCTTCTCTATCCTTCTATTCTTCAATTGCAAATTGTTTTGGTAACAGCATTCAAGACATTTTAAACAAATAAATATCATGCCCTATTTTGTTATTTGAAGGAAATAGTTTTTTTTTTTTTTTTCCCCCCTTTACTTTCATACATTATTTTTAAAATAACCATAATCATAGCACAGGTAAAATACTGAAATCAGTTTTCTTTTTTAACTTATCCTAGTTTAATGTGCATTTTCCACTTTTTTCTCCATTATTTTTTGGTTCTGGGTTCCTCCTTTCTAGGTAGTTGTAATCGTTCAGGATGGCCAGAGGATGGCAAAGATTGATCCATTTAATAATTGTTTCATATCCAGTTTTATTTCATAGAAAACATAGTTTAGTACAGTGGAAAAAGGACAGATTTTGGAGTCAGATAGTCATGAGATCAGGAGAAAGATGTGACAGTCTGCTCCCACAAAGATTACAGCCTTAGAAGCCCTATGGGGCAGCTCTACTCTATCCTATGTTGTTGCTATGTGTCATCAAGTCGGCTCCGACTCATAGCAATCCCTCCTTGGGTTTCCGAGGCAGTATCACTATGGAAGTAGATTGCCCAACCTTCTTCCTGAGGAGTGAGTTTGAACCACCAGCTTTCTGGTTAGCAGTCAAGGGAGCTCTTTCCTATAGAGTTGCTATAAGTTGGATTTGACTCAATGACAATGGGTTTAGTTATGGGCACCTGACATCTCTGTTATAAGAAGGATTAACAAATTAACTAAGCAACAGAAAAAGTTCCAATTGCACTGCACATACAACTCTAGCTCCTGAAGTCTTGTGTGTTGTTTTCCTTCTTAAAACTGTCTTCTCTGCTGGATGCCAGGCTTTTCCCAGTTCCTGTCACTATAAATTCGGGTGCTTATGGCTTAGGTTTCTAGATAGATTATGAAGTTCTTATTTAAGGTAAAGAATACAGAGAATTGCATAGTTGTTTTTTCTTTTTTTTTTTTTTTGGTTTATTTTGTTGTTTAATGTTTTGCAGTATTATTTAGAAGTGGCAATAATGGCTTTGCTTTTGGAAGGTTAAGTTAGGTATGAAGCATGTACCTTCCTCGAGAAACACAAACAAATACTGTGATGGTGCTTGGATTATGATAGACACACAGTCAAACTTATGTGACTAACAAATATTTCAATGCATCTAAAGATTACTTAAATCCATCCTTTTATAGAAAGACTAACTCGGCTTATTCCCTTTGATGGAAATAGGGTAGAAAACAGATACAAAGGCCAAAAGCATGATTTTAGGAAAGGATTTTATGTTTGTGCCCATGTTAACACAGGTCCTATTCATGCTAGTTGACATTTCCTATTGGTAAAAATAAATCATGGTCAAGATTCATACAAGCCCTGAAACAAAGTAGGGACATAATATGCAAGTTTCCTTCTCCAGTCTGTTATGACATCATGAATTCTGCCTGGATATGCTAGGATGGTTCTGATTTTGGGAGTGTTACTTTATTTATACATGACTAATCTTATTCCTTGGTTTTTACAATCAGAAATATAATAACCATAGAATTAGAAATCCAAAGAGACCTTTGAAATCATCTAATATACTCCCCTTATTGAATTATCAAGTTGGGGTCAAAATAGATGGATTATGATGCCCAATATCACAAAGTGAATTAATGACTTCAACCAGAAATTCATCTTAATAAACTCATCAAAGAACTATGCAAATCTTTCTAGAAGAATATAAATAAGAATACTTCAGAGACATGACCTTAAGACACTTAAATTTAGTTGATAATATCAAACATATGCTGAAGAACCAAAGAAAGCTTGAACAAATCAATGGAGGCTTAATAGTTTGGAAGATTGGAAAAGTCACTTGAAACTAGAATGTAAATAATATTGAATATCAGTCAGAACAGTGCTTCTCAAACTTTATGTACATATGAAATATATGATGATCTTATTAAAATTGCAGATTCTGACACCATGGATCTGGGATAAGGCCAGAGATTTTGCATTTCTAATAAGGTGCCAGGTAACACTGATGCTGCTGGTTCATGAACACACTTTGAGGAGCAAAGAGTTTACTGGCTTAAATGACTATTGAGTAGTGTATGTCTATATAACACTTTTTTTTTTTTTTTTTTAGTACTTTATTTTTTTTTTTTTTAGTACTGTTTGCTCAGTGTAAACTTCTTTTGTAAAATTTAAACAATTCCCATTTCGTAGGCTGAGAAGCTAAAGTGATGAAAGTTATATAAAGTAGTGTTTAAAGCAGCGGAGTTAACTATTCTTGACTTTCTTGTGTTTTACACAGAAGACCAAATTCTTCTCATTTTCATGCCCTGTGAATAGTAAGCCAAAGCCATAATTTCTCTTATATCTCAAGTTATTTTATTTAAAATTCTTTTGGCATAGCTCATATTTTTATATTTGTACCATGCTTATATTCAGTGCTTTGACATACATAGGCTCATAATTACTTCTAGAGGTTTCATTTAATATTATTAATAGGATAACAATTAATGTTTGTTTTTATATGCTAGGAATTATGATAATGTTAAAGAAGATACACTAATATTACAAATATTATTTTTCTAAAAGACACGTAAATCCAGTTTGGGAAAAATATACTAAGAGATATGAAACAAATGGTAAATTATTAAGTTCTGTCCTACAGCATAGAGAGAGCACTGGACATGGAGTTAAAGGACCTATTCAGACAAATTCTGACCTTGGATGGTGAGTAGACCAAAAAAAAGAAACCAAAAAGTCACTGCCCTCGAGTCATTTCCAACTCTTAGCAGACCCCATTGGGTTTCTGAGGCTGTTAATCTTTATGGAAGTAGATTGCCCCATCTTCCTTTCACAGAGAAGCTGGTGGGCTTGAACCTCTGACCTTCCAGTTAGCAGTCAAGGGCCTTATCCACCACACCACCAGGTACAACAAATGTACATAATTAAATTAAGTCACTTAATTTCTCTGACCCTCTATTTCCATGTTGATTAAAAGGAAAATATAATTAAAATATTGTAGAATTATTGTAGCGATTAATTATGAAATGTGTACATAAAAATATAGTCCAAAGATAGGCAGTGTAATGATTAAAGGCATGGACTCGCAAACCACATTTACTGAGTTTATGATTTTGGCTCTGCCGCTTACTGCCTGTGTGATTGGAAATAAGTTACTTAACTTCAATGTGCTTCAGTTTCCTCATTCTTAAAAGTGGAATAATAATCATAGCATGCCCTATTTTTTTTTTTTTAATAATTTACTAACTCCTGTGTGATACTGCCTCAGATAACCAAGGAGGGGTCACTATGAGTCAGATCCACTCCATGGCAGTGAGTTTGTTTTTTGGTTTGGTTATGTCATCTTCCAAGGAACTCTGGTAGCACAGTGCCTAGGGTATCTGACTACTGACCAGAAGGTTGGTAGTTCAAACCCACTAGCCACTCTGTGGAAGCATGACTGGGCAATCTATTTAGTAAAGATTTACTGCCTTGGAAACCCAGTGGGGGTCACTATGAGTTGATGGCAGTGGGTTTGTTTTGGTTTGGTTTGGTTATGTCATCTTCTAGAGAAGATTAAATTTTGTATAGATAGATATAGATAGATGATGAAGCGAGAGGTAGATACATAAAGTGTATATTAGGCACATAATAAGTGTCAAATGAGTGTTTGCTATCATTTTTTCAATGATATTCAATATATCCTTGTTACTAGCTATTGATTAAAACCATAGAAGTTTGGAGAAGAAAGAGATAAAATGGCAAAATAAAAGACTTGAAATTGAAAAGCCTTATTTTAATTATTGTAAAATCATGTGATCCACAAGGATATATTTATTTAAAGCCACAAGACATATAGAATGCTAAGCATTGAATGTTCAAAGATATATAAAATCTCACAAACTAATAAAGGACACATATCTAAGGAAATATAGGTTACTCAATGCTATCAACACTCTTTACCAGAGGAAAATGCAAAACAAAGGGATGACCACAAAGAAAGTAAGTCAAAGATGGCACCATAATTATTTATTTAACAAATATTGGTATAGTGCTTCTTCTGAGTTAGGTTATGTGCTACCATGAGCCCTGAGGAACACAAATATAGGAGTGAAAAGCCAAGAAACCTCCATTCTACATAGAATTTATGTTCATAAGGAAGATAACATTAATGTTAAGTCTTGAAGAATGAGTAGAGTTCACCAGGCATCAAGGGAAAGAATAGCAATCAAGATGAGAGGAAATGAGTAAAATAGTCCGGACTTTTTAGAAATTGCAAAAATGAGTGGAGAAGAGTTCCAATAAGATGGCGGAATAGGCAGAAAGACTGCACAGATGCTCTTCAACAAGAGAAAGGGGAACAAATTAATACAGATACAGAAGATATTCCCTGACCCCTGAGATTTGAAGGGAAGGATATAGAAGTGGAATAAACTCCAACTAGCAGAAGAATTTGCATGAAAACACCAAAAAAGGAGACAAACAGAGCTGTGGTCTGGCAATGATCCTGCCAGCACAGGTAACTTGGATGTTGCCAAGTGGTGGCAGGACCTAAGAATTAACCTAATATCAGCCTTGCTAGCCAGGGACTGCACAGCGGACTGCTCTGGTGGCTGGGGAATAAAAGGCAAAGCAGCAGCAAAGAGGAAGACAGGCTGAGCTGTGGACTTTTGGTGGTCCAGAGGGGGTCATTTTGAATGTTTACAAGCATTTTGACCATTTTGGATATTTAAAGCAACAGCATTCTTCCAGATTCCAGGGACTTAAGAACAGGCTCACTTGCTGGGAACCAGAAGCACATTCTGTATATGGATGACTGGAAAACTTTACTTACTGAGTGACAGCCACCACTTCTTTTCCACCAATGGGCCAAAGATAAACAACCACCAAGAAGAGCTCGACTTACCCTTAGCTGCTCTTCACAAACAGTTAACAGAGATCTAAATACAACAATGGCACAATGTCTCCGAGACAACAGATCATTACAGTCCACACAAAGAAGCAAAATAAAGTGGTAGAAACCAGGGAGCAGGATTTAGAACCAGACCACATCCCTGAGGAAGAAGCAGCAATGGAACTCTCTGATAAAGAATTCAAAAGAATTATATTTAGGCATCTTCAAAGGATTGAAAGACAGATCAAGGAATACACAGACAAAATCCTAGGAGAATGCTGGAAGAACAAAATGACAAATGAAAAATTAGAAGTGATTCAAAATCTACAGATAGAAGTCCAGAAGATTAACACTAAATTGTCAGAAATAGATAACACATTGAAAGGGCAAAGTAGTAGAATTGATGCAATGGAAGACATAATCAAAACAAAATGAAGAAAGCTTAAGGTTCATGTGGGATACCATCAAAAAGAATAACCTATGTGTCATTGGAATTCCAGAACAGGAAGAGAAAGATAAAACCACTGAGAAAATTATCCAAGATTTGTTGGAAGAGAACTTCCCTGATATGATGGAAAATGAGAATATATCCATTCAGGAAGTCCAACAAACCTCAAACAGGATAGACCCCAAAAGAAAATTACCAAGCTATGTCATTATCAGACTCAACAAAACCAAAGACAAAGAAAGAATCCTGAAAGCAGCATGAGAAAAGTGAAAAGTTACTTACAAAGGACAACCAGTAAGAATAAGCTCTGAAGAAAACCATGCAAACAAGAAGGCAAAGATAAGGTATATATAAAACCCTGAAAGAGAAAAATTTAACCAAGAAATATATACCTGGCAAAATTGTCCCTCAAATATGATGGTGAAATTGGGAGATTTCCAGATAAGCAGAAACTAAGGGAATTTGTTAAAACCAGACCAACCTTAGAAGAGATACTAAAGGAAGTTATTTGAACAGAGAACCAAAAATAGCAAACAACAATATACCATTAATACACAAGATGCATAACCCAGAAACCACAGCTAGGGACATATCCAAAGTAAAATAAGCTCACAAGATTGTAAACAGGGAACAAGAGACATCAATTGGCAAATGAGGACAACTACAAACCATGAAGAGGGAAAATACTGTGTAGTTACAGAACTTCTAAATGGTGAGGAAGTCAAGAGAGTTGCAAGATAGAATGGACTGTTCTAAACTCATGGAGAAAATTATAAATCATAGGGTAAACTTAAAGAAAAATGTTAACCTTCACATCACAATAAAAAGAGGACAAGCAAAAATATTCAGCAAATACTAAAACAATAGCAACAAAGGAAATGATAACACTATTCATAAACATAATGAGTTCAGCACAGAAAATAATATGGAACAAAGAAACCAGGGACACCATGGAAAAACACATAACAAAACGACAACAACCAATTCATTGTTGTTGTTGTTGTTAGGTGCCATTGAGTCATCTCTGACTCATAGCAAACCTATGTACAACAGAACAAAACATCGCCTAGTCCTGAGCCAGCTCCATGACTCTTGCTATATATACATGAGCCCATTGCCACTGCCACCATATCAATCCATCTTGTTGAGGGCCTTCCCCTCTTTCGTTGACTATCCACCTTACCAGGCATGACATCCCTCTCCAGGGAATGTTCCCTTCTGACCAAAGTATGTGAGACAAAGTCTGACCATTCTTGCCTCCAAGGATCATTCTGGTTGCACTTCCTCCAGGACAGACCTGTTCGTTCTTTTAGCAGTCCATGGTACATTCAGCATTCTCCGCCAGCACCACAGCTCAAAAGCATCAATTCTTCTTTGGTCTTCCTTATACATTGTCCAGCTCTCGCATGCATATGAGGCAATTGAAAATTCCATGGCTTGTGTTAGATGCACCTTAGTCCTCAAGGAGACATCTTTGCTCTTCAGCACTTGAAAGAATTCCTTTGTAGCCAATTTGCCCAGTGCTATATGTGGTCTGATGTCCTGACTGCTGCTTCCATTGAAGGACTGTAGAACTAAGTAATGTGAAGTCTTTGACAATTTCAATCTTTTCTCCATTAACTGTAATGCTGCTTATGGGACCAGTTGTAAGGATTTTTGTTTTCTTCCTATTGAGATGTAATCCATACTGCAGACTGTATTCTTCAATCTTCATCAGTAAGTACTTCAAGTCGTCCTCACTTTCAGCAAGCAAAATTGTGTCAGCAGTATATTGTAGGTTGTGAATGATTTTCCCTCCAATCCTGATGCCACATTCTTCTTCATATAATCCAGCTTCTTGGATTATTTGCTCAGCATACAAGTTGAATAAGTATGGTAAAAGGATACAACCCTGACACACTCTCTTCTTGATTTCAAACCATGCAATGTTCCATTTTTCTTCTCAAATGGCAGCCTCCTGATCTATGTACAGGTTCCTCATGAGTACAATTAAGTGTTCTGGAATTCCCATTCTCCCCAATGTTATCCACAAATTGTTATGATCCTCACAATCAAATGCTTTTGCACAGTCAATAAAACACAAGTAAGCATCTTGTATTCTTTGTTTGATTCAAGATCCATCTGACATCTGCAATGATATCCCTCATTCCACATCCTGTTCTGAATCCAGCTTGAATTTCTGGAAGTTCTCTGTCAGTAAAATGCTGCAACTGTTTTTGAATTATCTTCAGTAAGATTTTACTCACCTGTGATATTAATGATAATGTCCAATAATTTCCACATTCTATGGAATCACTTTTCTCTGGAATGGGTACAAATATGGATATCTTCCAGTCAGTTGGCCAGGTAGTTGTCTTCCAAATCTCTTGGCATAACTGAGTGAGTGCCTCCAGCAGCCATCCATTTGTTGAAACATCTCAATGAGTATTTGGTCAATTCCTGGAGCCTTGTTCTTCACCAATTCCTTCAGTGCAGGTTAGAATTCTTCCTTCAATACCATTTGTTCTTGAACATATGCCATCTCCTAAAATGGATGAAGATCTACCAGTTCTTTTTGGTACAGTGATTCTCTGTAATCCTTCCATCTTCTTTTGATGCTTCTTGCATCATTCAATATTTTGTTCATAGACTCTTTCAGTATTGCAACTAGAGGCTTAATTTTTTTCCTCAGTTCTTTCAGCTTGAGAAATGTTGAACGTGTTCTTCCCTTTTGGTTTTCTAACTCAAGGTCTTTCCAAATTTCATTATAGTAATTGGCTTTGTCTGTTCGAGCTGCTCTTTGAAAACTCTTTAGCTCTTTTATCTTGTTATTTCTTCCATTTGCTTTAGCTACTCTTTGCTCAAGGGCAAGCTTCAGAATCTCTTCTGACATCCATTTTGGTCTTTTCTTTCTTTCTTGTATTTTTAATAACCTCTTTCTTTCTTCATGGATGATGCTCTTGATGTCATCCTACAATGCTTCTGGTTTTCAGTCATTGGTGTTCAATGCATCAAACCTATTCTTTGGATGGTCTCTAAATTCAGCAGGGATATATTCGAGATCATATTTTGGCTCTTGTGGACTTGTTTTAATTGTCTTCAATTTTACGTTGAACTTGCATATGAACAGTTGATGGTTTGTTTCACAATCAGCTCCTGGCCTTGTTTTGGCTGAAGATATTGAGCTTTTCCATGTCCTCTTGCCACATATGTAGTCAATCTGATTCCTGTGCACTCCATCTGGCAAAGTCCACGTGTGCAGCTGCTGTTTGTGTTGTTGAAAATGGTATTTGCAATGAATAGGTGATTGGTCTTGCAAAATTCTAATTGTGCAATCTCTGATGTTATTTCTCTCACCCAGGCCAAATTTTCCAACTACTGGTGATTCTTTGTTTCTAACTTTTGCAATCCAATCACCAGTGATAAGCAACACATCTTGATTGCATGTTTGATCAATTTCAGACTGCAGAAGTTGATAAAAATCTTCAATTTCCTCATCTTTGGCTTTGGTGGTTGGTGTGTAAATTGAATAATAGTAGTATTAACAGGTCTTCCTTGTAGGTGTATGGATCTTATCCCATCACTGACAGCATTGTACTTCAGGACATATCTTGAAACATTCTTTTTGATGATGAATGCTACGCCATTCCTCTTCAATTTGTCATTCCTGGCATAGTAGATCATATGGTTGTCTAATTCAAAATGCCCAAAACTTGTCCATTTCAGCTCACTAATGGTGAGAATATCAATTTTTATGGATTCCATTTCATTTTTTACAATTTCCAATTTTCCTAGATTCATACTTCATACATTCCATGTTCCGATTATTAATGGATGTTTGCAGCTGTTTCTTCTCAATTTGAGTCATGCCACATCAGCAAATGGAGGTCTTGAAAGCATTACCTTATCCATATACATAGTTGCCGGGGACATCAAGTTCAATTGTCATAACAAACTACACAAAACATTGTTCTACCTCCTACTTTGACGAGTAGCAACTGGAATCTTGAAAGCTTGCAAGCAGCCGTCTAGATGCAACGATGGGTCTCTCCTCATCCAGAGCAAAGAACAATGAAGAAAACCAAAGATTCATGGAAACAATTAGTCGTAGTGACTGGTACATAATGCCATCTACAGGCTATATGACTATGAGACCAGAAGAACTAAATGGTGTCCAGTTACCACTGTCAACCACTCAGAGGGGAATCTATGTAGGAGATCCTGGATGGAGAGGGAGAACAATGTGGAACAAAACTCAAAATCATTTGGGATAAAAATGTGGGGGGAGGTTTGCTGTTCTGATAGAGCCTGTGGAACCAGTGAGACTATGGCTCCTAGCTTCCCTTCAGGTCTGGAATTGAACCCACACCTGTGGCTTTCAGCCAAACAAAAGACAGGCATATGAGTTGAACATTTACCTGATATAGATACACTCTTTGGCGAGAAAAATCTTGGGAGAAAGAAGGGCTGTTTATGCACAGGGAGACAGCTCAGGAGGCAGGAGTTCATGGATGGATGGACACAGGGAAGAGATAACTAACTATTGGGAGGAAGTGGGAGGGGAGCTGTTGCATTGGGGTATATTGCGATCAATGTCATGAGACAAAGTGTATGTGAACTGCTGTATGGAAAGTGAACTTTCTCTGTAGACTTTCACCCAAATCACAATAAAAATAATAATAAATAAAGTAAATAAATGGTAAAAAAAAAAAAAAATGAGTGGAGCATGTGCTAATGGAGGACTTGGGATGAGTTTGGGAAGGTCAGCAGCAAAAATGGCTGAGGATCTTGTATGCCTTTGCATAGGAAATCTTGTGAGCTTTACCCTGTAAATAACCAAAAGCCATGACAGAGAGTTAACAGTCAGATTTGGGATTTAGGGGGCAAAAAAAAATAAGTTGGGGAATGAAAGTAGTGAGCTTGGTAACTGCTTTATATTATTATTGTAGGAGGACTAACTTCTGGGTATAGAAGGCAGTGTTGGTTCAATGGTAGAATTCTCCCCTTCCATGTGGGGAGAATTGTACTCATGAGGAACCTGTACATAGACCAGGAGGCTGTCTTTGGAACAGAACAAGGGGACACTGCATGGTTTAAAATCAAGAAGGGAGTGTGTCAGGGTTGTACTCTTTCACCATACTTATTCAATCTACATGCTGAGCAAATAAACCTAGAAGCTGGACTATATGAAGAAGAATGTGGCATCAGAATTGGAGGAAGAATCATTAACAACCTGAAATATACTGATGACACAATTTTGCTTGCTGAAAGTGAGGATGACTTGAAGTACTTACTGATGAAGATTGAAGAATACAGTCTGCAGTATGGATTACATCTCAATATAAAGAAAACAAAAATTTTTACAACTGGACCTGTGAGCAGCACCACAATGAATGGAGAAAAGATTGAAGTTGTCAAAGACTTCACATTGCTTGGTTCTATAATCAACTCCAATGGAGGCAACAGTCAGGACATCAGACAATGTATCACACTGGACAAGTCTGCTGCAAGGGACCTCTTTCAAGTGCTGAGGAGCAAAGATGTCTCCTTGAGGACTAAGGTGTGCTTGACATAAGCCATTATATCTTCAATCACCTCACATGCATGTGAGAGCTGGACAATTAATAAGGAAGACCAAGGAAGAATTGATGCTTTTGAGTTGTGGTGCTGGTGAAGAAGGCTGAAAGTACCATGGACTGCTAAAAGAACTAAGAAATCTGTCCTGGATGAAGTCAGCTGGAATGCTCCTTGGAAGAGAGAATGGCCAGACTTCGTCTCACATATTTTGGTCGGGTTGTCAGAAGGGACCATTCTCTGGAGAAGGATGTCATGCTTGGTAAGGTAGAGGGTGGATGAAGGAGGGGAGGCCCCTCAGTGGGATGGATTGACACAGTGGTTGAGGTGATGGGCTCAAGTAGAGCAGGAATTGCTGAGCTGGTACAGGACTGGGTCATGTTTTGTTCGGCTGTGCGTAAGTCGGAGATGACTCAACAGCACCTAACAACAACAACAACAACGTGGGAGACCTAAGTTCACCTCTTGGCCAGTGCTCTTTATGCAGCACCACCACCCATCTGTCAGTGAAAGTCTGAGGGTTGTTATGATGCACTGGATAAGCACTCTGCTGCTAACTGAAAGGAAATTTGCCTCTGTAAAGATTTACAGTCTTGGAGTTGGAACCAACTCAACAGCCATAGGGTTGATTTAGCTTGGGTTATGATGCACTAGAGGTTTCACCAGAGCGTCCCTCTAGGAAATACTAGAAGAAATACTTGGAGATCTATTTCTAAAAAATCAGCCACTGAAAATGCTGTGTATCACAACAGTCTGATCCTGTTGTAAATGGGGTCTCTATGAGTTGGGGGCTGACTCAACTGTAGCTAACTACAACAACACTTGCCAACAGCTCCCAGTAAAGAAATGCTCAGCCAGGACTGGATGCAGGAAGCTTCCTTTGCAAATCATCTAACAGATAACTTCTCATAACACCCCATTGTGGTCAGAGACCACAAAAAAGAGGGTATTGGGCTGTATTGAACCTGAATCACTGAGCATCTTGACAGGTTTGATCTATGAAGTAATTACTTCACATATTTAGAGGGATTAAGGAGCTTTAGAGTCATCTTTTGCCTTTTACTAACCCTTTTTACAGGAGAAGATTATTTTTCAGAAAGAAAGAGATATTTATGCAGCATGTAAATCTTGAGCAAGAATTTATATATTTTGGAATAGAATTAACTTAATTCATATCAGTGAGATGGGAATGGATAACAAAGGGAGAAGTTGGGAAAGTTTGATCTCAGCCCAGATAGAGTTTGGTTCACATTGAGTTAGCAGGGCCAATCGTCTGCCCCCTGCAAATTTCTTCCTTCTCAAATAATGTTTGGAACAGGCTGCAGACCAGGCTTCCTGCTGAATGTTGAAGATGTTCCTGCTGTTCGTTCCCACTGAGTCATCAAGAGAGATTTTGATTGATACTACATATGTATCAAGGAAATGTGCTACAGCAAGACATCTAATTAATCCTCTGATTTCTGACCAAACAGTGTGATTCACTATAGTGTCTAGTGAGAAATTATTAAAATGATCCTTAGCTATAGAGGTCTACCTGCATTTTTTTAAAAGTGTTTCTATAAAGACTCATTAAGAGGAAGTCACAAAAAATATTAATCTTCCCTGGAAATCCTACCCCCATCAGTAATTTAATTTGGATAGGAAATGGAATGTTAAAACAGTAAATTTGTTTCAATCCTGGTTCTTCCACTTAATACAACTGAAAAAAAAAAAAAAATCCATTGCTGTTGAGTCCATTCCTAGTCATAACAGCCCTATAGGACAGAGAAGAACTGCTACCATTGGGTTTCCAAGGCTGTAAATCTTTGTGGAAGCAGACTACCTCATCTTTCTCATGTAGATTGGCTGATGGATGGATTCCAAAAATGAACCTTTGTGTTAGCAGCCATACGCTTTATCCACTGTGACCTCCGTGCTCCTCTACCACTAATCAGCTGTACAAAAAGTCCTTTTCACTTATCTGAGCCTAAATTGCCTCATCAGTAAAATAGAGGTAACTACTTTTCAGAGATGAAGGGCTCAAATGAAACACATCATCTAAAGGTATTAGCACAAAAGCTGAAATAGAAGAGGTAGTCATTGCATAGAAGCACCCTCCCCTCTGCCCCTAAGCATACTCTGTTTAATTTATTTGTTTTTTTTTTTTTCCCTCTCAAATAAAAATATTTATTGTTTTCCTTGTATCAGGAAAGGCATTAATTTACACCCTCCTTCTCTTTCTCCTCTTCCTTCTTTTTCATCAACATATATTTTTTTAACAGACATTTATTGAGCTCATATTATTTTCTGACTACTTTGGAACACACCAGCTATAGAAGAATATTATTTTTTCCTGATTTCCTGGAATGCAATTGCTCCTGTGAAAAAAACAGTACAGAAGAACAACACAATAGTGACCACTGAGTTCTAAGATGGGGCTCTCCTTCTAAGTTCTGTTAGTTATTGTAAGTCCTCAGTGCTTGTATGTTCTTCAGAGTCAACATTTTCATTGCTTGAGCTTTTTGAAAACCCTGTAAGATAGGAAGGTAAGACAAAAGCTTCCTTTTATAATGTAGACAAACAAAAAGTTACTATGTCTTACTCAAAGTCACATAATTATTTCTATCATGTTCATAATTTAGGCTTGGGCTTTGAGCTCAAAGCTTGTTTTGTTTTGTTTGTTTACCTTATTCCTTGAATTGCTGATATATGATGTTATTTTATTTATCTACCAAGGAACTTAGGAGATCTGGTAGCGTAGCACCTAAGGCACTTCACTGCTAACCAGAAGGCTGGCAGTTCAAACCCACCAGCCACTCTTCAGAAGGAAGATTGGACAATCTGCTTCCTTAGAAATACTACCTCAGAAACCCAGGGAGGGGTTGCTATGAGTCAAATTGACTGAACAGCTGTGAATTTATAGAGACTTTACTATGCATAATCACTGTTCTAGTTAAGGACACAACAATAAACAGAGTTAGCTTCTTTTCTTGTAGAAGTGACTAGTCAATGAAAGATACAGATAATTAAATGTGTAATACTATAAATAAAGTTGGCTCTAACTAAAAAAGGTAAGTACCAGGTAATGTGGGAACACCTGGGAGGAAAAATTTACTAGGATTTGTCGTAATGAAGAAATTTTTCCTGAGAGATATATGTCTCAATTAAAACATGAGGGATATGGGGAAGGGAGAACTTTTTTTCAAGCAAAAGGAAGGTGTATAAAAATACACAGGTGAAAGAAAACCCATTGTGAAATCAAAGAGCTGAAAAATATTTAGTGTAGTGGGATTTGCCGCAAAGTTTGAGGATGGTGATCAGAGGTCTTAGCCAGTAATGCAGAATTATGTTAAGGATTTTAAACTTTATACTAAGATAAATTGGAAACGATTGAAGAGTTTTAAATAGTGGAATGGCATGATTATATTTGTACTTAGAAAAGCTACTCTCTCTGTGGGATCTGTATCACAGCTGGTTGGAATGGAGGCAGGAAGAAATTTAGAAGGCTTCTACAATAATTCAATCAAGAAATTGTGGTGCCCTGGACCACAGAAGTGGCATTGGAACTATTTTAAGAATGGGCTGATTTTGAGAAATTCTAGGAGGTAGCATCAACAACACTTAATGATGGAAGACTGGAGAGAGAACATTCCGGTTTGGGAAGCTATTGAGATGTAAGTGTCACTTACCCTTATGAGCAGCATGTTGTTGTTTGCCATCGAGTCAGACCCAACTCATAGTGACCCTTCCTTGGGTTTCTGAGGCAGTATCACTAAGGAAGTAGATTGCCCCATCTTCTTTCCCAGGAGTGGCTGGTGGGTTTGAACCTCCAGACTTCTGGTTAGCAGTCAAGTGCCTTAGGCACTATGCTACCAGAGCTGCTTAGGAGAAAACAAAGGTTTATAGGGAATAGGGATGGAGAGAAAATAAGTTTAGTTGTATGATGAGCTTTAACTATAACCATGATAAATCCATTGTGGGGAAAAATGAGCATGGGCATTCTGCATGGCATAGTCAGCTTCTTTCTCCCCTGCAGAAAATTGCCTTCTAGAGCTTAAGCATATATCTCCTTAGTTTTCTCTTTGTCTCCCCAGGATGAGTTACAGAAATAAAAACAAACAAACAAAAACTCTATTTCTTATTCTACCATCAATTTCCCAGCTTTTTTCCTTGGAATCCACAGTTTCTTTAGATAACCATTACTAATACATCTCAGCCAGATTTTCTTCCTTTCCCTGAGTCATCTGTAACTTTTCTTGACATAAGTCTACTCCTTCCTCTAGACAGAAACAGAAATATTTCTAGAAATAAAGGTTACATAATACACCTTCAAGGACTTTGTAATATCCAGCAATACTATAGGACTCACAGTCAGTAAACGTTAAGAAAATGCCAATTATATACTACTAAATGCCAATTATATACTACTTTAAAATAGTAACTACCGAATGAGAGTTTAAAATAGATTAGCATTGCCATTATAGGAACAAGCTCTTCCTTACTTCAGTTAGTGGTTCGATACAAAATTTATCACAGAAACACACTAGAATAAACAAGTTTATTAAAGGACTTGAACCACTAGGATGAAAATAAAATCACTAACACTGTGATAAAACAAAGTTAAGCAAACATGCTTTGCCAAATGCATGGAGGGATTCAAAAGTATAATTTAACATAGCTTCACTCGTCACCATCAAGTCAATTCAGACTCAGAGTGACCCTGTAGGATGGAGTAGAACTGCCCACAGGGTTTCCAATGCTGTAAATCTTTATAGAAGCAGACTGCCACATCTTTTTCCTGCCAGGTGGCTGATTGGTTTGGGCTACCAACCTGGCAGTTAGCAGCTGAGCATTTTAACCACTGTTCCACCAGGCTCTTTAACATGGCTTTCCAAAAACCAAACCAAACTCACTGTCATTGAGTCAATTCCAGCTCATAGTGACCTGAATTGGGTTTCTAAGACTGCAAATTTTTATGGAAGTAGACTGTCTCATCTTTCTTCCGTGGTAGAGCTGGTGAGTTTGCATCACTGACCTTTTGGTTTGCAGCCAAATGCCTAAACCACTACACCACCAGAGCTTCTTTAACATGGCTTTCAACAAACCAAAGCCTGAGTTGATTCCAACTCACAGTGACCCCCACTGAGTTTCCAAGGCTGTAAATCTTTACAAAAGTAAATTGCCTCGTTTTCCTTTTGTGGAGCAGCTGGTAGGTTTGGACCACCAACTTACTGGTTAGCAGCCAAATGCCTTCCCTACTACACCACTAGAGCTCCTTTTAACATGCCTTTACCAAAAAAAACAAAGTCACTGCCACTGAGTTAATTCTCTAAGTCAGAGAGAAAGTTATCCCACAGCTGAACACAGCTTTATTTGCTCCCTTGCTTAGAATCTTGGCACAGAAAATTTGCTGTGCAGTAAACAGTTTAGGAGTGTATTATCTGGCTGAGGCTCCTAATGTTTATTTTGACCCTGAAATACAAAGTAACGTAACCATGTTTCTCAGGGTATATGCATAAAGAGTCTTAATACTTTGTTTCTCAAATTATTGTTTTCTAAAGATTATTACCTGTATCAGGAAAAACTATGGGTATTTTAATTTCTGTGAATTATCTGGAACTCTTCAGAGGTGTTACGGCTTTTAACTTGAGATCAGTTGCCAAAACCAAAAACCAAACACACTGCCATTGAGTCAATTTGACTCACAGCAACACATCCTTGGATGGATTTTTGAGGCAATGTCTCTACTGAAGTAGATTACCCAGTCTTCCATCCAAGGAGTGGCTGGTGGGTTTGAACTGTTAGCAGAATGACCTAAACCACTATAGCACCAGAGCTCCAATTTGCTCCAATTAAAAATGGGTATGTGGTATTAGTCCCACTTTACTGATAAAGTACTGACCAAAACACCTAAAAAAATCCACTGTCTTCGAGTCAATTCCAACTTTTAAGGACCCCTTTGAGTTTCCCAGGTGATAAATCTTTACGGAAGTAGATTGCCCGGTCCTCCTTCCACAGAGTGGCTGGTGGATTTGAACCTCCAACCTTCTGGTTTGCAGTCAAATGCCTTAGGCACTACACCAACTGAGCTCCTTTTAAATAACTGACATGCAAAGAAATTCAGTCCCTTTCCAGACCACACAACTGATTAGAAGTCCTAGGATCTGAAACCAGTTTTTTCTACTTCAGATGAAATACTCTGATGTTGAAAAACGAGGACTTGTTATATCAAGCAAGAATACCCTCTTGAATTGATCTAACACTAATAAACCAAAATCTCTATATTAACATGATAAAGACAATTATTTTTCAATTTTAAATGGGTATCTATCATTTTGATATTATAAAAGAAAAAAATGCAGTGCCTGCAACCCTACATATTTTTCATTAACATCACCGCTATTCCTAGCCTTGGGATTTCTAGTCCACAGAAACAGCATATTGAATTGACAGAATGATTTTAAAAATATTTAGCATTCTATTTATTCAGTCTTCTATTAATGGGGGGAAATTAATTTTCATACTCACAAAGTATTTTTATTTTATTTATTTATTT
>NW_006922100.1:634165-641380 GCF_000298275.1 Orycteropus afer afer | reverse complement strand
TCATCTGGCTTCTCTTCTGCTGTTGGTGCATTTTGAATTATGCTTGATAGTCTATTTATATCAAATATTAGGGCCCTTAAGTTTGACCCTAAATTTTCCTTGAGAAACTGTATAGTTCTAGGCTTCACATTTAAGTCTTTGATCATACTCACAAAGTATTTTTAGTGATAAAATCATACACCTTCATTATTACTGGTATTCCATATACTCAATGTGTCCACTAGATGTAGGTGTCTCTGATATAAATGACTCCCTCTTCACTTAAAAATGACTAATATTGAGACTCATAGAGCAAAATCTTTGAGAATAATTTCATAATGACACTTTCATCCATTCATACAACAAATTTCTGTTGGATATTTATGTGCTGAATAGCAGTAATAGGGTAAAAGAACATTCATATTTATAAAACATTAAAATTAAATGTGTTATATAATGCTGGCCACAAGTGTGTTTATATAATGTAGGCTACAAATTTCCACAGGATGAAATGTCTTCCTTCTTAAAAAGAACACTGGCAAATTTATGCCAAGAGCAGCTCTGTGCATGTCTTCATTTATTTCCCATTTATTTCTCTGCTTAAATTGACTAAAATCAGCCCTAATTTACCTGTCTGCCCGCATCTCTTTATGACCTCACAAACCTTATTTTCTTTCTTACCTTGGCAGTAGAGTGATCTCCCTAAAGCAAAGTCTGATTATATCTTTATGTTTTAAAGCATCTAATGTTTTGCCTAAAATATCACTTTGATGACTAAAATAAGCCTGATTTAAAGCAGTAAAAGTTGTGTGATAAATATATTTATATGAACAACAGCACAAATGGTCTTTTCAGTTACCTCATATGCATTGTGAAAGGTGGGCAATGAGAGAGAAAGAAGAAAAATTCATGGATTACAATGGTGATGTTGACAAGGAATATTTAATATACCATGGATTGACTGAAGAAATACAACCATAATGATTCTTCCAAGAGAGGATGGCGAGAATTTGGCTAGCTTACTTTGAACAAATACATCCTCAGGAAAGACTAGTCACTAGAAAAGGATATCACAGTTAATAGAGCTGAGGGTCAGAGAAAACAAGCTAAACCCTTAGTGTGATAGATTGGCACAATAGCCACATAATAGACTCAAACATAGCAATGACAATGAAGATGGAAAAGGAAAAGACAATGTTTGATCTATTATACGTAAGATTGCTATGAGTAGGAGTGGACTCAGGGCAACTAACCATGTGTGGCCTATGCGGTGGGGGGTGGAGTCCAATTACTTAGCATAGTATTTGAAGCATTTTAGTAACCTAGCTACTACTTATTTACCATTCATGCTTAAACTATTAGTAGATTGCCCAACCTTCCTTCTGAGGAGTGGCTAGTGAGTTTGAACTGCCAGCCTTCTGGTTAGCAGTCAAATGCCTCAGGCACTGTGTTCCCAGAGCTCCTAGTAGATAATTAGTAGATCCATTCTCATACTTTTACTTTTACTCCCAATACACTAAAAAATAAAATAAGTGTGCTTCATTGCTTTTGCTCATGGTATTGCCTTGGTATGGAAAGTCTGCCCTTCACTCCCCCTTGTCCATTTGGGAAACATTTTTCTAAACCTGAAGGCCAAGTGCAAATGTCATTGCTTTCTGTATTTCTTTTTTCCTGGACTCTCTCAGATGGATTAAACTCTGCTCTCCCTTTGTTTCTGAAGCACTGCACATATACTTCTATTATAACACTTATCAAGCTGCTAACAAAAAGTAATAATGCATGTCATTTCACCCAGTAAACCACAAGCTCATTTATCTTTGTCTCATTCATCTTTGTATTTTTACAGCCTAGCACAATTCTTGGTCCAGAGTAGATACATAATAAATGTTTGCTGAATTGCTAAATTAAATTTTGATCCATTGCATTTTTCTTAAGTTTCCCATGTGATTGTGGGCTCTTGTTTTGTTCTGAACATACAATACATTTATAATGTAGGAGGGTGGTTAGTGATTCCTATAGTATATTTCATTCTCCAGTTATAACTATTATTTTTTGCTGATTCTTATTAACTGGTTTTCCTTGTTTCTTCTTCCTCTTGATTCTTAAGCTGTCCTGCTTTTTTGGTCTATTTTCTGCCTATACCTGAGATTAGCATATCCACCAACATTTTGCTTCTACCATTATTATGACTCTCTGAGCAATATCTTTATATCTTTTCTCCTTAGTCCAGTGCCCCCCCCCCCACTCCCCACTGGAAACATTTTTCTTTTTACTACAGTTTTTACTACAGTTTCTCTTCTACCACCCTTTTGTCAGAAAGTGGAAGGCACAGTTTACCCTTCCAGAAAACTCTGTGGTATATAGGAAAAAAAAAAATTAAGGACAGGGTTGCATAGCTAATTATTGTAATTGCTGTCAATAAGTTGTATACCTGTAAAAATTGCATTGGTTGTGTGATAAATATATTTATGTAAACAATAGCACACATACATGAAAAGAATAGCTACTGAGGCTGCTTGTGTATAATTAAAAACCTCATAGGATTTAATTCTGTGGTTTGGAGGTTTAGGTTTATAGTTTCATGGAACATCTAGTTAACTGGCCTAAAAACATGATCGGCATCTCTGTTTTACCTCCTAGTTCATTGTATAGTGCCTGGGTTGTAAAAAGTTTGCAAGTGACCATCAAAGGTACAAAAATTGGTCTCTATTCACTTGAAACAAAAGAGGAAGAAGGAGAATCAGGAATTAGAAGAAAAAATAGGAATGTGTGGCCAGTTGCCTCCATGAACAACTTTCTCCTTTGCTCTGAGACCAGAATAACTGAATGATACCTGGCTACCATTACCGAATATTTTGATAAAAGATTCCACAGAAGAATGAATCCTGATCAAAAGAGAGAAGTGCAGAAAATGCATGTGAATTTCAAATTTTCATGGTCTCTAGAATTTTTGGAGCCACGGTGATGGATGAACTCCTGAAAATATTACGCTGAGATAATCTTTAAAACTTAAACCAAAAATATCCCTTGAAGTCATCTTAAAAGCAAACAATAATTTAGCTTAACTAGTAAAAAATGTCTGTCTTAAACATTATGCACTTTTAAGAACTATCTATCTGAGATCACATTGACAACAAAAAGTCTACACATAATACCTTAGGGGGCAGTGAGTTTATGTTGATGAGGGAAGAAAAGCTCAAAAAAGAAGCAGGAGAATAGATACCCAACTCAAAGAATGTAATCAATGTCATTAAATTGTACATATAGAAACTGTTGAATTGGTGCCTGTTTTACTGTGTATATTCTCCACAACAAAATAAATAAAATTTAGGAAGAGAAAAGAATTATCCTCTTCATTGTTTATTTAATTAATTAATCATGTATTTTCTAAGAATTTGCTAAGGATATAGCACTGAATGGTTTACCATGTGAGAATAAAAATGAGTTATGCATGCTCCAAACCTTAAGGCTTTTATTATTTTAAAGGGGAATTAGCATCTGTTGATCAATAGATCCAATAAAATGTTAAATATTAGGACAATGATAAAAATCACAGTTTCCTGATTATTCTAAGCTGTGAGTATGTCACTTAGCAGTCTGTACTGCCAAAACTGCAGTGGTAACCACAGCCAACTAGGAAGACTTGTGGTATGGACTATGCTGCAGCTAATACTGACCTTTTCAGCCTATGATATATGATACTAAAAAATTAAGTGGTCAAGTGATAAAGTGCTTGCCTTAGGATGAAACCAAATCTTTACTTTCTAAGACATTTTGTATATGTGCACCTAAAGACATTTGTGGTTTGTGTCTCAAAATTAAATCCTACTCATTACATGGCTAGGGTTCAGGACTAAAGTTAAGGAGATATTACCAAATATCTTGATCTGTAAAACAGGCAGTGTTACATGGATTCTCTAAGGTGCACTGAGTACCTTGTCATGTTTATTGCTTTGGTAAGTTATGTGAGTTTTGACTTTTTCCTTCGTATTATCTGAGCAGCTACTTTTCACCTTGTAGGGCTAGCCAAGACAAAATATCTTCATGGATGTGTTCTGTGAATCCCCATATTAATTTAATTGTCTTCCCTTTGTTGTCGTTAGGTGCTGTCAAGTAGGCTCTGACTCATAGCAACCCTGTGGATAACAGAATGAAACAGTGCCCAGTCCTGTGCAAGCCTCATAATCCTTGCTACTCCTTAGCCCATCTTTGCAGCCACTATGTCTATCCATCTCATTGAGGGCCTTCCCCTTCTTTGTTGAACCTGCACTTTACCAAGCATGATATCCTTCTCCAGGTAATGGGTCCATTCGGACAACATAACCAAAGTAGGTCAGACTAGGTCTGGCCATTCTCACTTCCAAGGAGCTTTCTGGCTGCACTTCCAGTACAGATTTATTAGTTATTTTGGCAGTCCATGGTACTTTCAGTATTGTACTACAACATCACAACTCAAAAGCATCAATTCTTCTTTAGTCTTCCTTATTCCTTGCCTAGCTTTCAAATGCATATGAGACAATTGAAAATACCATACCTTGGCTTAGCCACATCTTAGTTTTTAAGGAGATATCCTTACTCTTCAGCACTTGAAAGAAGTCTTTTGCAGCAGATTTGCCCAGGGCAATATGTGACCAGATGTCTTGACTGCTGCTTCCATTGGTGTTGATTGTGGAACCAAGTACTATGAAATCTTAAACAACTTCAATCTTTTCTCCATTTATTGTGATGTTTCTTATTAGTCCCATTGTTAGGATTTTTGTTTTCTTTATATTGATACTATTATCTTATACATACTGTCATTGTAGTGCTTACCCCACTGGACTTTATATAGCTCTGGTGGCAGTTCAAACCCAGCAGCCACTCCTCAGAATGAAGATTGGACAATCTACTTTCATCATGATACTGCCTCAGAAACCCAAGGAGGGGTTGTTATGAGTCAGATCTGACTCAACGGCAATGAGTTTGGGGATCTTTACTACTAAAGTGTGATAGACCTCATGTCTAATACCTTCTGTCCTTCCTTACGTACAATGCCATTCCTTATCTCCATTCTTAATTCTTTTCCTTTATTTTCTTCATTTCACATTCCTTGAGAACACATGAAACACTCAGTACGAGGGAGTACAGAAGTAAGAGATGAATAGTTTTGTGCATGACTTTGGTGTAGATGTGTCAGGGGATAATCAGAATGTTGTTGATATTATTAGGTGCCATCAAGTCAGTTTTGACTCATAGTGACCTCATGCACAACAGAACAAAACACTGCTTGGTCTTGTGCTATGCTCACAGTTGTTGCAATGCTTGAGCCCATTGTTGTAGTCAGTGTGTCAATCTCTCTTGTTAATGGTCTTCACCTTTTTCATGGCCCTCTACTTTACCAAGCATAATATACTTCTCCAGGGAATGGCCCCTCATGAGAACATGACCAAAGTATGACAGATGAAGTCTGGCTGTTCTTTCTTCTAAGGAACATTCTGACTGTACTTCTTCCAAGATAGATTTATTCTTTCTTTGGAACTCCATGGCATGTTCAATATTCTTTCCTAGCACCACAACTCAAGTGTATGAATTGTTCTACAGTCTTCCATATTTGTTATCCAGGTTTAATATGCATATGAGGCTATTGAAAAGACAATGGTTTGGCTCAGGTGCATCTTAGTCTTCAAAGTGCCATCTCTGTACTTTAAAACTTTGAAGAGGTAGTTTGTGGTAGAATTCCCCAATGCAGTATGTCATCTGATTTCTTGACTGCTGCTTCCATGGGTGTTGATTGTGGATCCAAGTAAAATGAAATCCTTTACAAAATCAATCTTTTCTCCATTTATCATGGTGTTGCTTACTGGTCCAATTGTGAGGAATTTTTTTTCTTTTTTTTTTTAATGTTGGGATGTAATCCACACTGAAGGCTTGATTTTTATCAGTAAGTGCTTCAAGTCTTTTTCACTTTCAGCAAGTAAGTTTGTATCACCTACATATCACAGGTTGTTAATGGGTCTTCCTCTAATCCTGATGCCACATTTTTCTTCATATAACCCAGCTTCTCAGATTATTTTCTCAGCATACAGAGTGAATAAGTATGGTGAAAGGATACAACCCTGACACACTCCTTTCCTGATCTTAAACCATGTAGTATCCCCTTGTTGTGTTCAAGTGACTGCCTCTTGGTTTATGTACAGTTTCCTTAAGAGCATGGTTAAGTGTTCTGGCATTCCTATTCTTAACAGTGATCTCTGTAATTTGTTATGATCAATGGAGTCAAATGCCTTTCCATAGTGAGTAAAACACAGGTAAATATCTTTACTTGATCATTCCTTCTGTTTGCTTTAGCTACTCTCCATTCAAAAGCAAGTTTCAGAGTTTCCTTTGACAACCATTTTGGTCTCTTCATTCATTCTTGTCTTTTAAATGATTTTTTACTTTTTTCACATATGATGTTCTTGATATCATCCCACAAATCATCTGGTCTTTAGTCATTGGTGTTCAATGTGTCAAATCTGTTCTTCAGATGGTCTCTAAATTCAGGTGGGATATACTCAAGGTCATATATTGGTTCTCATGGAATTGTTTTAATTTTGTTCAGCTTCAATTTAAACTTTCATATGAACAATTGATGGTCCATTCCACAGTCAGCCCTGCCCTTGTTCTGACTGATAATATTGAACTTCTCCACCATCTCTTTGCACAGATATAGTTGATATGATCCCTGTGCTTTCCATCCAGAGAGGTCCATGAGTATAGTTGTCATTTATGTTGTTGATATATATGTATATTTTCCCCCTATGGATAAGTAAGTCATTGGTCTTGCAAAATTCTATCATATGATCTCTGGCATCATTTCTATCACCAAGGCCATATTTCCCAACTACCAATGCTGCTTCTTTGTTTCATATATTCAGATTCTAATCACTACTACTTGTCAGTGCATCCTAATTGCATGTTTGGTCAATTATAAACTGCAGAGGTAGGTTAAAAAAAAAAAAAAACAACACTTAAATTTCTTCATTGTTAGGTTTAGTGGTTGGTGTGTAATTTGAATAATAGTTGTAATAACTGGTCTTCTTTGTAGGCATATGGATATTATCATACCCCTGACAGCATACTTCAGGATAGATTTTTTTTTTTTTTCTAACTTTCTTTAATTTAAAAAATGACTCCCTGATAAGGAATTAAAAACAATTATACTCTGCCTTGAGGAGGCGGGGCAAGATGGCGGACTAGGCAGAAGGATTGCACAGA
>NW_006922100.1:623874-626285 GCF_000298275.1 Orycteropus afer afer | reverse complement strand
ACATGAGACAAAGTATATGTGAACTGCTGTATGAAAAGTGAATTTACTCTGTAAATCTTCACCCAAATCCTAATTAAAAAAAAAATAATAATAATTATACTTAGGCATCTTCAACTGATCGAAAGACAGATCAAGGAAAATGCTGAAAAAGACAGATTAAGGAAAAACTAGAACAATTTCAAAAGACAATACAAGAAAAAAATGACCAAACAAATGAAAAATTGGAAATGATACAAAATCTGTAGATAGAAATCCAGAAGATTAATACTAAATTTTCAGAAATAGGTAATACATTGAATGGGCAAAGGAGTAGAATTGAATCAATGGAAGACAGAATTAGTGAGAATGAAGACAAATAACTCAATATGTCTTTGGAAAGCAATCAGGAAAATATCAAAACAAAATGAAGAAAGACTACAATTCATGTGAGATACAATCAAGGGGAATAATCTGTGTGTAACTGGAATTCCAGAACAGGAAGAGAAAAAGAAAACCACTGAGAAAATTTGTTGGAAGAGAACTCTCTTGAAATGATGAAAGATAATAATATATCCTTTCAAGAAGTCCAAGAAACTCTGAACAGGATAGATTCCAAAAGAAAACCACCAAGATTTATGATCATCAAACTCACCAAACCCAGAGACAAAGAAAGAATCCTTGAATTGGAAAAATCAAAAATTATCTACAGAAGGCAACCAATAAAACTAAGCTCTTATTTCTCAGCAGAAACAATTCAAGTGAGAAGGCAATGAGATGGTATATGTAAAACTCTGAAAGAAAAAAAAAAAAAAAAATTCCTACCAAGAATTATATACCCAGCAAAATTTTCCCTCAAATGTGATGGTGAAATTAGGACTTTTCCAGATAAGCAGAAATTAAGGTAATTTGTTAAAACTAGACCAACCCTACAAGAGATGCTAAAGGGAGTCCTTGGGACAGGGAACTAACAACAGCAAATGACGACTGACCATTAGCTCACATGATGGCATAAGCCAGAAACCAATCCATTTATGGAAGTGTCCAAAGTAAAATAAGCTTACAAGATTGTGAACAGGGAACCAGAGACATCAATTGGCAAACAAGGACAACTATAAACCAAAAAGAGGGAAAAAATAGTGTAGGTACAGAACTTCTAAATGGTGAGGAAGTCAAGACAATTGCAAAATAGAATGGACTATTCTAAACTTGGGAAGAAAATTATAAACCACAGGGTAATTTCAAAGACAAATGATAAACCTTCATGTCAAAGGAAAAATAGGGCAAACCAAAACACTTAGCAAATACTAAAAGAGTAGCAACAAAGGAAATGATAACACAATTCCTAAACAAAATGAGCTCAGCACAGAAAATTATGTGGAACAAAGAAATCAGCAACACCACAAAAAAACACATAACAAAAAGACAGCAACAAATTCATACTTGTTGATAGTTACACTGGGTATAAAAGGATTAGTGCACCACTCAAGAGATGGGGAGTTGCAGACTGGATAAGATAACATAATCCATCAATATGCTGTCTACAAGAGACACGGTTTAGAGACAAAGACAAAAATAAACTAAAAACCAAAGGTTGGAAAAGATATATCAAGTAAATGACAATCAAAAAAGAGCAGGAGTAGCAATATTAATTTCTGATAAAATTGACTTTAAGACAAAAACCACCATAACAGACAAGGAAGGACATTACAGGATGATTAAGGATCAATTGGACAAGAAGATATAACTATAATAAATATCTTATCGACCTAATGAAAGAGCCCCAAATATATAAATCAGACTTGAAAAGAATTGAAAAGGCAAATAGATGACTCCACAGTCAGGGTGAGAGACTTTAATGCACCACTTTCAATCAAAGATAGAACAATTGGAAAGAAATTCAACAAAGACAAAGAAGGGTTAAGCAATGCAATCCACCAATTTGAACTTACAGACATCTACAGAACACTTCTTCCAACAACAGCACAATATACATTCTTTTCCAGCACATGAGGAGTATTCTCCAGGATAGAACATATGTTATGTCACAAAACAAGACTTAATATAATTAAAAACTTTGAAATATTGCAAGGCATCTTCTCAGATCACGATGCTATAAAATTACAGATCAACAATCGGAATATCAACAGAAAAAGAGTAAGCACGTGGAAACTAAATAACACCCTCCTTAAAAATGACTGGGTAATAGAAGAAATAAAAAATGAAATAAAAAATTCTTTACATCAAATGAGAATAAAAACACAACATACCAAAATCTATGGGACACAGCAAAAACAGTGATCAGTGGCCAATTTATAGCAATAAATGCACACATGAAAAAAGAAGAAAAAGCCAAAGTCAGCACTTTAACACAACATCTCCAACAACTAGAAAAAAGCAGCAAAAAAGCCTACACTCACCAAAAAAAAAAAAAA
>NW_006922100.1:621913-623209 GCF_000298275.1 Orycteropus afer afer | reverse complement strand
ATCAATGTCATCCATCACATAAATAAAAGAAAGGAAAAGAACCACATTATCATATCAATTTATGTAGAAAAGACATTTGATATAATTTAACACCCATTCCTAACAAAAACTCTCAGTAAAATAGGAATAGAAGGGACATTCCTCAACTTAATAAAGGGCATATATAGAAACTTATAAAGGGCAAAGCCAACAGCCAACATTATTCTCAATGGAGAGAGAATGAATTCCTTCCCTTGGTGAACAGGAACCAGATGAGTATGCCCTCTATCACCACTTCTATTCAACATTGTATTGGAAGTCCTAGCTAGGGCAATACTGCAAGAAAGGGAAATCAAAGGCATCCAAATTGGTAAGGAAGAAGTAAAACTATCCCTAATTGCTGATGATATGATCCTATACATAGAAAACCCAAGAGACTCAGAAAAGGAATTACTGGAACTAATTGAGAGATTTAGCATAGTGCCAGGACACAAGATCAACACACAAAGATCAGTTGGATTCCTCTACACCAGCAAAGAGATTCCTGAA
The DNA here is from genome assembly GCF_000298275.1 of Orycteropus afer afer. Lineage (NCBI taxonomy): Eukaryota > Metazoa > Chordata > Mammalia > Tubulidentata > Orycteropodidae > Orycteropus > Orycteropus afer. Next base: position 622,681 of record NW_006922100.1, on the reverse strand, counting down.
ATAGAAATAAGTAAATCAATACCATTTACAATAGCTACCAAAAGGATAAAATCTTTGAGAATAAATCTAACCAGGGACAAAAAAGACCTGTACAAAGAAAACTTTAAAACACTATTTCAAGAATCCGTAAGAGATCTATATAAATGGAAGAACACACCATGCTCATAGATAGTAAGATTGAACATTGTGTAAATGTCAATACTATCCAAAGCAATCTACACATTCAGTACAATCACAATCCAGATGCCAACATTCTTTAAAGATATGGAAAAACCAATCACTAATGTTACATGGAAAGGGAAGAGACCTTAGATAAGCAAAGCCCTACCGAAGAAGAATAAAGCAGGAGGTCTCACACTAGTGAATCTCAAAACTATACAACTATACAACCACAGTAGTCAAAACAGCCTGGTATTGGAACAATGACAGACACATAGACCAATGGAACAGAATTGAGAACCCAGAAATAGATTTATCAACCTATGGTCAGCTGATCTTTGACAAAGGGCTGAAATCCATTAAATGGGGAAGAGATTGCCTTGTTAACAAATGTTGTTGTTGTTGTTATGTGCCGTGGAGTCGGACCTGACTCATAGCGACCCCGCTTGGGTTTCTGAGGCAATATTATTATGGAAGTAGATTGCCCCATCTTTCTTCTGAGGAGCGCTGGTAGCATAGTGCCTAAGGAACTTGACTGCTAACCAGAAGGCTGGCGGTTCAAACCCACCAGCCACTCCTCAGAAGGAAGGTTGGGCAATCTACTTCCAT
>NW_006922100.1:605837-621813 GCF_000298275.1 Orycteropus afer afer | reverse complement strand
ATCTACTTCCATAGTGATACTGCCTCGGAAACCCAAGGAGGGGTCGCTATGAGTCGGGTCCGACTCCATGGCACATTAACAACAACAATGTCAACAAATGGTGCTGGCAAAACTGGAGATCCATTTGCAGAAAAATGAAACAAGAGCCATACCTCACACCACACACTAACTCCAGAAGAATTAAAGACTTAAATATGAAACCTAAAACTATAAAGTTCCTCAAGGAAAAACTAGAGGCAAATTTAGGGGCCATAATTTATGGCATAAACAGACTGTGAGGCATAACTCAAAATGCACAAACAGCAGAGGATAAACTAGATGAATGGGACCTTCTAAAAATTAAATTTTTTTGTGCTTCCAAAGACTTCTCCAAAAGACTCAAAAGAGAACTCACAGATTGGGAAAAATATTCCACAACAAGATATCTGACAAGGGACTTATGTCTAAAATTTATAGAAAACTCTAACAACTCAACAACAAAAAGAAAAACAATCCAAATAAAAAATGGACAGAAGACATGAGTAGACACTTCACCAAAGAGGATATTCAGGCAGCCAACAAACACATGTTCATTAACTATTAGAGAGATGCAGAGATGCAAATCAAAACAGTAATGAGATACCATCTTGCCACAACACTAATAGCAAAGTTCAACAAAACAGAAAATAACAAATGCTGGTGAAGATGTGGAAAGATTAGGACTTTCATACACTGCTGGTGGGATTGTGAAATGATACAACCATGGTGGAAAGCACTATGGCAATTCTTTAAAAGTTGGAATTAGAAATACCATTTGACCCAGCCATCCCATTATTAGGTATGCATCCTAAACACGTGAGAGCTAGGACAAGAGCAGATATATGCATATTCATTTCATCGCAGCACTATATACAATAGTAAAAAGGTGGAAAAACCTAGGTGTCCATCAACAGAAGAATGAACAAGCAAACTATAGTACATACACACAATAGAATACTATGCAACAATAAAGAATAATGTAGAATCTACAAAACCTGTCAGAATGTGGAAGAACTTGGAGAACATTATGCTGAGTGAAATAAATCAGTCACAAAAGACAAATATTGTATTAGTTCATTATTGTAAAAAGTCAAGGAAAGGTTTATGTATGAAAGGAAGCTTTCTTTGTAGGTTACTAGAAGTGGGAGGGCAAGGGAGGAAACACTGCAAAATGAAAAAATAAGATAAATATAAATAAACTCCAAAAAATGTATTATAAGACATTTCAAACAGAAGCAAAGACTACTACGATGAACCCCTATCTGCCCATAACCTAACTTCAAAAACTATCAAATTGTGGTTAATCTTCTTATTATTATTATTAGTTTTTTAAATCTCTTCAACCATATTAAGCCTGTCTCTAATTATCCATCTATTTTCCCTTCATTTACCTCCTTTCCTATCCCTGGTAACCAACAATGAAAATTTCCTTCCCTGTGTAGACTTTTCCTTGACTTTTTCCAGTAATGCACTCATGTCCTCTGTGATTGACTTATTACACTTAGCATGTCCTCCAAGTTCATCTACATTAGAAGGTGATTTGCTGATTCTTCATTATTCTTTAATGTTGCATAGTATACCATTGTGTCTATGTACCATAGATTGGTTATCCATTTATCCTTTGATGGCACTTAGGTTGTTCCAGCTCTCTGCTATTGTAGATAGTGCTGCAATGAAAATCAGTGTGTTTCTATTTATTCATGTCCTGTTTCTCACCTCTTTAGGATATATTCCTAGTAACAGGATTGCTGGGTCAGATGGTATTTATATTTCCAACTTTTTAAGGAAGCACCATACTATTTTCCACAGTTGTTATGCCATTTTACAGTCCCACCAGCTGTGTATGAGGATTCCAAACTCTCCACACTTTCACTAGCATTTATTGTTTTCTGTCCTGATGAACTTTGCTATTATTGCTGCGGTAAGATGATAACTCTTTATTGTTTTGATTTGTATCTCCCTAATGACTAATAGGGAGCTCTGGTGGTATAGTGCCTAAGGCATTTGACTGCTGAACAGAAGGCTGGAGGTTCAAACCCACCAGCTACTCCTCAGAAGGAAGGTTGGGCAATCTAATCCTGTAGTGATACTGCCTCAGAAACCCAAAGAGGGGTTGCTATGAGTTGGATCTGACACCACAGCAGAGGTTTTTTTTTTTTTTTTTTATGATGTATGACCTGATCATTTTCTTCATGTGTTTGTTGGCTGCCTGATTATCTTCTTTGATGAAGTGTCTGTTCATATCCTTTCCCTATTTTTGAATTAGATTGTTTATCTTCTAAGTGTTTAAGTGTTGAAGTTTTCTATAAATTTTAGAGGTAAGTCCCTTGTTTGATATGTCATTGCCAGATGTTTTTTCCCAAACTGTTGTTCTCTTTTGACTATTTTGGAGAAGCATTTTGATGCACCTAAGAATTTAACTTTTAGAAGGCCCTAGTCATCTAGTTTCTCTTCTATTGTTTGTGAATATTGGGTTATGCTTGATAGTCTATTTATACCATGAGTTATACCATAATTTTGCCCCTATTTTATCTTTGATGAACTTTATAGTTTTGGGTTTTAGATTTTGGTCTCAGGATAGATCTTGATATTTGCCAGTCAGTGCAAAACTATCCCCTACAATTTGTCATTCCTGGCATAGTAGACCATATAATCATCTGATTCAAAATGGCCTATACTAGTCCATTTCAGCTCACTAATGCCTAGAATATTGACCTTTATATGTTCCATTTTATTTTTGATGACTTCAAATTTTCCTAGATTCAGACTCCACACATTCCACATTTCAATCATTAATGTATGTTTACAGCTGTTTCTTCTAATTTTGAGTCTTTCCACATCAGCAAAGGAAGGTCTCAAAAGCTTCACTCCATGCCATTATGGTTGCCTGTACTTTGAAAGGCAGCTCTTCCTCCGTTGTATTTTGAGTGCCTTCCAAACTGATGGTCTCATCTTCTGGCTCTTTATCTGACAAAGTTTCATTGGTATTCTTAAGTTTTCAGTGGCTAATTTGTTAAGAATTGGACTAACCCTACTTCCTAGTCTATCTCAGCCTGGAAACTCAGTGAAACCTGTTCACCATGGGTGACCCTACTAGTGTTTGAAATACCAGTGACATAGCTTCCAGTATCACAGTAACACACAAGCCACCACAGTACAAAAAAAAAAAAAAAAACTTTCAAATTAACAGTGGATAAGTAGTCAGGATAAGTCAATGGAAAATATTTTATGAGAATAAACTCAGGTAATACATTGAAGAGCATATAAAATATTAGCATGTATGTTCTGCTTAATAAGTGTTGGCTATTATTCACCTACTAAGACTATTTCTTGACTTGAAAAATGAAAATTATAATCTAGTTATAGAGTTGTTGAATGTGATACCTCTGAATCCCTTAGAAAATTACTGTCACTAAGGATTAGTAGAATCAAGATTTACCTTAATTTCAGAGGAGTCTCACTGGCTGTTATTCTCTGTTCCTCGGCCTTAACCAATGATGGCCTATTGATTTATTTTAGGGTCTCATCTTTAAAGACAAATCAAGGGATACACTTGAGGAAGATATTTTTGAAGAATCAAGATTAGTCTCTGGTTGGGTTTGGAAGTCTTGCTATGTGGCAAGCCTTTCTGGCAACAGTCTTCATTATGTAGTGCCAAAATGTCTGCACCTGTAGCACCTGTGTAGTGGAAAAACACTGTTATAACAAAGAACAATAATAATAGGAAACTGAAAAAGCTTAATATTGAATTATTGATTGCAAGAGAGATATTAGACAATGAAGTTGGCATCAAAGAAGTGTGCTGTTAGATAAAAACAGATTCCTGGGTACAATGTCATTGCAGTTGATTACTCTGTCTCTATAACACCTATCTCTCTAGTGCTACTTTTTCTTTTTTCCTTTCTTTTTCCCAGTTGCCTTTCTTCCATCATCTGCTTAGTGTGCCTGATCAGCGATAGAGATGCTTTTTTGCACCTTATCCTACGTCTGAAGACTGGGGTGGCTCCAGAAGACATGCTATTTCATGAAGCTGACCATTGCCTAGATCCCAGGCCCACCATTAAAAAATAAATAAATAAATCAAATAACACCTCACTGCCCTCAAGTCAAGTTCGTTTCATAGTGACCCCTCCTTGGGTTTCCAAGATAGTATCTCTACAGAAGTAAATTACCCAATCTTCCTTCTGAGGAGTGGCTTGTGGGTTTGAACAGCTGCCAGCCTACTGGTTAGCATTCAGATGCCTTAGGCACTAAACCAGGCCTACCATAGTAGGATATATAAAGACATCTGCAGTCTGTTATCACCCTGCCTTTCCATTTTCCTCACTGTTGCTCTGTCCTATAACCTTACCTGCCTGTGCAATCCAAACACTGTTACCTTACAATGGACTTGTTATCATGTCTTGGCACGTATCTTCCCCTTTGTGAGTAACACTTAATAGTTTACCTGTTCTCAGCTTGTTTTCCTGTGGAATTCTGGGGCTTACTTGAACCTTGAAGTCATAAATCAATTTGATAACTTATTAGTATATGATCTATCAAAGTTATTTAATAAAACATACTTGAGAGAAGAGAGTTTTGAAGAATCAAAATCAGTCCCTGGTTGTGCTTGGAAGTCTTGCTGTGTGGGAAGCTTTTCTGGCAACAGTCTTAATTATGTACTGCCAAAATGTCTGTACCTGTAGCAATATTAATATTTACTTGGATATTAGTAATAAAACCTATTTAGTAGAATGATTAGATTATTACATCCTAAACTCAGAACTAGGCTATCTACATTCATATTCATTCAATGCATACTTACTGAATGCTTAATATGTATCTTGCACATTACAGAGGCTGAAGATATGGTTTTTGCCCCTCCACACACAAACCTCATAACTCACACATTCTCTTATAATATATGGAAAATGCTTAGCCTATCAGAAAGCTCTTAGTAAGTGAAAATTTCTATTATATTTTTAGATTTGTTTAAAATTCATTTCTAATATTTTGAAAGGCCTTTATATATTCTCTTTGGTAGAGATAAGTGACATCTCCTTTTTGTTTCCACAGTCTTCTTTACTTAAGATGAACCATTGTTAGCTTTTTGTTTGTCTATCTCTCCTGTGAGACATGAAGATTATCAAAATGATACCTTATTCGTGTCTGCATGACTAAAACAGGTTTTCCCAACCTTAGCACTGTTAGCATTTTAAAACAGATGTTTTTTGTTGTTGTTGTATGGGAATGTCTTGTGTATTATAGGATGTTTAATAACATCCCTAGCCCTACAAATTTTGTCTTCAGACATTACTGTTTTCTGAGTGAAAAATAAATAAATAAATAAATCACTCTTGAGAGCCACATCTCTAGACCTAGAACTGTGGCAGCTACTAATTAGTCAATGGTGAAATAAGGAACAAAGAGAACAGCAGTAACGAGGAGAAGGAGGAAATTAGCATAAACAAAGAAAGCAGCATGATTCCCAAGTAACAGCAGGGAACAGAATTTAGACATGGTGACAAATGGAATGTAGAGATTACCAACCAAACTGGCTCCTTGGTATAGGGGGCAAAACACAGAACGAGCTTTAGACCTGGACAAGAGGAACCCCTGTCTTGACACCTGGCATTCTTCTCAAAACACACCTTATGTGGTAAAGAATGCACAGAGTCAAGAAGAGGCTCCTACCCAGATCCTGAGTGCCCCTTAGAGACAATGCATGCTCTGGGTACTTGGGAACTGCAGAACCTCCTGTCTAAATGGTCCTGTAGTTTTCCTCAGAGTCTTCTGAAGGTATAATACCTTTTTAGGGTAACCAGTCCTAGACCCAAGTGGCCATGGTAAGGCTTCATGTTGAGATATGAATAGATCTTGGATGTGTAGGCACAGGTGTCCACAAATGTGCCCCTAAAGCTTTTCTTAGACTATGACTAGCTAGAAGTAGAAGAAAAAAGATAGGGCAGCAGGTTTGGGACTGTGATTGGAGATTGGGAATGGAATCACCTAGCACTATCAGATTTAGTGCAGAATTCTGAGAAGTCCAGGAATGCTGAATTCAAGTTTTGGCATTTCATGATTGAAGATAGTATATCTTTAATTAATATTTTAGTTTGATTTATAACTTTTAAATATTTAGATACAGGGTATGTGGACCTCCATTTATAGCTTTGCCCAGATCTTCACAGAGAGAATGACTAAATGTTAAAAATAGAGGAGAGAGTACTCACAAATAAAACCAATGATGTTTGAACATTTATCCAGCAGCTTCACAAAATGGATGTACAAATTTAGTAGTCAGCTTTTCCTAAAAATGATCAGATTCCTTCTTCATCATGGGATAATTTCAGGTGTGACAGGCAAATTTGAGTCATTAGAAAAACGTGCTGGCTTTAGAAACAGATTAAAAATATGGATGCAATAGTTCTTTTTCTTTAATTATGTGACTTTGAACAGAGAATTTACTTCTCTGACCCTTTGTAATCTCTGAATTACAAAGATTTTCATCCTCCTTCCCAGTGGCTGTGAGACCATGACCAGGGAGTATCCATCACAGAGCATGCTATGTTGTAAGTGCCCGTGGAATGTCAGCTGTTGCCACTGGTTTCCATCCCTCTTTGCAATTATCTCTAATCTGATTGTATCAGATGCCTTTTCCAAAAGAGCTCATAATACAGAGAGGAGTCTGAGTTTACTATGAATGAATATCAATCAAGATGTAAATTACTGAAGCAGATACTTTTCTGTTCAGGGTGAAAAGAGGATTATGTATCAGAAGAATGTCAGTTAATTCTTAAGAGGAAGGGAATATCACAAATGATTTCTGGAAGTACAGAAATTATTTTATAATTTTGACTTGATTTACAAGAGTTTTTACCCAGAATAATGCATACATATAGGGAGCTCTGGTAGCATAGTGCTAAAGCACTTGACTGTTAACCAGAAGAGGCGTCACTATGAGTCGGGTCCAACTCAGTGGCAAACAACAACATATATATATATATATATATATATATATATACACATATATATGAAGAAGAGAGGGAGAGGAAAGGAAAAATATATGTTGCTGTTGTTAAGTGCCATCGAGTCAGGCCTGACTCATAGGGACCCCTCCTTGGGTTTCCGAGGTGGTGTTGCGGTGTCACTACGGAAGTAGATTGCCCAACCTTCCTTCTGAGGACTGGCTGGTGGGTTTAAACAACCAGCCTTCTGGTTAGCAGTCAGGTGCTTAGGCATTGTGCTACCATGTAGGGTTTACAATTTAATTTTGCCCAAAGAATGTTTTTCTGTCCCTGGTTCATGAGAGAAAACCTCTAAAACATCAGAATTTCCTCAGGGATTAAAATATCTTTGGTGGGGCCTCCAGAGAACACCTGAGGGCTTATGTTAATGAGGTATCTTTCTGGTGGGGACTGTCCAGGCCAGAAAGACCCACTTCATGGTATCAACTAATCTCAGAGAAGAGAGTTATGATTCAATCAATCACTCCCATGTAATGAGGCCCCAATAATGGCTCTGGACATAGAAGCTCCAAAGACTTCTGGTTGATGATCAGTACCACACATGGGAGGGTAATATGTCCCTTTTTGGGATAGGAAGCTCCACTCTTGTAATCCTCCCAATCCTCACCTGATATATCTTTTCATTTGTATCCTTTTTGCTATAATGAAAGCATAACCATGTGGCCCCTAGTTAGCCTTCAGGCCTGGAATTGAACTCACTCCCATGGCTTCCATCCAAACAATAGATAGGCATATCGAGTGCACATATACACCAGGAGGATACACTTCTTAAAACAATCAATCACAGGAGCACAGAAGGGCACTATTGGCACAGAGAGATGGTTCAGGGATCCAGAATGCACAGGCAACAAAGGCACAGGGGAGAGGTAAGTACAGGGAGAGAGTGGGAAGAGAGCTGTGCAATGTGCAGCTTGCCATTGACTGCAGTCAGTGTCATGAAACAGAATGTGTCTGAACTGCTGTATGGAAAAGTAATTTGCTTTGTAAACTTACACCCAAATAAAAATTAAAAATTTTAAAAAAAGAGGAAAGATACACGTCAAAAGGAAAAAAAATAGATAAACTGTAACCATAAGTATAGCACTTTTCTGAAACCTATGTCATCCCAGTCAGTAATTGAACTGAAGAGAAACATGAGAACCGGCAGGTCAGAAGTAAGAGAGGCTTAGGGGTCTTTGAGCTTATAATTGACATCCTAAAGTTATAATTGAAAAACCTCAAATTTACAGTCAGTGGGTTAGAAATGATGTCATGAGGAACCCCAAGCTTGCAGCTGGCATCTGAGGTCTTAGATAGACTTGGTAGTCTGTAGAACTGTGTCCTTTAACTTGTGAGTTCTGACCTAGCTCTGGGTGATTAGGGTCAGAGGAAGAAATGTTGCATGTGCAGCTGGTTTTTGAACAGAAATGAAACAGAGGGGAATTGAATTGAATTGATGTGGGATTTTATATTCAAAGTATATGTCATATATTGCCTGAACCAACAACGCATGGGTCCCATAACATTTATTTATCATTTACCGAGCATCTAACACTCCGTGTTGCATTCATTATCTTATTTATCCTCAGAACTATCTAATGAGGAACAAATTTAAAAATACACAGATAAAATATGGTAAAGCCAGACTTTATTCTAGGTCTGCTTACTACAAAGCAGCATATGATTTTCCATAATGTCATTATATTATGCTTTAGTAGTAGTCATTATATAGGCTTTATAGGGAATTTTGAGTCTTGCAAAACTTGCATAAGCCATGTGATACAGTTTTTGAGACAAAGAAAGAGAGAGGAAGAGGGAGATAGAGATGATTGAGATAATATATGTGAATGTTTCTTATAAAGTAATGTACAATTAGGTTATGGAACCAGGATTTGAATTTAGGTCCTTCCCATGATCCCACCACTAAAAAACAGGGGATCATTTGTGTTACTTTATTGCCAAGTAAACTCAACAGGCTTAGTTAGCAAAGATTTTTCCTTTATAGCATTAGCCTCTTTTCACTACTTGAGAGGATCAGAGAAAACATTGGTCTTCACCATCCCTGACAGCTGGAGAATATGCAAGTTAGGATGGATACCTTGAGAGTTAGCATTAATAAAGGTACAATTATACTAGGCATGCAGAAGAGACATGCAGAGAAGCTTTCTGTATTTAAATGAATTGTTTTGTGATGCAAATTAGTATATTCTGCACTAATGAAGTGAATTCTTTAACTGCTTGAGTCATTTCTGGTTATCATTAAAGCATAGAAACTTCATAAAAAGAATTTACAACTGAAGGTCGTGAATAAAACAAAGTGATGAATAAAACAAATCCATTTTAAGTTCACCGAATTGATGCAATTCAGCCATTGAATAGTAAACCTGTGTTTTTCAGGCTCCTTATAGTAAAACAGAAATTAAAGGAATGGCCTTGAACTATGAAGAAATATCTAACAGCTAATGCTCTGAATTGTACCAAACATAATTATTAACAAAAACCTTTAAATTTTTATCATTCACTCAACAATAATTTACTGAGTATCCATGTGTCATGCACTAGGACATAGATTTTGTACATGACTCTCAAATGATGGAAACTCAAGAAGTTCAAATAATGTCTAATGGGGAAATAGATATGAAAGCCAATGAACATATTTTTGACAACTTCTTTGGTAACAGTCGAGTGCTCTTGAAAAGTAGTGGATTCATGGGAGAAAGTGTATCTGATTCCACTTGGGAGCGAATAAATTGTGAGTAGCTTTTACTCTCATCTCTGAAGTATGTGAAGGTTGAGCATTCTGGAATTGAAGACAGAAGTATGATAGCTCATGCCAGGGAACTAGTGAGGGTTTACTGAGGCTTGAACATAAATAAAGGATGGGGTGAAGCCTGGAGTTGAAGCTGGAGAGAGGTGGGACCCGCTTACAGGAACTATAGATGTCCTATTATGAGAATGTAGAATTCTTGAAGCTGGGGAACCACTTTAAGTTTATTAAGTTGTGATTAAATTTGTCAGAGTTTTTTTCTTTTTTTGGTTATTTTTATGTATTTCATGATGATTTTATCCAAATTTACTGAATTCTGCTGAACTGGCAAGCATTATGTTAGATATCAGAAATACAGAAAAAAACAAACAAACAAAATAAAACCACTGCTCTGCCTTCCAAGAGTTCTCTTCCTCTGCTGCCAGACAAGTTCACCAAATAGTGCAACGTCACCACAAAAGAAACAAGCAACCTGGGTTTGAGGAGGACTTCTGATATGAGGACAGTCACTCTGTTCTAATCAGAATGTTGTTACCTGCATATTCTTTAGAACTAAAGAGGAAGTAAGGAGGGAGGTAGGGAGGGAAAGAGAGCAAGAGATAGTGAGCACTAGTGTGAGAGAGAGAGCAAGAAACTGCATACTGCCTTGGTATGCTATTCAATCAGTAGGTCACTGATTTCTTCCATAAAAAAACTACTGAGAAAGAAATATCTTCCTTCTTCTGTCTCAGAAAAGGTTACTCATGTTTCAGAGATTGTGATGCATGCAGACAGAAGGATAATGAAGAATAAAGAGACCAAGTATTAAAGTTCAACAGCTCCAGCAACAATTTTAGGAATACACTTTGCACAGGAAACTGATGTCTTTTAGTTCTAAAATTACTGCTAGCATGAGATATTAAACTGAGGATCTACAATATTTTGGTGTTTCTAAAAGTTGTTTTTTTCTTGTGGTTTTCCTTAGGTGCCATCTAATTGATTGTGACTCATTGTGACCCTATGTAGAGCAGAACACAATACTTTCCACACCTGGACCATCCTCAAAATCATTGCTCTGTTTGACTCCTTTGTTGAAGCCACCATGTCAATCCATCTTACTGAGGGTCTTCCTGCTTTTCATTGATTCTCTACTTTACCAATATAATGTCTTTATCCAGGGACTGTTCCAAAGTACATGAGATGAAGTCTCACCATCCTCACTTCTAAGGAACATTCCAACAGTAATTCTTCTAAGACAGACCTGTTCGTTCTTCTGGCAGTCCATAAACCAAAAAAAAAACAAACTTACTGCCGTCAAGCTGATTTCGGTTCGTAGTGACCCCTCCTTGGGTTTCCTAGGCAGTATCACTACAGAAGTAGATTGCCTCATCTTCCTTCAAAGAAGTCCATGGTATAGTCTATTTTTTTTCCAACATCATAATTCAAATTCATCAACTCTTTTTTGTTCTTCCTTATTTGTTGTCCAGCTTTGACATAAATATGAGACAATTGAAGGTATTATGGCTTGGGTCAAGCATACCTCAGTCCTCAAAGTAACATCTTTTCTTTTAACACTTTAAATAATCTTTTGCAGTAGATTTGCTCAGTGAAATGCATAATTTGATTTCCTAACTGGCTGCATCCACGGACATTGATTAAGGATCCAATAAAATTGAAATCTTTGGCAACTTCAGTCTTTTCTTCATTTATCATGATGTTGCTTATTGACCTGCTTGTGTGAATTTTTTTTTTTCCCATTTTTGTTGAGGTACAGTTCATACTGAAGGCTGTAGTCTTTGATCTTCATCAGTAAGTGCTTCAAGTCCTCTTTGCTTTCTGCAGGCAAGGTGTGTCATCTGCATATCACAGGTTGTTAGTGAGTTGTTCTAGTTATATAGTGCCTCTCTGTCAAGAATATACTACCAATGGGATGGCCTTAACAAACAGGAGTTTATTCCTACAATTTAGAGGGTTTAAATCCAAGTTCAAAGTGCCAGGCTCTAGGGCCTGTGTGAAAGCCCCTCAACCTTGGGTTGCAGCTCTGCCTCCTGCTCCTGGCCCACTGAAGCTGGAGGCTTTTCTTCATTCAGGCAGCTACTGGCTGCTGAGGCTGACGAACCCAAGGTTAACAAGTAAAAAGACACAATGCCGATATTACCAACCCACACAGAAAGCCATTACTTCAAGTCCATTTTAAGTTGCAAGGTCGGCAGAGCATGGCAGGCTACTGAACAACAACATGGCTACATGCAGGATCCAAGAGTGCTGTAAGCTAGAGATCGTTCCCCAAGGCTTCTGCTAATATACAGGAAGCAGACCACATGCCCTAAGGCAGCTACTCAGCTGTTCCCAGTAGATTCCGCCATGGAGTTGATTACTAGTCTCATCATGGGGAATACTTATATCCAGCTACTCAACCACTCAACCAGGCCCAGTGAAGTTGACACACAAACTGAACTACCACATGAGTCTTCCTCTAATTCTGATACATGCTCTTCTTCATATTGTCCACCTTCTTGTATTATTTGTTCTTCATACAGAATGAATTAAGTATGGTGAAAGGATACAACCCTGATGCACATCTTTTCTGACTTTAAACCACATAGTATCCCCTTGTTCTGTTCGAATAACTACCTCAGAGTCTGTATATGTTGTTGTTGTAGTTGTTAGGTGCTGTTTGGTCAGCTCCAACTCATGGTGACCCTATGAACAACAGAATGAAACACTGCCTGGTCCTATGCCAGCCTCATAATCCTTGCTATACCTGAGCCCATCATTGTAGCCACTGTGTCAATCCATCTTGTTGAGGGTCTTACCCTTTTTTGCTGACTCTCCATTTTACCAAGAATGATATCCTTCTCCAAGGAATGGTCCCTTCCAACAATTTGACCAAAGTAGGTGTGATGAAGTCTGGCCATTCTTGCTTCCATGGGACATTCTGGCTGCACCTCTTCCAGGACAGATTTGTTAGTTCTTCTGGCAATCCATGGTACTTTCAAAACCACAATTCAAAAGCATCAACTCTTACTTGGTCTTCCTTATTCATTGTCCAGCTTTCACATGCATATGTGGCTACTGAAAATGCCATGGCTTGGGTTAGGCACTCCTTAGTCTTCAAAGAGCCATCTTTGCTATTCAGCACTTTAAAGAGGTCTTTTGCAGCAGATTTTCCAAGTGCAATATGTCTGGTTTCTTAACTTCTGTTTCCATTGGTTTTGATTGAAGAACCAAGTTATATGAAATCTTTGACCAATTCTATCTTTTCTCTATTTATCATGATGTTGGTTATTGGTCCAGTTGTGAGAATTTTCCTTTTCTTTATGTTGAGGTGTAATCCATACTGCAGACTGACAGTACAACAAAATGACAGATGAGTGATGACAGCAATATCGGTTCCATATAAGCACAATTGAGTGTTCTGGAATTCTAATTCTTCACAGTGTTATCCATAATTGGTTATGATCCATACAGCTGAACACCTTTACATAGTCAATAAAACACAGGTGAACATCTTTCTGGTGTTCTCTGATCTCAACCAAGATCCATCTGATATCTGATATGTAGCAGTGATATCCCTCATTCTTTTTCCACCTCAGAATCTGGCTTGAATTTCTGCCAATTTATATTGAATAGTAATTTCTACTCATCATCAATTATTTATAATTGAGGGTGGAGGGTGATGACAGCTGTCATGTTGACTGTTCTTCAAACTTTCTTAGAAATGATGTTGCCTGGAAATACAAACATTTTTCCCCCTGCCCCATCTTCCTATCTCATAATAAAGATAAAACTGCACCGGAGTTTGAGAAGCTCAGTTTCTCTGGTTTAAATAATAAATTGACAATGAGAACAGGGAGTTTGTGTCATGATGAAAAGCTTGAAACCTAGTTATTTCATTCCATGTTTTCTAGTGGTATGGCTCTCTCACACCTGTACACCATTGTTCACACAGAAGACATATCCATTTTATCCTAATTTGATTAGAACCTAAAAACTCTCAAGTAGCTAGATGATTTCTTCCCATAATAAGAACTAATTTGACATTTATCCTTGTAAGAGTCAAGTAAAGACTCATGATATTCCTTAGGAAAGGAAATATGAAACTCTGACTTTTTTGAAAATGTGTTCTTATTAGTGAAATGAAATATTCCAGGAAATTATAGAATTTTAGAGCAGGAAGGAAAGTTAGTTTAATCTCCTGTTTTTGCATCTAAGTAATGCAAGCCAACAGAAGCCCTTGGACTTGGACTGGGTAGGCAGAGTGACATTTGGTGGCAGGACAGTCACTATCATGTCCTCTCTCAGTCTCAGTGACTCTATAGCACTTAGCATTTTGTATAAGCTAATTTTTATATGTCTTCCTCACTGTAATAGTCATGGTTCAATTCATGGAAGAGAAAACATGTTAAGTATTAGAAGTAGGAAAATATTTAATATAAGACTATATATATATATATTCCTTATTAAATCATTGGAAGAGCTGAAGCTACAGAAGAGAGGGATCACAATTGAATCACTGAGTTCAGGTCACATCACAGTAGCTCTGACTCAGTGGCCAAGAAGCTGCAGTCCCCACTAATTGCCTCTACAACTTCCTTTCCCACCAGAAAGCTGATAGCTTTTTATTGGCAGTTGGAGAATAGTTGCTACCATGAACAAAGTCTAAATACCCAGGTCTCAGGATCTTGGTTTCCAACAGCCTCTGTTGTAATTCTCCTTTCTAATTCTTATGAGAGTACCATTAAGTGATAAAATTTAATTTGTAAACTCTAGCTTCAAGAGAGTCTAGGAGATGTAGCTTTTAGCTTTGCAATTCTTCAATTGAAGGAAAATTCACCTCTTTCTATGCTCAATTAGTCACCACATTATGACGAGTCTTTGTATAAAGCATCTTTTATTTGTTCATTCCTCTTTATTCATACTTACTCTTCCCTAGAAAAAGTTCTCATTTCTCTCATGTTAGCCATCCTTTCTCCTCTGTTATCAGTATCATTCATTTACACCCCCTCTACTATAATTATCTTTCTAAAATATTCAGACCAACATATGTCAGTCTACTTTGTGTGAATTTTTTCAAATTGCCTTCAACATATGATTCAGACTTCATGGCATTTAAGTGTCTATTATTGAGGCTTTCTAAAAATTTTGGTATATATTGACATCTGACTCAATGGCAGGTTTTTTTTGGGGGGGGTATATATTAATAGTCTACTTTATGTCTTTTCATTTTCACTCATACAATAACTTTATGTTACCTTAACAACAAATACATAATGTAGAAATTATTGTCCCTGTTCTATTTTTTCACCATCATATCTTTTTAATCCAAATAAGCACCATCTCTTCCCTGAGTTACTGCTAGAATCTCTTAGATACTCTCCCCAACACACTTTTGTTTCCTCTAATGCACATTCACACTATACCCAGAGAGTTCCCTTTAAAATGTGAATTGTTATCTCCACTTTTGTTTTATAAAACTCTTCCATGTCTCCCTTTACTCTTACTCTCTTTATTCTACCCATATTGGCCACAAAAATGTCTAAAGTTGAAAAGACAAACCAAAGGAGGAAATTTTTATTTTATGTATTAAAAAAAAAAATTCTTCTGGATTTAATCCTACATAATTGGGAGCTCTGGTGGCGTAGTGCCTAAAGCATTTGACTGCTAACCAGAAGGCTGGCAGTTCAAACCTACCAGCCATTCCTTGGAAAAAAGATTGGGCAATCTACTTCCATAGTGATACTGCCTTAGAAACCCAAGGAGGGGTCACTATGAGTCAAATCCGACGTGATGGCAGTATATTCAATTAAGAGATAATGAGTTAATCATATTTCATATTTGGCTCAAATTTCTACCATTAATGGAGGAAAATAAGGAAACAATATGATAATGTTTAAATGCTTTAATCAACTTTTGTGAATTTTAAAATTTTTAGAACTTGTTAACTTACAAAACACATATGAAGTTATTATTAAAACCAAAAGAAAAAGATAAAGTAATTAAAATGAAAATTAAAAGAAATAATAAACCAAGGAGAAGAGAAAAATAACTAGGATAAGATTGTTACTATAATAGTTTTAAATTTAGTTTTGAATTACCTGGCTGATCCTTGTCTGTTTCTTTAACCTTATTGTGTGATAGTTGAAGATGTGTCAACTTGGCTGGACTCCAGTTGTGAGTGGTGGTTCCCATGATGGATCACATGACTGCGTTCTAAGCGGCCGGT
>NW_006922100.1:583531-598892 GCF_000298275.1 Orycteropus afer afer | reverse complement strand
AATAAACTCCTCATAGGTCTTTCTATTTCTCCAAAACACCAAGTAGCTAAAAACATAAGCTGTAAAAACATTCTTAGGATCCTGTGGAGCAACATACGCAATTTCTTTGTTTCAGTTTGTTCACCCATGATATTATAGCTCTTCTTATTGTTGTTAGATGCTGTTGAGTCCTCTCCAACTTATAGTGACCTCATGTACAACAGAACAAAACACTGCCCAGTCCTGTGCCAGCCCCATGATCCTTGCTATACCTGAGCCTATCATTGCAGCCACTGTGTCAATCCATTTCATTGAGGGCCTTCCTTTTTTTAGTTGTCCCTCTATTTTGCCCAGTATGATATCCTCCAGGGAATGGGCCATTCTTACAACGTGACCAAAGTAGGTGAGATGAAGTTTGGCCATTCTCACTTCCAAGGAGCATTCCAGCTGCACTTCTTCTAGGACAGATTTGTTAGTTCTTTTAGCAGTCCATGGTACTTTCAGCATTCTTCGGAACACCACAACTCAAAAGCTTTGACTCTTCTTTAGTCTTCCTTTTTCATTGTCCAGCTCTCACACGCATGAGTCAGTTGAAAATACCATGGCTTGGGTCAAGTGCATCTTAGTTTTCAAGGAAACATCTTTGCTCTTCATCACCTGAAAGAGGTCC
The DNA here is from genome assembly GCF_000298275.1 of Orycteropus afer afer. Taxonomy (NCBI): domain Eukaryota; kingdom Metazoa; phylum Chordata; class Mammalia; order Tubulidentata; family Orycteropodidae; genus Orycteropus; species Orycteropus afer. Next base: position 598,243 of record NW_006922100.1, on the reverse strand, counting down.
TTTGCAGCAGATTTACTCAATGCTATATGAAGTCTGATATCTTGACTGCTGCTTCCATTGTTGGTGTTGATTGTAAACCAAGTAATATGAAGTCTTTGACAATTTCAAACTTTTCTCCATTTATCATGATACTGCTTATTGGTCCTGTTGTGAGGATTTTTTTTTTTTTTTTTAATTGAGGTGTAATCCATACTGCAGACTGTAGTCTTCAATCTTCATTAGTAAGTGGTTCAGGTCATCCTCAATTGCAGTTAATAAAATTGTGTTGTCTGCATAATGTAGGTTGTTAATGACTCTTCCCCCAATCCTGATGCCACATTCCTCTTCATATAGTCCAGCTTCTCTGTTTGTTCAGCACATATATTGAATAAGTATGGTGAAAGGATACAACCTTGATTCACTCCATTCTTGATTTTAAACCATGCAATGTCCCCTTGTTCTGTTTGAATGACAGCCTCCTGGTCTATGTACACATTCCTCATGAGCACAATTAAGTATTCTGGAATTCCCATTCTTCTCAATATTATCCATAATTTGTTATGATCCACACAAGCAAATGCTTTTGCATGGTCAATAAAACACAAATGAACATTTTTCTGGTATTCTTTGCTTTGAGTTAAGATCCATCTGACATCAGCAATGATATCCCTTATTCCATGTCCTCTTCTGAATGCAGCTTGTATTTCTGGAAGTTCTCTGTCAATATACTGCTGCAACCATTTTTGAATTATCTTCAGTAAGATTTTACTTGCGTACAAGATTAATGACATTGTTCTACAATTTCCACATTCTGTGGTATTACCTTTCTTTGGATGATGACAATGATGACAATGCTGTTGAGTTGGCTCCGACTCATAGTGACCCCTCCTTGGGTTTCTGAGGTGGTATCACTACACAAGTAGATTGCCCAACCTTCCTTCTGAGGAATGGATGGGGGTTTGAACTGCCAGCCTTCTAGTTAGCAGTCAAATGCCTTAGGCACTACGCCATATATGGATCTTTTCCAGTCAGTTGGCCAGGTAGTTGTCTTCCAGATCTCCTGGCACAGCCGAGTGAGTGCCTCTATTGAAGCATACGTTTGTCAATTCCTGGAGCCTTGTTTTTTTGTCAGTTGCCTCAGTGCAGCTTTGACTTCTTCCTTCAATACCATTGGTTCTTGATCATGTATCACCTCCTGAAATGGATGAACATCAACCAATTCTTTTTGGTACAGTGACTCTGTGTATTCCTTCCATCTTCTTTTGATGTTTCCTGCATTATTCAATATATTGCCCATAGAATCTTTCAATATTGCAACTTGAGGCTTAATTTTTCTCTTCAGTTCTTTCAGCTTGAGAAATACTGAGTATGTCCATTCCTTTTGGTTTTCTAACTCCAAGTCTTTGCACATTTCATCATAGTAATTCACTTTGTCTACTAGAGCTACTCTTTGAAATCTTCTGTTCAGCTCTTTTACCTTGTCATTTCTTCAATTTGCTTTAGCTATTCTCCATTAAAAGGAAAGTTTCAGAGTCTCTTCTGACATCCATTTTGGTCTTTTCTTCCTTTCCTGTATTTTTAATGACCTTCCCTTTTTTTATGGATGATGTTATTGATGTTATCTCACAATTCCTCTGGTTTTTGGTCATTGGTATTCAATGCATCAAATCTATTCTTTAGATGGTGTCCAAATTCAGAGGGATATAAGCAAGGTTGTATTTTTGCTTTTGTAGACTTCTTTTAATTTTCTTCAGCTTTAAGTTGAAGTTGCATATGAGCAGTTGATGATCTGTACCAAAATCAGCTCCCGGCCTTGTTTTGGCTGAAGATATTGAGCTTCTCCATCTCCTCTTGCCACAGATGTAGTCAATCTGATTCCTGTGTACTCCATCTGGCAAAGTCCATGTGTACAGCCACTGTTTGTGTTGTTGAAAAAAGACATTTCCAACAAATAAGTCAGTCTTGCAAAATTCTTTCATGTGATTTCCAGTGTTATTTTTATGTCCAAGGCCAAACTCCAAACACTGGTGATTCTTCTTTGTTTCCAATTTTTGCATTCCAGTCACCAGTGATAATCAGCACATCTTTATTGCATGTTTGGTCAATTTCAGAGTGCGAAAATCTTTAAGTTCCTCATCTTTGGCTTTAGTGATTGGTGTGTAAATTTGAATAGTAGTGGTATTAATTGGCTTCCCTTGAAGGTATATGGACATTATTCTATCACTGACAGCATTTCACTTCAGTATATATCTTGAAACATTCTTTGTGATGATGAATGCCACACCATTCCTCTTCAATTTGTCATTCCCAGCACAGTAGATCATATGTTGTCTGATTTTAAATGGCCAAAACTGGTCCATTTTTCAATTCACTAATGCCTAGGATATCAGTCTTTATGCATTCCATTGCATTTTTGACAACTTCCAATTTTCCTAGATTCATACTTTGTATATTCCATGTTCTGATTATCAATGGATGCTTGCAGCTATTTCTTCTCATATTGAGTCTTGCCATTTCAGCAAATGGAGGACCTGAAAACTCTACTTTATCCATATCATTAAGGTAGTCTCTACTCTGATGAGGCAGCTCTTTCCCAGTCCTATTTTGAATGCCTTCCAACCTAAGGGGCTCATCATCTGGCACTGCACTGGACAATGTTTCAGGGCTATTCATATAATTTTCCAGTAATATATCAGACATTGTTTCACTACTCATCACCAGGTTTTCATGGGCCAATTATTTGAGATGTGGATAGCCTCTTCCTTCTTCTGAGTCTGTCTCAATCTGGAACTCCACTGAAACGGCTCCACCATGGGCATCCATCCTGGCATAGCCTCCAGCCTCACAGCAACACAGAAGCCACCACAGTACCACAAACTTACAGACAAGTTCATCTCCCTCAGCTGTTCCAAGTACTCCACTCACTTCCTAGGCTTCCCCCTACCTCTTCCTGCCAGCCCTATCTGCCACTGCTCTCCACCTCCTGGGGCTCTCCTCCACTCTCCTTACCTGTTCCAGCCACACCCCTGTCTGCCATTGCTCCCTGCCACCTGGGGACTGTCCCATATATAGTTTTATCTCCTAAAATTTATTATGATGATGATTATTGACTTCATAGTGCCAAGCACAGAGTAATTGTTCAATACATGTTAGCTAAGATTTCTACTATTAATTTTACTGTTTTTCTTATCATTATTATACTAGGCAAGATCCTTTTTCACTGTTAGCCTTCCCTGCAGTGCATAACCCCTTTACACAGCTGCCTTTTTCATATTAGTTAAGTCCAGCTTAAATATTACCATTAAAGAGGCTTTATCTTCCTGGGATAGCAAGAAGAGTCTTGGGTACTCTATCACATCACCACACTTTATTTTCATCATAGAACTATTGCTGCCAGAAATGCTTTTATTGTTTATTATGGTTTAATTGTCTGAAAAAAAAAAAAAAAAACATTTAGATGTGGGGCTTGATATATAATGACACTCAGCAAATGATTGTAGAATGAATGAATGAAGGAATATGACTTTAAGCCAAACCAACTCACTGACATCAAGTTGGATCCAACTCATAGCGACCCCTCCTTGGGTTTCTGAGGCAATATCACTATGGAAGTAGATTGTCCAACCTTCCTTCCAAGGAGTGGCTGGTGGGTTTAACCAGCCTTCTAGTTAGCAGTCAAATGTCTTAAGCACTACGCCACTCAACAAATTTCTCAAGAACAATGAGGGTTTAAGATGACAATAATGACAATGAATAACACATAACTAGTAATACTATTAATGATAGCTAACATTTATTCACTACTCAATAAATGTGTACTAGGCATAGTACTTTTTTATATGCCTTATACAATTTAATATTCACAACAGCCCTAAGGAGTATGGATTCCATTATTATAGCCATTCTATAGGAGTGAAAATTCAGATGCAGAAATGTTGAACAACCTGTCTAAAATCACAGAATTAATCAATATTACACTGAATATTGTCTGAAGGACAATAGGCTGAAGGAGCTTGGGTGGTGTAGTAGTTAAGGCATTTGGCTGTTAAACAAAAGGTCAGTGGTTCAAACCCACCAGTCATTCTGTGGAAGAAAGATGAGGCAGTCTGATTCCATAAAGATTACAGCCATGGAAACCCAGTGGAGTTCACTGTGAGTCTGAATTGACTGGGTGGCAGTGAGTTTTTGTTTTGTTTTTTTTTTTTTTTTGAGACCAAGGCTGACACTTAGGTCTTTCTTACTTGAAACCCGTGTTCTTAATTGCCATGTTACTAAAAAGCAAGAAAAGAAACAAACATAGTAAACACACTTCAACAAGGTAAACATTAACGTATCAGAGCAGGCACTAAAATGACAAGTCAATGAGCAGATGGAACGAAAATATATAAGAATATGTACATATAACATGGGTAGCAATGTAAAATAAAACATTAGATGAATTGATTAATTTATAGGTATTTTGGTATGTAAAACATAAAGTCTTCACAAATCCATATGGAAAATCAATGTCTGCTTGAACTAATATAACAAATAAACTTTATATCTGTTTTCAACCTAAATTTTCTTATGCTTAAATGATCATATCCTGCCATGGAGTATGTCTCCAATTCTTTCTTCCTGTTGCCATTCAAGTGTGAACAGCACATTTATATATTATTTATATTACTGCAATCTCCTAAAGAAGGCGTGCTCTTTTCAATTTCAGTGTGATACCTTATCTGCCCTACTGTTACAGGAATGAGTTTTTTTGAGTTGTGTGTTCTGGCCTTATGAAATATTTCCTAAGAAAGTCTGTATTGCTGCACAAATGCCCCTTATTTTTTAAGGAATTCTTTTTTTACCTTAAAAGTACAATATAGTATATCAGGTCTATATTAAACTCTAAGTAACTTTAAGGGTCTAATTTTCATGATCTTACATAGCACCATTTATAATTTCATTTAAAATACTAAAATTTGATATGATTAACATATGGGTCCATAGCTAGAATTTATGTTTATCCCAAGATGTTATTGTTGCAGGTATGTCCCTGAACATGTATGCTAAAATATGGTATTTCTTTTACCTCATTTCACCTTTTCCTTTAATGGTTTTATGAGAATATTCAGAGGTGAGGTGATATAATTTAGCAGAACAGTGAAGTAGGACTAAGAACACCTAATTTCTAGTCTCGATCCCACCATTTACTTTGAATGCGATTTTGATCACTGAAAAGTTTAGTGGAAGTTTCCTCATGTATAAAATAAAGATGACATTATCCTTATCTATCATTATTATGCCATTCTGTGTCATATAGGAGTTACAACAAAAGAAAAAAATGCAAAAGCAAAAAATAATATATAAATGCCATGTAGTGGCAGTGATATTTTAATTTTTTAATAAATAGATAATTTACCTTATTTGGCCCAAATGAAAACACTTCTAGTGAGCCAAAAACACACACCATGCAATCTCTATTTAGTTTAGTTTACCATTTTGAAAGGAAAATCAAACGAACGTTTTGAAAAAGGTTTACCCTTCATATTTTTCAGTAGGTGGGAAATGAAATTGTTAGAGATAAATGATGTCACTAGGTTAGATTGTTAATTAACACAAGTACTTTTAATGATTCATTAGTATAGAAAAACTACTCTAAACCTCTAAAAAAATATGTTTAAAAATCAAAAGAGAAGCAAGGAGCCCTCTTCCAGCTTTAAAAAGAAAATACTGTTTATTGGTTAAGGGTCCTAACTCTGGAGCTAGTCTTGATTTTTGAGATTCATTTTAGCTCTCAGCCTCTGTGTGATCTCAGGCAGTTTCCTCTTCCCTAAGGAGGAACAGACAAGAACTACTTCATGGCTGAGTATTCTTTGTGTGAGTATGGAGAGAGGGGAGGTGAGACAAAAGGCATCATTTAAACTTGGTAAGGAGACATGATGATTAAATCTCAGGTGGGTTGGTAAATTGTTTTAGAAAGTTTATTTTACAGCTGAATTCTCTCTTATGTACTTCAATTATAATTTTCCCTTGGATTTCGAATTGATTGGGCAATATGTTATAAGAAGTTTTGTATTAGTTGCCTAGGGCTACCTTAAAAAATTACCACAATGAGATGGCTTATAACAACAGAAATTAATTCTCTCACTGGAGGCTAGAAGTCTAAAATCAATGTGTCAGGAAGATTGGTTCCTTCTGGAGTCTCTGAAGGAAATTCTGTACCACGTCCCTTTCTCTTGACTTCTGGTGGTTGCCGGCAATCCTTGTGTTCTTTGACTTGTAGATACATCATTCCAATCGCTGCTTCCAGTGTCACATGACACACTCCCCATGTGTCTCTGTGTCCAAATCTCCCTCTTTTTACAAGGACATCAGTCAGTAGTTTAAGCCCTACCCTAATCCAGTATGACCCCAACTTCAGTTGATTATATCTGCAAAGACCCTATTTTCAAATAAAATCACATTCACTTGTACTGGGGGTTAGGAGTTGAACATACCTTTCTGGGCAACACAATTAAGCCTAGTACAAAGATCAGATATTGTTGTTAGTTGCCATGAGATCATTGCTAACTCAAAGCAAACCCAAGAGCAGAACTATTCCGAAGAGTTTTCAAGGCTGTGGCATTTCAGAAGCCGATTCCCAGGCCTATCTTCCACAGCACTGCTGGGTGAGTTTGGACCACCAATTTTTCAGCTAATGTGAAATGCTTAACTATTTACACCATCCATGGATTCTGCAAAGACCAAATATAAATCGATTATAACTGAAGCAGTGTATTTATGGGGGAACAATTAAGTTTGTTTTTGTCAAGTGCTGTTGAGTTGATTTTCAATGTATAGTGATCACATGTGATACTGTAAAATTGCCCCATGGGGTTTTCTAGGCTATAATCTACAGGAACTGATCTCCAGATCTTTTCCCTATGGAGCATCTGGGTGGGTTTGAACTTTCAATCTTCCAGTAGCCACCAAGCATATGTCCACTGTGATATTAAGGCTCCCTCAAACAGTGTTAGGAGAAAATTAAAAACATTACAGAAAGAAAAGACAATGTCTGCTCATCTATGTTCTGCCCTCCTCAGCCATTGCAGCATTGCCCTTCAAAGAGGCTTGTCCATTTATCTTTTGCTTTATGTGTGTAATACTGAGACCTTTTGAATACACTTTGTGGAATAAATGGATCTAAATTGTGGCTTTTTTGTTTTGTTTTAATTAAACAAAAGCATGTAAGAGTCTCCTTAAAATGCATGTGTTGCAAGTGCTTGAGTGTATGCAACCTTTACATTTACTAGGAAAAGACTTTGTAGAGCTTGCTCATACTGATTTGTCTGTTATGTGAAAGGCATTATGTGAGAAGATGGGTAAACTATAATTAAATAATATATAGTCTTTCAAGGACAAATTAAAGTATCACATTTGGTTAATGGCTTCTTTAGAGTTAAGATCACTTTCAGATTCATGATTATTAACACATTATTTTTTCTTCATTTGGTCAGCCACAGACTAAGTCACGTAAATAGCCATTTGGAAATTCAAGAAGCAATTTAACATACAGCAAAATTAAAGATGCTTTTTCTGAAACGACGAAACATTTTTGATGTTTTTATATTTAACTCACATTTTTACCTCCCACCCCAAGTGTCCCCCACATGCCTTCACATAACCAAAAGCCTCCTTATTAAGTAAGTTTTAATATATAGTCAGATTCTTAGTAAAACTCTCTCAAAATCATCTATTATAATTTGTAAATTCTGTTGGTCTTCAAAACAAAGTTTAAGGTTAGAATAAATAAATATTTTTACTATTAATGTGGTGTTAAATATTTAGGTGTTGTTAAGATTTCCTGTATGCAAAGTATATTAAACTAAACCTACTGCCGTGGAGTCATATCCAACTATAGCAACCCCTCCTTGGGTTTCCAAGGCAATATCACTACTTGTAGATTGCCCAACCTTTCTTCCAAAGAGTGGCTGTGGGTTTGAACTGCCAGCCTTCTGGTTAATAGTCAAATGCCTTAGGCACTATGCCACCAGAGCTCCCACAAAGTATATTGTTATGTGCCGGCGAGTCGGCCCTGACTCATAGCGAGCCCGCCTTGGGTTTCCGAGGCAGTATCACTACGGAAGTAGGATTGCCCAACCTTCCTTCCTTCCTTCCGAGGAGTGGCTGGTGGGTTTGAACTGCCAGCCTTCTGGTTAGCAGTCAAGTGCTTTAGCCACTATGCTACCAGAGCTCCCACAAAGTATATTAGGAATACTGTAAAGGAAAGAGTTGAGATAAACTTTCCTTACTTACCTAAATCAGGAAAGGTCATGAGTTGTTTGTAATGTTAATAGCAGCAAAGAACAAGTCATGCCTGAGGGCTGTGGGGCCATTCTGTCCTACATTCATCAGACCCTCCTGCAAATCTCAGCAACTTTACTTGGAATATATTCCAAAAAGGATTCTCAAGACTCTGGGACATTTTTTCCTGTTTTGTTCTTCTCTCCTGATATTTTATTCCACAAATACTCAACCTTTCATTCACTCCCTTCCATTCTTATTTCCCCTTTTTCTCCCAAACCTAAGTTCCACTTTTTATAATCCTTACATGCACCAAGCATTGTGTTTTGTCCACTCTCCATTGTGAATTACTCTGTGCTATTTGGCACTAGTATCACAATTGGAAGTATATTTTACAAATAAACCTGCCGTGAAATAAGTATATGCATTTGTCTAAAGTTTAGGAAATTTAGGATGATATAATGACTGGCTATAGTACTATGATCAATTCTATGTTGTTGTTGTTATGTGACGTATAGTCAGACCTGACTCATAGTGACCCCTCCTTGGGTTTCTGAAGTGGTATCTCTACAGAAGTAGATTGCCCAACCTTCCTTCCGAGGAGTGGCTGGTGGATTTGAATGGCCAGCCTTCTGGTTAGCAGTCAAGTAAGTGCCTTAGGCACTACACAACAATTCTATAGTCATGTTCAAATATCTATTAATTTTTCAGATAGGTGTGAAGATAAATATTACGCAGATCATGTGTTTAGAGTATATAGGTAGTACATACCTTTTTCAATCAAAAACAGTGATATTGAGGACATTCTGAACAAAGTTGACAAATAAGAAGATAATATTTTAATGATACCAGAGATTGATAAAGCTAATTATTAATTTTTTGTCTTTGTAAGAATTAGCATAACCTCAAGTTCAGTCTTGAGCTTATACAATCATATATATTGTGTTCATATAATACTTATGAGTTTATCAGTGCTTTATACTCTATTAAGGAGCTATGATGGCATAGTGGTTATAGTATTTGGCTGCTAATTAAAACATTAGAGATGTAAATCTAACAGCTGCTCTGTAGGAGAACCATGAGACAGTCTGCTTCTGTAAAGATTTACAGCCTTGGAAACTCTATGGGTTAGATCTACTCCATCTTGAAGGGTTGTAATGAGTTGGAATAAATGACAATGGGTTTGGGTTTTGTTATATTATTTTTTCCAACTCAATAATTGTTTGTTAAAGTAGATATTTCTCTCATTTTGTAAATGAAGGTGTTATGACTATGAAAGCCTAAACTAATTTCCCAAGTCAAGCGCATATCCCAAATTGAACCAAGATTGCCCTTGTCCCCTGAGTCCACTGATTTGCCTCCTGTGCTGCAATTGCCACCTATTTATTTTATAGTAAGAATGTACAAGGGGACTTTTTAACCTAATGCCAATCTTTCCCAAATCACTGGATTTACAACCTCTCCTTCCAACATAGTTGCCATGTCATTATATATTGTCATTGTATATTATGTATACAAGTCACTTAAAAGCAGCCTACATTTAGGTAGATTATCTGTAGATTAAGCTTCTTGTTTCTGTCTTCTGTAGATAAGGATGATAGGAGGAGGAAACAGAGTTAAAGGAAAGGATCTAAGTTCTGCCTTTGCAATTTTGATATGACATTGAAACTTTTCTCTAAGTCCTTTCTATACAAATGATATTGGAGAAATTATATAACCTTCTCCTTCAGTCTAATATATTCATCTGTCAGAGGGTAATAAAGATTTTTTTCCTCAAAGACTATACAAGACTACAAAGAGTAGATGATTCAAAACATGTAGATGAGTCAAGCACATACTATCTTACTTTCCTGTTTCCATTTTTTCTGCCCTTGTGTGTTTAAAAACTATTGGTAGTACACTTGAAGTAATCAAAACCCTCAAAACAATAGTAAGTATGTCAACAATAATTAGAGCACAAAACTACCACTGTGCCTATATAAAGTATGTAAAAGTATTATATCATTATTCTTTTATATTTTATATCATTCTTGTTTATGTAGAACTGTTGACTGTCGTAAACATTTCTTCTTTCAAGAAATAACTTCAAGAACCTTCCATTTCTCTTTCTCTGTTGCCAGACTGATGCTGTATAATATTTCCTATGTCTAAATAGATAGGCTTACTTAGCTTCTAAGCTTCTACTCAGCTCAACTGTCTAATATCATCATCTCTTTCATTATTATCATCATCACTACCAGTATCATCATCACTTTCCTCCTCTTTTTGATAATTTCTAACATGAATTGAGTGTTTATCGTCTGCCAGGCCCTTCACTAAATGCTTTTGTGAATTATCTTATTTGTTCCTCATCATGACCCTTATGAGATGTTGTTGCTGTTAGATGCTCTCTTATGAGGTAGGGACCTTATGAGGGAGGTGCTATCATTACCCCGTAGTATAAATAAAATAACCAGGTTCTGGTGAGGTAAGCTATTTTATCCAAGGGCACAAGCCAGTAAGTAATGTGTTTAGGATTTGAATGTAAGCAGTATTATTTAGGAGATCTTAGCTTTGTCCCTATGCTTCTATGTCTTATTTAAACCATAATATTAAGATTTATATTTGTTGTTGTTGTTGTTGTTAGGTTCCATTGAGTCAGCTCCAACTCATAGTGACCCTATGTACAATAGTATGAAATACTTCCTGGTCCAAAATTTACACTTAATGGTAGCAAAAATAAATGTCATACAGTAATGAAAATTTGGGAACAAAAAGTTGAATGTGTTAGACCAAGTTATTTAAATCCCTCAGAATCAATAGGGTATGATGGGAGGCAGACAGGTTAGGATAGACTGAATTTCACAATGTCAAAGAGCATTTTAGCAACAGAAGGTCATGAAGATTTATAACTTCTTCAGGATCAAATTTTGACATGACTTAAAGTTAAATCTACAGTAATTCCCAATGCATGTAATCTGGTATTTCTTTTTCATCCTTCTATAATCACTATTTGTTTTATATGTGTTGTTAGTCGCATATTCTATTCTGCTTAGCATGAGCAAAGCCCTTCAAGGATGAAGATTTCTGTTCTTTTTGAGTGTTGCATAATATATCATCACTGTGCCTGAGGTATCTGCCTGACATAAAAGGAAGAGCTTTGTATTCGGTATCAGCAAACCAGGGTTTCAGTCTCAGGCCTGACTCTTACTGACACTATTACCTTAAGTTTCTACTTTCTGTGCAACTGTGAAGGGGGGATGTGGTAGTTAAGGTTATGTGTCAACTTGACTGGGCCTGGCTTTGAGTGTCTGGCCAGCTGGATGTAGTATTCCAAACATGAGACTAGTAATCAACTCCATGGTGGAATCTACTGTGAGCAGCTGAGTAGTTGCCTTAGGGTTGTGGTCTGCTTCCACTACATAAGGAGAAGCTTTGAGAAAGATCTGTAGTTTATGGCACGCTTGAATCCTGCATGTAGCTGAGTCATTGTTCAACAGCCTGCCGTGTTGTCTGCCAATCTTAGGATTCTTAATGGACTTGAATCAATGGTCTGCCATGTGCTTTGGTAATATCAGGACAGTGCCTTTTTACTTGTCGACCTTAGGTTTGTCAGCCTCAGCAGCCAGCAGGTACCTGAATGAGGAAAGAAACCCTCCAGTTTCAGAGGGCCAGAGCAAGAGGCAGAGATGAAGCCCAAAGTCGAGGGACTTTCACCAGCCCCTAGATCCTGGCACTTTGAACTTGGACTTTTAGCCTCCAGAATTGTAACAGAATAAACTCCCGTTAACCCTGCCCCATTGTGGTATATTCCTGTCAGAGCAACTCTAGGTAACCAAAACAGGGGATATAACACTTGTAGTCAAGAAAGACATCAGAGAAACATAAGGTAGGAAATCTCTGTTTCAAAAGTTTATAAACCTGCTTCCAATAATCTGCCAAGAAAATTGTTAAAATTAGATATGAATGATAATCACTATATTGTAAAGTATTAGCTTTAACTTACCTAATATTGTTATGTATCATGTTTCTAACACTATTTTAAAAAGCTCTTGTGGCTCAGTGCCTAAGGCATTTGACTGCTAACCAGAAGGGTGGTGGTTCAAACATACCAGCCACTCCTCGGAAGAAAGACTGAGCAATGTACTGCTGTAAAGATTTACTATCTCAGAAACCCAGTTGGGGTCATTGAGTTGGAATCAACTACATAGCAGGGAGTTTTTTTTAAAAAAACCCACCATTTTATACACACTATTTATATTTGTTGTTGTTGTTGTTGTTATGTGCCGTCGAGTCGGCCCCGACTTGTAGCGACCCCTCCTTGGGTTTCCGAGGCAGTATCACTACAGAAGTAAAAATGTAATATTCTAGATACTGACCAAAATAGTTTTAAATACATTATCCTACATAATTCTTGGAACAACCCTTGGAGATTATTATTCCCAACATACAGAGGTGGAAACTGAGGCATTAACCACAACTATCCAACCTGATCCAAAATATGTAAACCAGTAACTGGCAGGTAGATGCAATAGTTTAATGTGCCTATCACTCTGGGCAATCTACTTCCTAGTGATACTGCCTCAAAAACCCAAGGAGGGGACACTATGAGTCGGGTCTGACTTGACAGCACATAATAACACAACAACAACATACCTTATCCAGGAACTGTGGTGGCATAGTGCCTAATGCATTTGACTGCTAACCAGAAGGCTGGCAGTTCAAACCCACCAGCCACTCCTCAGAAGGAAGATTGAGCAATCTACTTCCAAGTGATAGTACCTCGGAAACCCAAGGAGTGGTCACTGTGAGTTGGATCTGATTTGACGGCAGTGAGTTTGGTTTTTTGGTTTGTATAGTTTATCCCACCGCCCCCCCCCCAAAAAAAAAAGACCAAACTCACTTCCATCGAGTCGAATCCAACTCATAGCGACCCCTCCTTGGGTTCCCGAGGCGGTATCTCTACTGAATTAGATGGCCCAGTCTTCCATATGTATGTATACCTTCTCCTCCCTTACAATCTCATTATTCCAACATTTTGCACTTATGGCAATAGTAAAAAATCTACTATATGACTGCAATATTTTTTCCATATAATGTACCTACATAAATAACATAGACATGCATATGATGTGTACAGCCATGCAAGGAGGTTGTACAGTTTTCAAAAACTGTATAACATGTGCATTATTTGTGTAAAATAATGGTCTTTTTGCACATTAATCTGGATTTCCTCCCTACATCCACCTCCCAGTCCTCAGAGCCACCCATGTCTGTCAGGCTTGCAGATGAAGCATGTCTAGTCTCACAAGGATAGGCCTTGGGCTCCTGATAGTGATTCTATCTTCCTCTTGTGGGGTTAGAGAAAGTGAGAAGATGTAGCCTCCTTGCCCCATTGACACCTGTGCATCACCCTCCTCCTTGCATAATAATGGTTTGTTGTAATGAACTTGCTTTGGAACCTAAGCATGTCCATAAGTGAGCAGAGAGAGGATATTGCAACTGGAATGGCTAATGATTACTGTCATTGTGTTTGTCTACTAAAACTGAGTACCAGGCTTTCTTTGAGAAAGAACAGTTGACATCAGTATTGATGAAGAAAATAAAGTAAGAAGAGAGCATAATAAGAAATTATAATTTTTTATTATAAGAAAGATTATAATTTCTTCATTGACACTGAGGCAATTATGTAGACTCAAATAGAAAGCTAGTGGTCAGAAGACACAGGAGGTAAAGCAGAACGGAATATTTGAAGCTTGATTTAGAGGGCCTAGATGATATGAACCAAATAGAAACAACATAGGTATACACATTCCCTAAACAAAAACCTAGTGTTGACTGATAATAAAAGCTGGATGGAAAGGTAAAGGGATTTAACACAGCATATAAAACATCTCCTAGTTAAATATTAATAAATATTTGTGCATAAGCTATTATGTATAAGATATGGGCAATATAGAAATATGAATGGTATGCAACCAAGCATCTTTATTTCTCTCACTTGATCATTTCCATAGCACCCGGTTCTTTCTCCTAAGGTAATTACTCTTATAATTAGAGTACTCAATGGCTACCTTACATGTAGAATGAAAGAAGCATGTGTATTTGTGCAAAATAATGGTATTTTTGCATGTTTTTTTAAAAATATATAAAGCAAGTGTTAATATTAAAATAAATAAAACTTTATAAAATCCATTGTAGGGAAGAAATTAGAATTTTTATAATGAGAGCTTAATAATAGATATGTTGTTATTGTTGTTGTTATGTGCCATGGAGTCGGCCCCAAATCATAGCGACCCCTCCTTGGGTTTCTGAGGTGGTATCAGTACAGAAGAAGGATTGCCCAACCGTCCTTCCAAGGAGTGGCTGGTAGGTTTGAACTGCCAGCCTTCTGGTTAGCAGTCAAGTGCCTTGGGCACTATGCTACCAGAGCTCCTAATAATAGTTATAGTTTGTTTTAACAATTTAGTATGTGAAAAGATAGTCAAAGTATTC
>NW_006922100.1:581710-583076 GCF_000298275.1 Orycteropus afer afer | reverse complement strand
GTTTACCATAATGCAGCAGCTCCCCTCCCACTTCCTCCCCATAGTTACCTCTTCCCAGTGTCCATCCCTCCATACACTCCTGCCCCCTGAGCTGTCTCTCTGTGCATACACAGCCCTTCTTTCTTCCATGATTGTTCTCCCCAAGGAGTGTATCTACTTGAGGTAAATGTTCAACTCATATGCCTGTCTTTTGTTTAGCTGGAAGCCACAGGTGTGAATTCGATTCCAGACCTGAAAGGCAGCTAGGGGCCATAGTCTCAGTGGTTCCATCCGGCTCTTTTGGACCAGCAAACTTGGTGCCCCCCTTTTTTCCTCCAATGATTATGAGTTTTGTTCCACATTGTTCTCCCTCTCTATCAAGGATCTCCTCCATAGATCCCCTTTCAAGTGGAAGACAGTGGTAGCTGGGCACTATCTAGTTCTTCTGGTCTCATAGTCATATAGGCTGCAGATCACATGGGTACCAGTCTCTAGGACTAATTGTTTCCATGAATTTTGGTTTTCTTCATTCTTCTTTGTTCTGAATAAAGAATGACCCATAGTTACATCTAGATGGCAGCTTGCTAGCTTTTAAGATCCCAGTCACTACTTGCCAAGGTAGGAGGTGGAACAATGTTTTGTATAACTTGATGACCCTTACGACTATGGTCCCAAGCCCACAGGTTCAACTACTTGGTCTCTCTGGGTAGCTGGCTATGACCAAGCAGTGACCACAACCTTGCCCCTTGTCAGCTCTACTACACACCTGGGAATTATGATCATTCACATAAACTTATAGGACCATTGTCTGCCAACCCTATACATGTTCTTGGATACCCTCCCCATTTCATAGACATACCTAATCATTTATCCTGTCCACCCATCTATCCACCCATATACCCATGTTTGCCTTCATTGACAACACAGTACTATATGTGCAAAAGGGTTCATATTTGTTGTCTGTATCTCTCATGTACCTCTCTATGTCTTTCTCATCCTCAGTGGTGTCATATTGGTCACTCACATTTGGTACATTGCCCTTCTCTTCAAACAAATCAATATTTATCTCTATCTGTCTAACAGCTTTCCCTCCCCTCCCCTCCCACCCCTGGCAACCAACAAAGAAAATTTCCTTCTATAGATAAAACTTTCCTTAACTTTTACAATAATGGACTAATACAATATTTATCCTTTTGTGATTGACTTATTTCACTCAGTATAATGTAAAAGTCCATTCTATCTTGCAACTTTCTTAACTTCCTCACCATTTAGAAGTTCTGTAATTACATAGTCTTTTCCCTCTTTTTGTTTGTAGTTGTCCTCACTTGCCAATTGATGTCTCTGGTTCCCTGTTTACAATCTTGTAAGCTCATTTTACTTTGGATAT
>NW_006922100.1:577747-580698 GCF_000298275.1 Orycteropus afer afer | reverse complement strand
AAAAAATGCTGAAAACTAGGACCTTGGAAGGGGAAGATTAAGAACAATAATAAAAAGGACAAAAGTATTAGTAATATTAGTTGTTTAATACAAATACAAATACAGGCAAACTAATCACCCGAAAAAAGAAAGCAAAAAAGAAAAACATAAAAAGAAAAAAAAAATCAATGGAGGACAGGGAAGGGCACCCAGGCTCCGTCTGAGCACACAGACTGTGATGGGGTTCCTATGGGCCCAGAAGGTAAGTGGGAGTGGAGGATGGCCGCACTGTTCACCAAGCGGGTGTGGGGTACAAGAGTAACAAGAGGAATGTTGTACCTTGTCAGCCTCGCAGGTCCCAAGTATCCTTTGGAATATTTTATTTTTATGTTAACACATACAGTATCTATATATATATTCAAATATTGCCGGTAATGCATTCTTTGGATGAAAAACTCTTCAATATAGATGATAAGGTATTTTATTAAGTTTGACCTTAGACAAACTACTTAACTTCTTCTAAGTTAAATTGTCTTACTTATAATTATTATTAAAATTAAATAAGATTATGAGAGCAAAGAATGTGGTGCATGGCTTCTCCCCCTCTTTTCTCTAATTAGCAAAATGATGACATTTTTTCTTTATTTACTAATGGGTTCTTAAGATTAATGAATATAAAATTATTACATCAACAAAACACATGGTATAAGGAGAAATGTTTTTTTCCTCTTGTACTTGTTTGTATATATTAAGAAATTTTCAAAGTTGCAGCCATTAAGTCTATGACAATAATGTATGAAAACTTCGTGTAACATTTCTACATCTTTTTTGTTTGTTTCCTTAATGATGTTAGAGGAATGCCCTAGAAACACCCAAACAAACAAACAAACAAAAAAATCAAACTCACTGCTGAGTTGATTTTGACTCATAGCAACCCTTCTTTGGGTTTCTGAGGCAGTATCACTACAGAAGTAGATTTCCCCATCTTCATTCAAAGGAGTGCCTGGTGGGTTTGAACCACCACCCTTCTGATTAGCAGTCAGATGTTTTAGGCACTATGCCACCAGAGGTCCTACATCACTGGTCTATAATAGTTCATTGGCCTGCTTACCTGACCCTTTCTTTACCTTTTGTGACAAGAAAATAAAATAAATTCACAATTGAAAAATGTTTTTTAATGATAGGGTCAACAGACATGAAAATAGTTTTTACATATAATAAAGGAGCTCTACTGGGATAGGGCCTAAGGCATTTGACTACTAAACAGAAGGTTGGTGGTTCAAACCTCCCAACCACTCCATGGAAGGAAGACTGCGTGTTCTAGTTACCTAGTGCTGCTCTGACAAGAATATACCACAAATGGGATGGCCTTAACAAACAGGAGTTTATTCTTAGAATTTGGAGGCTTTAAGTCCAAGTTCAAAGTGCCAGGCTCTAGGGGCTGGGTGAAAGCCCCTCAACCTTGGGGTCCAGCTCTGCCTCCTGCTTCCAGCCCACTGGAACTAGAGGCATTCCTTCACTCAGACAGCTGCTGGCTGCTGAGGCTGAGAAGCCCCAAGGTTGACAAGTAAAAAGGTACAGTTCTGATGTTACCAAACCACATGCCAGGCCATTAACTTAAGTCCATTGTAAGTCCCAAGATCGGCAGAGCATAGCAGGCTAACCACACTGGGCAATCTACTTCTGTAAAGATTTACCACCTCAGAAACCTAAAGAGGGTCACTATGAGTTGGAATCAACTTGATGGCAGTGAGTTTGGCTTTTTGATTAGTGGTATAGTGAAGCTCTGGTGGTACAGCGCTTAAGGCATTTGGCTACTGACAAAAAGGTTGGAGGTTCAAACCCACCAGCT
This sequence comes from Orycteropus afer afer, assembly GCF_000298275.1. NCBI lineage: Eukaryota > Metazoa > Chordata > Mammalia > Tubulidentata > Orycteropodidae > Orycteropus > Orycteropus afer. The sequence goes on along the minus strand of NW_006922100.1, from coordinate 578,867 downwards.
TCTCCATGGAAGAAAGATGAGGCAGCCTGCTTCCATAAAGATTTACAGCCTTGGAAATCCAGTGGGGATGGCTATGAGTCAGAATCAACTTGATGGTAGTGAGTTGGATTTGAGTTTGGAGTGATGTAGTGGTGAAAGCGTTTGGGTGCTAACCAGAATGTTGGTGGTTGAGTCCATGAGCAGATCCATAGGAGAAAGATGAGATAATCTGCTTCCATAATGATTTTCAGCCTTGGAACATCTATAGGGCAGTTCTACTCTGTCCACTATGAGTGTGAATCATGACAGTGGTTTTGGTTTTTGGTTTTTGTATATCTAATAAAATATTAACAAGTGGAAATCTGGCAAGTAATTTATAGCAGTGTAGGTGTATGTGTGTATGTGTTTGTGTGTGTACATGTGTGTTTAGTTTTCCTAAATTCTTCTAAGATGCTTACTGTGTTAGATATACTCTGTAACAATCTTAATCATCAAGTACTTCAAAATCCAGGAAATGGCATTTGACATTCAGAGAGAAAAAAGCCTGAATATATTGTGCAGCTTGATTATAACCTTTATATTCTATCTCCTGTTGTGCTTTGACATGTAATACCAACATTGTTCTGTTGCTTGCAATCTGCATCCATGTAAGTTATAATAAGAAGAAAACATTTATACCCCAACATTGTACCAAGCTACTGAGGCATAGATGCAGATCAAGCACATAACACAGAGTCAGAATTGGATCTGCTGTTTTGCTCTACTTCTTATTTTGTTACAAGCATTACTGCTAAGCAAAATGCTGTTAACATTTGTAATCTGTGTTAATGCTTACAGCAAGCCCAGAGATAGGCAAGACAAAAATCACAAGCTTTACTTGATATTGAGGGAAAAAAAAAAAAAGAGATTCACCACAGTTATGTGCCCCAAGATAAAAAATTAGAAAGTTACAGGGTTGTGACCTGTTAGAATTTCAAGTTGGAATTCTAGTTAAATGCCCTTTCCCAAGCCCAAGAAAGGAAGACTTATACATTGATTCACTCTTTTCTTCAATTTGGTGTCATGACAACTTAAACGTGTTAAAAAAGGAACAGAATATAACATTTCAAAGTTTTTTTTTTTAAATGCTTCTGATATAATA
>NW_006922100.1:551908-577647 GCF_000298275.1 Orycteropus afer afer | reverse complement strand
TTTTACCTTGTTTCTTTCCAAAATGTCTTACTAATAGCTAAATAGCTATTTACATGTCAAATATAATTTAAAAGCGTGAATCATCAAATTTCAACTACAGAAGAACTACTAAGAGATATATATTGAGATTTATTGCAAGGAATTGGCTTATGTGATTTTAGGGGCTGGTTAGGCAAGTCTGAAATCTGTAGGGCAGGTCTTCAGAAGAGGCAGGCTTAAATTACTCTATATAGGGCACAGGTTGAAAGTACTGTCCGTCCATAGGACAGTCTTCAGGAAAGACTCAGAACTGCTTTAAGGCCTTTTAATTTACTAAATCAGCCCCACACAGGTTACCTAGGATAATCTACCATAAGTAAAGTCAGCTGATTATGGATTTTAATCATACCCAAAAATACCTTCAGAGAAACACCTAGATTAGTGTTAGATTGTATAATTGAGGAAAGTAGCTTGGCCAAGCTGACACATCAAAAATCATCATAAGGCTGAACTGGAACCTGCATAGACATTAAAGATAATACCAGACTTGGAGGTCAGGGAAGAGATCTTTGATTTTCATTTCTCATAGTGATTTGCTACTCATATTCCCTGCAGCCTTTCTGAACATCTCTTTCCTGATCTATAAAATGGGTATAATAATAATAATCTATTTGACATTATTATGAAGATTAAGTGGGATGACTGTTCACCTGAAAAGTCTTCTCCAAAATTCCAATCTAAATTACAATTCCATGTTATGCTTTTCACCAAGCACCTGACAGTTTTATTCGTAACAACCCACACAGTTGGTACTCTACATATAATGTTATGCATATGTTTTTGTTTATGTTTGACTGTTTTCTGAGATTATTAGCTTCAGGATGGTGAGAATTACATGCCTGTTTGTTTACCATTACATCTCTGATTTTTCTTCAAGCTGTGTTATTCTCTACAAAGCCCAGTATCAGACCTCAAAATTTTGATCACAAAGATATATAAGTCTTACACTCAACCCAGGGTGGCGCACCCACATACTCTATGGAAATGCATCCCTTGGAGTGATTGACCACGGGTCACCAGAGAGGCAACATTCACATGACGAAATGCAGGACACACAGGAGTGCATAATTATGAGGGGGAAAGGGGGTTACCGGACAGGGAGGGAAGGAGACTGGGTTAGGGTTGGGGATGGTAAATGGGGAGTGAAACTAAATGCACACGTAATGTTGAATGTAAAACTCTGCCCTGTAAACTTGCACCTAAAGCACACACACACACACACACACTCACACACACAAAGATATATAGGTCTTAGACCTAGTCAAATGCTTTGGAATTTAAAGAATACAATTTACTCATTAAGCAACAGATTCCTTTGACTACAGTGCAGATTACTGCATTCTGCTTGAGTGCAATCTACTAAACATTGCAAAAGAGAATAAAAATATCTATATTGAGCTTTATTATTGTAGAATATGCCGATTTATCTAATTAGCACAAATGATAAATAAACTTAAAATAATTGAGCTCTGTTTCCGTCTTCTCTGAGCCATGAAATGCAAATTAGAATTTGCTTTTTCAAATTAAAATTGGGAGAAACAAAAACAAACAAGAAAGCCTAGAAGCAAACAAGGAGTGCAAGGCTGTTCTCCAACCCTGGAGTCTAAAACCTGGGTCCTAAGACAGCCCTCTGATGGCTGTCACTGCAAATCAAAAGCCCTGATAAGCAGAAACCTCTTCATTTCTGTAGTGCTTACATGGTTCAGAGGAGATTATGTCTGATAATAGAAATTCAGAATAATGACAAGTTTGTTACCTCCTGTTCATCACTTCAGCTGAATGTCAGAAGGACTGGTGCTGTCATAGGCATGAAATTCAGTGTATGTGTGTCAATCAGAAAAAATGCTTATTGACCCAAGGTTGTTTATATCAACACTTAACCTGCTTCAGTTCTGGAAGGTTAAGAAAACCACCCTCCAGAAGGTACAAACCATGATTAAATTCTCTCAAGGTCATGTCACTACTTAGTAGGGACATTGGACATGACAATTCTACTTCTGCAACCCCTGCACCAATCAGCCCTGTACTCTCCATTTTATGTTGAAGCAAAAGACTAAAACTAGGGGTGGACATTATAATATCTTCACTTTTTCAAATCATTAAAGTTATTTTCCAGAAAAAAAGTAGCATTTTAAAATATTTTAATGAAAGAAGAAAAACTATTATGTGGTTTCTGAGACTGAGGAATCCAAAGAAAGACTAAAGGGAAAAGAATATGAAGGCATAAGTAGACAAGCAACAAGAAATCAAATTTTCTTGAATGGTGGAATGCAGAAAGAGTATGAAAATAAAATGAATACAAAGGTGCTCCTACTTTGAAAAATTTATAAGTTACAAGGATCCTGAAAAATAAAATTGAATAAAGACTTACTTTGATCCTATGATTATTTTTATTGCAGAAGATTTTATTTTAGCTCTGGTGGCATAGTGCCTAAAACATTTGACTGCTAACTAGAAGGCTGGCAGTTCAAACCCATCAGCCACTCCTTGGAAGGAAGATTGGGCAATCTACTTCCATAGAGATACTGCCTCAGAAACCCAAGAAGGGGTCACTATGAGTTGAATGGACTCAACAGCAATGAGTTTGGTGTTTTTGGTTTTGGTTTAATTTGAAGATTTTTTAGTACATTTATTATATATGTACAAATTTTACACACACACACATTATATGTACATATATTGTTTTTGTTGTTAGGTGCTATTGAGTCAGTTTTGACTCACAGCAATCCCAATGTTCAACATAGTGAAACACTGCCTGGTCCTACACCATCCTCATAATTGTTGCCATGCTGTGTCTGTCATCACAGCCACTGTGTCAGTCTACCTCATTGAGGTCTTCCTCTTTTTGGCTGACCCTCTTTTTCACATAGCATGATATCCTTCTCCAGGGTCTGGTCCTTTATGACAAAATGACAAAAATATGATAGAAGGATGGCCATTCTCACTTCTAAGAAGCAGTATGGCTATACTTCCTCAAGACAGATTTTCTAGAAGGCCTAGCAGGCCATGGTACATTCAATATTCTTCACCAACACCACAATAAAAAACCATCAATTCTTCTGAGGTCTTCCTTATTCATTGTCCAGCTCCCACATGCATATGAAGCTATCGGAAATACCATGGTGCACATTAGTCTTCAAAATTATATCTTTGGTCTTTAACACTTTAAAGAGGTCTTTTGCAGCACATTTTCCCAATGAAATATGTCTTTGATGCTTTGACTTCTGCTTACATGACCATTGATTGTGGATCCAAGTAAAATGAAAACTTGACAACTTCAGTCTTTTCTGCATTTATTATGATGTTGCTTATTGGTCTACTTGTGAGAATTTTTATATTCTTTTTGTTGAAGTGTAATCCATACTAATGGTTATAGTCTTGGATCTTCATCGGTAAGTGCCTCCAGTCTTCTTCACTTTCAGCAAGCAAGGCTGTATCATCTACATATCTTAGTTTGTTAATAAGTCTTTTTCCAATCCTGATGCTCTGTTCTTCTTCAAGTAGTCCATCTTCTCATATTATTTACACAGCATACAGATTGAATAATTATGGTAAAGGGGCACAACTTTCATCACACCTGATTTTAAAGCATGCAGCATCCCTTTGTCCTATTTGAACATCTGTACCTTGGTTTATGTACACATTCCTCATGAGCACAATTAAGTGCTCTGGAATTCCCATTCTTCACAATGTTATCCATAATTTGTTGTGATTCATACAATCAAATGCCTTTATATAGTCAATAAAACAAAGGTAAACATCTTTCTGGTATTCTTTTCTCTAAGCCAAGATGTATCTGAAATCAGCAATGATATCACTTGTCCCATATTCTATTCTGAATCCACCTTGAATTACTAGCAGTTCTCTGTCAATATACCACTGCAACCATTTTTGAATTATCTTCAGCAAGAATTTACTTGCATGTGATATTAATTATATTGTTTGATAATTTCCCTATCCTCTTGGATCACCTCTCAATGGAATGGGAACAAATATAGATCTTTTATAGCCAGTTGGCTAGTAGCTGTCTTCTAAATTTCTTAGCATAAATGAGTGAGCAACTCCAGTTCTATATTCACTTGTTGAAACATCTTAGTGGGTATCCCATCAGTTTCTGGAACCTCATTTTTCACCATTTCCTTCAGTACAGCTTAGACTTCTTCCTTCAACACCATCAAACACCATCAGTTATTGATCACATGCTACCTCCTGAAATGTTTGAATATCGACCAATTCTTTTTGGTAGTGACTGTGTGTATTCCTCCCATCTTCTTTCAATGCTTCCTGCATCGTCCAACTTTTTGCCTATAGAATCTTTCAGTATTGCAACTTGAGGCTTGAATTTATTTTCTTTATTTCTTTCAGTCTGAGAAATGCCAAGCATGTTCTTTCTTTTTGGTTTTTTAGCTCCAGGTCTTTGCACATTTCATTGTAATACTTTAGTTTTGTCTTTTTGGGATGTTCTTTGACATCTTTACATCTCTTTTAAGCCAACATTTCATTCATCCACTTTAGCTACTCTCTATTCAACAGTAAATTTTGGAGTCTCTTCTGACATCCATTTTAGTGTTTTCTTCATTTGCTGTCTTTTTAATGACCTTTTGTTTCATTTATGTATGATGTCCTTAATGTCATCCCACATCACATCACATCTATTATTCAGATGGTCTCTAAATTCAGGTGCAATATACTCAAATTCAGGTGCAGTATACTCAGGTGGGATATATGTATTTTGGCTCTCATAGACTTTTTATTTTCTTCAGGTTTAGCTTAAATGCATATGAACAATTGATGGTCTGATCCACAGTTGGTCCCTACCTTTGTTCTGACTGATGATACTTAGCTTCCCCATCATCTATTTCCACAGATGTAGTCAATGTGATTCTTATGTATTCCATCCGGTGAGGTCCATATGTATAGTCTCCATTTATGAAAATAAGATATTTGCAATGAATAAGTCATTGGTCTTGCAAGATTCTATTGTACTATGTCCAGAATCATTTCTATCACCAATGCCATATTTTCCTACTACTGATGCTGCTTCTTTGTTTCAGACTTTCACATTTCAATGACCGTAATTATTAATGCATCTTGATTGCATGTTTCATCAGTTTCAGAGTACAGAAGTTAGTGAAAATCCTCAATTTCTGCATCTTTGCCTTTAGTTTTGGTGTGTAGCTTTGAATAGTAGTAGTATTTACTGGCTCCTTGTAGGTGTAGGGATATTATCCTATCACTGACAGCATCATACTTCAAGATAGATCTTGAAATATTCCTTTTGACCATGAAAATGATATCATTCCTCTTCAATTTTTCATTCCTTGTATAGTAGACCATATAATTGTCCAGTAAAAATGGCCAATTCCAGTGCATTTTACTTACTAACCCACAAATGCCATTGAGTCAATTCTGACTCACATAGCCACTATTTAGGACTGAGTAGCTCTTGTATCAGAGTGCCTAAGGCATTTGTCTGCTAACCAGAAGGTTGGCAATTCAAACCCACCAGCCACTCGTCAGAAGGAAGAGTGGTTAATCTACCACCTTGGAAACCCTGACTCAATGGTGGTGAGTTTGGTTTGTTTGGGTTTTTGGATAGAGTAAAACTGCACCACAGAGTTTTCAAGGCTGCAAATCTTTACAGAAGTAGACTGCCCCTTCTTTCTCCTGTGGAGTGGTTGGTGTGTTCAAACTACTGACCTGTTGGTTAGCAGCAGAATGCATTAACCAATAGGCCACTAGAGCTCCTTTCCAGAACACTAATACCTAGGATATCTATCTTTATGCATACCATTTCATTTTTTACTAGATTCATGCTTCATACATTCCACGTTCTTATTATTAACGGATATTTGCTGCTGTTTTTTCTTTATTTTGAGTCTTGCCACATCAGCACCTGAAGGTCCTAAAAGAAAGTTTACTCCATTCATGCCATTAAGGTTGATTCTACTTTGAGAGGGCGTCTCTTACCAAGTTATATTTTCAGTGCCTTTCAACCTGAGGGGCTCATCATCTGACACTTACCAGACAGTGTTTCACTGCTATTCATAAAGTTTTCAGTGACCAAATTATTTCAGAAGTGGACTGCTCCATGTCCTTCCTAAAATCTATCCATGATAAGTGACCCTACAGTTATCTGAAATATCAGTGGCATAGATTCTATCATCACAGCAACATGAAAGCCACTACAACATGACAAACTGATAGACAAGGGATGGATAATCAAATGGTACATAAACATCAAACACGTAATATATGCAAATTATATATAACATTGTTGTTGTTGTTGTTGTTTGCCATTGAGTTGGCTCCAACTCATAGCGACCCCTCCTTGGGTTTCTGAGGCAGTATCACTACAGAAGTAGGATTGCCCAACCTTCCTTCTGAGGAGTGGCTTGGTGGGTTTGAACCGCCAGCCTTCTGGTTAGCATGTTTCATCAATTTCAGAGTACAGAAGTTAGTGAAAATCTTCAATTTCTTCATCTTTGCCTTTAGTTTTGGTGTGTAACTTTGAATAGTAGTAGTATTTACTGGCTCCTTGTAGGTGTAGGGATATTATCCTATCACTGACAGCATCATACTTCAAGATAGATCTTGAAATATTCCTTTTGACCATGAAAATGATGTCATTCCTCTTCAATTTTTCATTCCTTGACTAAGTGCCTTAAGCACTATGCTACCAAAGCTCCTATATATAACATATGTACATGTGTATAACATATATGTGCATATACATGTATATAACATACATGTATATGTGTATATACACACATATATTGTACATGTTTATGACATATATGTACATATACATGTATATAACATACATGTATATGTATATATCCACATATATAGCATATATGGATATACACATCTATAACATAAATGTATATGTATATATATATTAAAAAAACCTCACTGCTGTCTAGTGGATTCTGATTCATAGCGACACCTCCTTGGGTTTCCAGAGTGGTCTCTCTATGGAAGTAGATTGCCCCGTCTTCCTCCAAGGTGCCCAGTCTCAGTCTTCCTCCAAGGAGGGTATATATTTATAGGAGCTCTGGTAACATAGTGCCTAAGGCAATTGACTGCTAACCAGAAGGCTGGTGGTTCAAACCTACCAGCCACTCTTCAGAAAGAAAGTAATTGGAGAGTGAAACTAAATGTACATGAATTGTTGAATGTAAAACAAACTCTGCTCTGCAACTTAAAGCACAATTTAAAAAACAGAAAAAGAAAGAAAAACAAAATGATTGGATCCAAGAGAAGGGCCTCTAATTTCTGCATATTTTTCTTATTTCCAGTATATACAAGGTACATTTTCAGACAATTAACTCCATTGTTGTATATTAGCCACTCCTAGGAAGTAGACAATTCACATTTAATTCTAACTCTAGCTCTATGATGTTAGCAAGTCAGACTGCTTTCCCCAATCAATTAAGTGAAGGTTATAATCTTACCTTGAATTTTTGAAATGATGAATATGAACATGTGTTAAGAACAATTTTGTTCTTACTATTTGTTATTACAATAAATATTAATTTTAATAAACTTTTAAATTAATATTTCATTTTATTTCTTCCTTCGATAATCCATCCAGCATTTTATTCTCTTATTTGTATACCACATTATTCTTTTCCTCATATCGGTAACCAATTCAGGTATGAATCCTTGTGATTCCTTACGAAGCCAACTTGTTCATTTGCTTAACACGTTTTGTTTTTCTATTCTGTGTCCTCATGTTTATGCAGTTTGGCAGTGCTCTAAATTGAATGTCATTTTCCAGACACATTTTCCTAGAATTTGCATGGAGAGAACCAATATTATCTCCCTCTGCAAATTCAGTATAAATTGCTTTTGTCTTTTTGATACCATGTCATGTTGTAAAGCTACACCACCAATTTGTTTTGTGCCTTAGAATACCACCTGGATTTGTGCTGGGAGTTCAAAGTTCTGGGTTCTTGTACTGGTTCTTCCACTAACTCCTTTGTGACCTTGTGAATTTAACTCATTCATTAATTAATTCATCTAAACAAATGTATATTAAAAACCTACTAAGAGATTGTAAAAATAAATTAACACAGTTTCAAATCTCAGGAATTCACTATCTAATGGTAAAAACAAATACAGATGAATAAGTGAAGTACCTGATAGTAATTGAAATCTGTACTAAGCACTGTGAGTGTACTGGATAGACCATGGTGAGTTCTTCCTGCAGGTTTGCCAAAGCAAGAGGCACTCTTTGAACTGGATCTTACAGGTTGCATTATATTGTCAGTAACAATAATGAGGAGCTTTGAAATAGGGGAGCATGAATACTGTGGTATAAGAAGGAGAAAGTATGGAGATAAAGCTGGAGAGTTTGATGGGGACAGGTGGTAAGGGTGTGACTTAATGTACAGTTTGAGCTTGCAGTTCATTAGGGCAGAGGCACTGTTACTTATGCAGTGGATCCCAGCCATGTCACCTGAATAAATTCTCTTTATTAAGCCTCTTTTTTCTCCTACATTATCAACTTCGGAATCCCCTATTTGTTTTCTCATCACTAACCAAAATTTCTAAGTATGTGTTTATTTGTGTGATGTTTGTCTTTTTTGCCATAGTCTGTCTCCCTTACAGAATTCATCATGAGGTCAGAGACCATATCTATTTTCTTATTGTATAAACAATTTTTGTATATACATGATAGAAATATTTTGAGAGAATGCATACATATAGAATAGAAACATGTTAATATCCCATGCTATAGATTGGCATGACATTATTTCTGCTATTCTGATTTAGAATGATCACAGCAATAGCAGTGTGAAAGGTAAAGTGAAAGAGGAAAAATGAACATGAATGGCAGGCAAACAAAAGCAGAGGAGTCTGACTTAACATGGCACTTAGTCAGACACAATACCCCATTCCTCTACAACAAAAAGTCAAGAAATTAAATGAAACAGATACATATAATAATCCTGAAACTCTGAGCATCAAATGAAAGGATAAAGAATTAGATCAAGCAATGACTGGAAGAAAAAAACTGAATGAAAAAATAAAAAGCAAATAAAGGAAAATAAGGACCAGAAGTGCACTGTCAGTAGCCCAGTACAGCACGGCCATCTTGAGACAAAGCAAACAGCAATCCTGGGTGAGGAACACAAGAAGGAAATTTCATGGAATCTCTAATAGGACAGAGACAAAGTGTTGAAAAATCCTGAGTGAATCGAAGTGAACAGAACACAACCAGATTTATGGAAGGAAAGTACAGGAAGGCAGACAAAAGCTCCAAGGATCCAGGCAACCACAGAACAGGGAGTGAGCCAGAAAATAAGGATAGAAGTATTCATTAGCAGTGGTCCCTTGATCATTTGGGTTGAGGACCCACATGTATGGGAAGGTCTATTGAGCGGTAATTAGAGACACTAGACTCTGAAGAACAACCCTCTGCCCCGCTTGCATTGTGTTGGGACAGGGATCTGATAGCCAGCTGCACCCAACTGGAGGATCATCAGGTTCCCATACCAGAGACCAATGGCTGGAGGAGTATGTTCTCCCTCTCCCCTTGCTGGCCAGAGGTGTGCCCCCCCTCTACCTTACCACCTGGTGACTGGTGGCAACCCTCTGTACTCCCCCCCATCAGCAATTCATGTTACAAATTTCTGTGCCACTGAACAGCCAGCAGGCAGTGTCTATAGCCAATGGGACCCCCAACAATGTGGCCCCTGTCACTCTCTTCCTCCTGATCACAGCAGCACACACTCCAGAAGATTGTGAGTCACGTGCCCCCTGCTAGTCAGGCACTGGATGTGCATGCTCATGCCTGCCAATGACCTGTTCCACCAGCAACCAGCAGTGCACAGTCCTGCAGATAGCACTGTACACACCCTTGTCACTGACCTGGTGATGGCACACACTGCACACCTACTGCTACCCCAGTCCCCTGGAGACTAAAGATGTCCACTCTCATGTGCATTCTTGTCCACCAACCTGGTGATTGGCAGCATCCATTCGCATCTGCCACGTGTTCACTCCTACAAATCGTGTGTAACGCACCTGCCACAGCAAGGATAGTTGTCATGGACTTTTGCCCACTGCCACACCATGCCTTTGTGACTGACAGTCTGTGTACTCATCCATCATCCACCCCCCTTTCCCCTCCCATCTGGTAGGTGGTGGTTACTGTGCATCCACACGCTACTTGTACCTGCCCAACTCAGTGAGCTGTGATGACCACACACTCATATGCTTGCCTGCCCACCATCCACCCTGTCCCATGACCCTCCACCTCCCCACAATGATGAGATGAGTTATGGTGATTGAGTCCCCAACTTGGCTGCCATACCCATCACACCAGCTGCTTCACCCACACAATGAGTGCCACTCTCCACTCCTGTGTCACTAGATTGAGAGGAGATAGCAGTCAACATACACCCAGCCCACCCTAAGTTGCTTGATATAATCAGCAAACAGAGACCAATGATCACAATTCCAGCCACTAACTCACCCACCTGAAGACAGGTGGTAAGTACTCCAGTGCTGTCAAAGTAGCAATCAGAGTAGCACATCTTCCCTGTCTGCCTTGATGTATCAAAACAAAAACTTAGAGTTAAGCATACAAATACACTGGTTATTCAGCTGAAACCATGTTGCAATACAATGAGATGATATATATAAAATCCTGAAAGAAAAAAAAAATTACAACCAAGAATTATATATACCGAAAAATCATCTCTCAAATATAATAGCAAAAATAGGACATTTCCAGATAAACGGAAATTAAAAGTATTTGTGAAAACTAGACCAATCTTCCAAGAAATATTAAAGGGAGTCCTTTGAAAGAAGAAAAAACAGCAGGCAACAACCAGAAATTAAGGTACATAACAGCACCACCCAGATACCAACCAAGATAAAAAATTCTCAAAATTAAACAAAACTAGAAGACTGAAAACAGGGAACTAGAGATGTCAATCTATAACTGACAACTACAATTTATAACTGACAACTATATATAAAAAAAAAAAGAGGGGGACTAAATGGTGTAGTCATAGAACTCCCATGTGTAGGGGAAGTTAAGATGATATCAAGGCATAACAGATTATTCTAAACTTAGAAAGATAGAGGTAAATTCCAGGGTAATTACAATGAAAATTAATAAACCTACTCAGTAAAATACAAAAAAAGAAAATTACAAAGACTCAAGAGGCTTAAATTCAATAACAACAAAGTAAATGAAAGAAAATCAAGAAACAAAGTGAATTCAGTACAGAAGAGTAAGTGGAAAAAAGAAACCATCAACATCCAATAGGAAAAAAAAAATGAGAGCAGTTAATTCATACTTACCGATAATCACACAAAATGTAAATGATGTAAATATACCAGTCAAGAAACAGAGAGTAACAAAATGGATTAAAAAAAATCCATCAATATGTTGTTTATAAGAGACCTACTTTCTACACAAATATATAAGCCAGCTAAACATCAATATCTTTATTGAGCTAAAGCTCAATATCTTTAGCCAAAACAAGGCCAGGAGCTGATTGTGGAAGAGACCATCAACTGCTCATATGCAAGTTCAGCTTGAAGTTGAAGACAATTAAAACAAATCTATTAGTTCCAAAATATGAGCTGGAATATATCCCTCCTGAATTTAGAGACCATCTAAAGAATAGATTTCATGCATTGAACACCAATGACCAACAACCAGAAGAATTGAGGAATGACATCAAGAACATCATCCATGAAGAAATCAAGATGAGAAAGGAAAAGAAAAATTGATGTTAGAGGAGACTCTGAAAGTTGTCCTTGAGTGGAGAGTAGCTAAAGCAAACAGAAGAAATGACAAGATTAAAGAGCTGAACAGAAGATTTCAAAGAGCAGCTCAAGGACACAAAGCCAATTACTATAATGAAATGTGCAAAGACCTGGAGGTAGAAAACCAAAAGGGAAGAACTTGCTTGGCATTTCTCAAGCTGAAAGAACTGAAGAAAAATTTTAAGCCTCGAGTTGCAATATTGCAAGATTCTATGGAAAAAATATTGAATGATGGAGGAAGCATCAAAAGAAAATAGAAGGAATGCACAGAGCCACTGTACCAAAAGGAAATGGTTGATCTTCATCCATTTCAGGAGATGGCATATGTTCAAGAACCAATGGTAATGAAAGAACAAGTTGAAGCTGCACTGAAGGAATTGGCAAAAAACAAGGCTCCAGGAATTGACAGAATACCCATTGAGATGTTTCAACAAATGTCTGCCCCGCTGGAGGCACTCACTTGGCTATGCCAAGAGATTTGGAAGACAGACTATGCCCAACTGACTGGAAGAGATCCTTATTTGTACCCATTCCAAAGAAAGGTGATCCCACAGAATGTGGAGATTATTGAAAAATATCATTAATATCACATACAAGTAAAATCTTACTGAACAGTTGCAGCAGTTTATTGACCGAGAACTTCCAGCAATGCAAGCTGGATTCAGAAGAGGATGTGGAACAAGGGATATCATTGCTAATGTCAGATGGATCTTGGCTCAAAGCAAAAATACCAGAAAGATGTTTACTTGTGTTTTATTGACTATGCAAAAGCATTTGATTGTGTGGACCATGAAAAATTATGGGTAACAATAAGAAGAATGGGAATTCCAGAACACTTAATTGTATTCATGAGAACCTGTACACAGACCAGGAGGCTGTCATTTGAACAGAACAAGGGGGGCACTGCATGGTTTAAAATCAAGAAGGGAGCATGTCAGGGTTGTATCCTTTCACCATACTTATTCAATCTGTATGCTGAGCAAATAATCCAAGAAGCTGGACTATGTGAAGAAGAATGTGACATCAGGATTGGAGGAAGACTCATTAACAACCTGCAATACACTGATGACACAATTTTCCTTGCTGAAAATGAGGATGACTTGAAGCACTTACTGATGAATATTGAAGAATACAGTCTGTAGTATGGGTTACATCTCAATATAAAGAAAATAAAAATCCTCACAATTGGACCTATAAGAAGCATCACAATAAATGGAGAAAAAATTGAAGTTGTCAAAGACTTCACATTGCTTAATTCTACAATCAACACCAATGGAAGCAGCAGTCAGGACATCAGACAATGTATAGCAATGTGCAAATTGGCTACAAAGACCTCTTTCAACTGATGAAGAGCAAAGATGTCTCCTTGAGGACTAAGGTGCACCTGACGCAAGCTATGGTCTTTTCAATCACCTTATATGCATGTGAGAGCTGGACAATGAATAAGGAAGACTGAAGAAGAATTGATACTTTTGAGTTGTGGTACTGGCGAAGAATGCTGAAAGTACCGTAGACTGTTAAAGAAAAGATCTAACAAATCTGTCCTGGAGGAAGTGCAACCAGAATGCTCCTTGGAAGCAAGAATGGCCAGACTTCATCTCACTTACTTTGGTCATGTTGTCAGAAGAGAACATTACCTGGAGAAGGATGTCATGCTTGGTAAGGTAGAGGGTCAATGAAACAGTGGAAGGCCCTCAAGGAGATGGATTGACACAGTGGCTGCAGCAATGGATTCACGTGTAGCAAGGATTGTGGAATTGGTGTGGGACCAGGCAGTGTTTCATTCTGCTCTGCATGGGGTCACTATGAGTCGGAGACAACTCGATGGCATCTAACAACAACAACAACAAACATCAAAGGTTGGACATAGTATATTAGGCAAATAGCAACCAAGAAGAGCATTAATGGCAATATTAATCTCTGACAAAATAGATTTTAAGGGAAAATCCACCACAAAAGACAAAGAAGGTCATTATATTATGATTATAGGGTTAATTCACCAAGGGAATGTACCATACTAAACATTTATGCATCCAATGAAAGAGCACTAAAAATATGAAACAAATTTTAATAGCATCAAGAAAATAGACAGTTCCACAATAATAGTAGGAGACTGTAGCACACCACTTTCAACAAAGGACAGAATAACTAGAAAGAAAGTCAACAAAGATATGCAAGGCCTAAACATAATGATCCATCAATTTTATCTCACAGAAATATATATAACGCTTTACCCAAAAGCAGCACAGTACACATTCTTCTTCAATGCACATGAATCATTCTCCAGAACAGACCATATATTAGGCCACAGAGCAATTCAAAAACATTGAAATAGTACAAAGCATCTTCATTGATCAAAATGCTATAAAACTAAACATAAACAACAAGAAGAAAAATCACATACATGGAAACTGAATAACACCTTGCTTAAAAACCATTGGGTAACAGACAAATTAAAAAATGAAATAAAATTCTTGGAATCAAACAAGAATGAAAACACATTGTACCCAAACCTCTAGAACACAGCAAAAGCAGTACTCCTAGGGCAGTGTAATAGCAATAAACACACACACATCAAAAATGAAGAAAGGACCATAATCAACACTTTAATCTGTAACTCAAACAAATACTAAAGGAGCAACAAAAGAACCTACCAGACAAAAATAAATAGTAATAATTAGAGCAGAAATAAACAATTCAAAAAAAAAAATGGTAAGAATCAACAAGATTTGAAGGTGGACCTTTGAAATGATTAATAAAATCAACAAACCTCTTATCAAATTGATAAAAGAAAAAAAGGAGAAGAGGCAAACAATCCAAATAAGAAATCAGAAGGATGACATTATGCCGCATCCGGCAAAGCAACACAAGTCACGAAACAAAGCGACACGAAAGGATTAAAGGTTTGAAAGGAATGGGGGCCAGGCAGACGCTCTGCATATTCTGCAAGAACGGCTCCTGATGCATGTGCTGCTTTCTTTATACATAAACACACAATTACATCATTACTCTTGGTACTTCCTTAAAACAATCAAGTATTCAATCAAATATTCTTCTACAGTACAATCAAATATTTCCTTATAACAATCAATTGTTCTCTAAAAGTTAAAATTTTACTCTTTCCCATACCTGGAGGTCTTTTCTCATGCCTGAAAATAATGGATGATTAATTGGGTTAATATCTCTTACAGGAATAGCAAATAATCACTAAAATGCATCATTCTGAAACATAATATGATAGTTAAGGTGCATGATTCTAAAGAATGGTTACTAAGGTATGCTATTCTTAGGGCAAAACATTATTCTAGGGAATCAGGTTAGCAAATATTCTGCTGGGGCAATGTTCCACCCCAGAAACACAAAGCTGGAACCAAACAAGTATTTAACCATAAGAGGGGCCTTGCCTCCTCTTAGCGGTTGTTAGAACATGTGCCTTGCAATCATGTCCTTTTTGGGGTCTTTTTCTTGGTCTCCAACAACATTATAACAGAACCAGCTGAAATAAACAAGATCATAACTGAATATTCCAAAAAATTATACTATAAGTTTGAAAACCTAGAAGAAATGAACAGATTTTGAGAAACTACTATCTTCTCAAACTAACACAGACAAAGATAGGAAATCTAAACAAACCCATGGAAAAGAACTAATTGAAGAGGTCACAAAAAAAGGATCCCCAAAACAACAACAACAACAAAGAACCCTTGCCCAGCAGGCTTTACTGGAGATTTCTCCCAAGCATTCAGAGAAGAGTTAACACCAATACTACTCAAAGTATTCCACAACATAGAAAAGGAAGATATACTCCTGAATTTATTCTATGAAGCCACTATAACCCTGATATGCCAAAGCCAGGCAAAAACAGCACTAAAAAATGAAATTATATGCAAATATTCTTCATGAATATAGATGGAAAAAGTATCAACAGAATTCTAGCCAATAGAGTACAACATCATATCAAAAAAGTTAATACACCAAGTCAAAGTGGGCCTAACATCAGATGTGCAAGTATGATTTAACCTAAGAAAATCAATCAATGTTATCCACCACATAAATTTACCAAAAAAAAAAAGGACAAAAACTACTTGATCATCTCAATTATAGCAATCATTTCAACACAGGAAAGTCATTTGATAAAGTCCAAAACCCATTCCTGATAAAAACTCTCAGCAAAATAGGAATAAAAGGAAAATTCCTCAACATAAGTATGTGTGTGTGTGTATGTGTGTGTATACACATACATATATACATACACAAAGGACCTCTGGTGGCATAGTGCCTAAGTCACTTGACTGCTAACCAGAAGACTGGTGGTTCAAACCCACCAGCCACTCCTCTAGAAGGAAGTTTGGCCAATCTACTTCTGTAGTGATACTGTCTCAGAAAACCAAGGAGGGTCGCTCTGAGTCGCATCAGACTCCACGGGATTGGTTTTTATATACACAAAGCCAATACTCAGCATAATTTTCATTGGAGATAGACAAAAAGCAGTCCCCTTTAGAAAAGAAACAAAATAAGGATGTCCTTTACCACCACTCATATTCAAAATTGTACTAATATTGATCCATGTCCTCTCTGGAGCAATAAGGAAAGACAAGGAAATAAAAGGCATATGAATTAGTAAGGAAGAAGTAAAACTATCCCTATTTGCAGATGCATATACATAGAAAATCCCAGAATCTTTACAAGAAAGCTGCTTGAAATAATAGAAAGTTTCAGAAAAGTGGCGGGATACATGATAACCAAAACCGAAACCGAACTCACTGCTCTCCAGTTGATTGAAGTCGATTCATAGTAACCCCTCCTTGTGTTTCTGAGGAGGTGTCTCTGCAGAAGTAGATTGTCCAATCTTCCTTCCAAGGAGTGGCTGGTGGGTTTAAACTGCCAGCTTCTGGTTAGCAGTCAAATGCCTTATGCACTGCGCCACCAGAGCTCCCTGATACGTGATAAACATATAAAAATCAGTTGGATTCTTCTACAACAACAGAGAACTCTGAAAAGGAAATCAGGAAAATAATGCCACTTGCAATAGCCCTCAAAGATATAAAATGCTTGGGACTTAATCTAACTAGGGACACAAAAGGCATATATAAATAAAACTACAAAACACTACTGAAAGTGATCCAAAGATTACATACTTTTTTTTTTTTTAATATAAATGTAAAAGTTTACCATGTTCATAGATAAGAAGACTTAACATTGTGAAAATGTCAGTACTACCCAAAATGATCTACAAATATAATGTAATCCTGATAAAAAAAAATTCTTTAAAGAGATGAAAAAAACTAATCACTAACTTTAAATAGAAATGAAAGAGACTCCAGATAAGCAAAACCTTATTGATGAAGAGGAGCAAGGTAGCAGGCCTCATACTCCCCAGTCTCAGAGCCTACTACGCAGTCTTGGTAATCAAAACACCTTGCTACTGGTGCAACAACAAACATATAGACCAATGGAACAAAATTGAAAACCCAGAAGTAAATCTATTCCCTTATGGACATCTAGTCTGGCGGTTCAAACCCACCAGCCACTCCTCGGAAGGAAGGTTGAGCAATCCTACTTCCGTAGTGATACTGCCTCAGAAACCCAAGGAGGGGTCACTATGAGTTGGGGCCAACTTGACGGCACATAACAACAACAACAACAACATGGACATCTAATTTTCAACAAAGTTTTGAAGTACATTAAGGGTGGTGGGGGGAAGGCTCTTTAACAAATGGTGTTGGCAAACCTGGATATCCATTTACAGAAAAATGAAACAAGATACATACTTCATACCATATACAAAAACTAACTTAAAATGGATCAAATACTTAATTATAAAATGTAAAACTATAAAAATAATAATAAAAAAAATGGAGACAACTCTAGGGACCCTAATATAGACATAAATAGAATACCAATCCTAACTAATAATGCATAAACCTACAGAGTTGGAAAAAAAAAATTTACTATGACATATACAACAAGGGTATAATCTCTAAAATTTCAACACCTTAACAACTAAAAAACAAACAATCCAATTAAAAAATGGAGAAAGGATATGAACAGATGCCTCACCAAAGATTTTCAGTGAGGGAATATGATAAGATGCTCACAATCACTAGCCATTAGAGAGATGCAAATCAAAACTACAATGGGATACCTCCTCATTCCCAGAAAGAATGGCATTGATAAAAATATCAGAGAACAACAAATACTGGTGAAACTATTGGGAGACAAAAATTCTTATGTAATGCTGGTGGAACTGCAGAATGGTATAATCATCATGGAAAACAGTATGGCACTTTCTTAAAAGCTAGAAAAACAATACCATATGCTCTAGCAATCCTACTTCTAGGTATATATCCTAGAGAAATAAGATCAGTAACACAAACAGACATATGCACACCTATGTTCATTGCAGCATTATTCACAATAGCAAAAAGATGGGAACAACTTAAATAGCCATACATGGATGAATGAATAAACAAACTCTGATACATAGAATGCTATGCTACAATAAAGAATAATGATGAATCTGCAACACATCTCATAACATGGATGAATCTGAGGAAATTATACTGAGTGAAACATGCTAAACACAAAGGATAAATATTGTATGAAACCACTATTATAAAAAGGTAATAGGTTACATGCAGAAATAAACATTATTTTATGTTTACCAGGGAAAGATGAGGTGAGAGTGGGACTAGATAGTTGTTGTTAGGTGCCATTGAGACACTGCCCAGCACAGCTAGATAGTAGACAAGAGTTAATTCAGTAGACAAGAGTTAATTCTGATGAAGGGAAAGGCAATACAAAAAATGGTGGAAGTCAAGACAACATGATTAAGGCAAAGGAAGACACTGAGCAGTATGCAAGAATAAAGTGCACTTTTGGTAAATGTTATAAACAGTCCTACAACAGCAGTAATAACTAATAATAATTTGTGAGTAGATATATAGAAAAATATATATGTTAAGTAGGTGAGGAAGGTCATACCCGAGTATAACTGTATATAGATAGATAGATAGATAGATAGATAGATAGATAGATATGGTGGTGGATATTTCTACATACATACTTGCAAATGCTGCATGAATACTATATGTGTGTGTGTGTGTGTGTGTATGCATATAACAGAGTATATTTATAGAAATATGGCACAGTTATAGAAACAACTTAGACATCAGGGTTAAAACCACGGGGCCTGAAGTCTAAGGACCATAGAGTTGGGGGACATCCAGGTGAATTGGCAAAACACAGTTCATAAAGATAATGTTCTACATCCTAGTACAGTAAGTATTGTCTGGGATCTTAAAAGCTTGCAAGCAGCCATCTAAGCAGCAACTTTTGGTCTCTTTCTACCTGGAACACAGGAGAACAAAGAAGAACAAAAACTCGAGGAAGCAATTAGCCCAAGACCTAACAGCCCACATGAACCACAGTCTCCTCTCAACAGAAAACAGAAGGACTAGATGCCTGGTGCCCAGCTACCCCTACTGACTGCTCTGGACAAAACCACAATGGGAGGTCCTGGTTAGAATGGACTTAAAAAACAAAATAAGTGGAAAACACAGTTTAAAGCAAGCAAACAAACAAAAAAAATCAGACTTACTGGACAGAAAGACTAGAGGAACTGCCAAAGGTATTATGCTGAGCAAACACTCCCAGAGGCCACCTTCCAGCCAAATAATTAATTGGACTATGGAAAAAAAAAAAAACAATATGAGGAATGTGTTTCTCAGAGAAATCAGCTATATGAGACCAATAAGGCAACATTCCCCAAAAAAAACAAAGATGAGAAGGTAGGAAGGTACAGGGAAACTGGATGAATGGAAGCAGTGAGCCCAGGAAGCAAATAGAGAGGGTGCTGACATATTATAGAGATTGCAACCAATGCCATGAAACAATTTGTGTATGAACTATTGATTAGGAAAACTAATTTGCTATGAAAATTTTCACCTAAAACACAATACAATGTTCAAAAGGAAAATGCAGTTACTTACATTATGCATGAAACTAACAAAGAATTATTTTTTTAAAATGTCTAATAATGATGCATACTGAAAACGTTGCCAAATATAAGACAACCAGGAGTTTTGTTCTCTGTTTAGGTACTATATTGTCTTGTGTGCTTCAATCTTTCTGGACATAAAATTCCTCACTTATTAAGTAAAACTTTATGTCTAAATCCTTGTGTAGTTCGAACATTCTAAGTGAAGAAATAGTTAACTCACTTCCATAAAATATATCGAAATGAAGAAATACATAACACTATATAATAAATGTTATTATATATTATATATATAGCATATATATAAAGAGAGCTCTGGGAGCATAGTGCCTAAGGCATTTGACTGCTAACCAGAAGGCTGGCAGTTCAAACCCACCACCACTCCTCAGAAGGAAGATTGAGCGATCTGCTTCCGAAGTGATACCACCTAGGAAACCCAAGGAGGCATCGCTGTGAGTCAGGTCCAACTCGATGGCAGTGAGTTTTGAGTATGTAATCACGTAAGCAGCTCTGGTGGAATAGTGGGTAAGGCATTTGGCAGTAACCATAATTGGCGGTTCAAACCCACCAGCTGCTCTGCAAGAGGAAGATGAGGCAATGTACTGCTGTAAAGATTTACAGCCTTGGAAACTCAATGGGAGTTGCTATGAGTCAGAACTGACTGGATGGCAGTGGGTTCTTTTTTATATAATAAGGTGTATTTTTCAATTACATGACTCGTGTCTATTGATCAGTCTTGGAATACCTCCTTTTTTCTCTCTCTTTTCCTCTTTCTCCCTCTCTGTGTGTGTGTGTGTGTGTGTGTGTGTTGGGGAGCAAAGTTTGGCTACTTAAACCTCAGACAAAAGTATGCAAATTTTTATTCTTTTTCACAGACATATTTGGGTTTTCAATTTGTATGCTGTACAAAGAAGACACTTCTCAGGGGAATGTTGTTCACATATTAGACATGGAGGTTCTGGCCTTCCAGGCCAAGATGCTGAGCAGCATGAGAGAATCCTACATAAAAACCCATTTTGCAGTCATCCATGTTCTGGTGCACCTTTGTTCCAACTGTGCTCCAGATGTACACTGAGGTTACTTTACTTTATCTATCCTCTGCTTTCTGAGACTTGATTCCCTCTACTCATTAAATTCTGAATCTGATATTGTCACCTCACCTCACTTGAGCAAGAGGTGGGAAGGTATAGAATATATGTTGTACAAACAGCATATGTGTCCTTCTAGTGTCCAGGGTGTAGATAAGAAGGCAAATTTTCTAACATGTTTGCATATGCAGCCAAGGTTGCTCCCTATAGGACTATGGAAATATTTCCTGAGAAGAAATGTTGATACTATAAAAATATATCATTATTTAAGATCTACTTGAAGGTTGCATTTTTCTAATTTATACACAATTATCTTATGTGTCAGCAACAACCTTTGCTTTGGGTTGTATTTCCTTATGCAGAAGTTTCTTTTTTTTTTCTTTCTTAATATGACCATGGATGTTAAACTTTGCTCTCATTTGCCTGTGATATAGCTTTTGGCAAATTTTACGTGGCCCTCACTACTAATTTTTCACCCTGTTTTAATATTTTCAAGGAAATTATGAATGATCCAATTCCTCCCTGCCCCCTTCCATTGTTATTTTACAATTGTAAACTATTTATTTAGTACCATGTTTTAAGAATGATATTGAGTATAAGGCTAATAAATAATATTTTACTTATATGAAACTACTACAGTATTTCAGGAAAGTTTATTTTTCCAAAGTTATACACACTTAAAAACATGTTTCAGTCAAATGTTAATAATCAGTGAAGTCATTGTCTCTAATTTTATAAGACCACTCAGGAAACTGGAAGGTGTTTGTAAACAGAGGTAGAGCATCTCATTCATTCAGTAGTGGGAAAGACACTTATTGTGGGCTTCTGTGTATCAACCAGCACTTCAATATACAAGGTTAAAATGTGTGCATTACCTCTAATTTTTTGATAAAAATTTAAACTTTTTCTTGGAAGGAAGATGGGACAATCTACTTCTGTAGAGATACTGCCTTGGAAACACAAGGAGGGGTTGCTATGAGTCAGGTCTGACTCGATGGCACATAACAATAACAACAACAATAACAACAGGACCTGTAGTTCAGTTGAAGAACAAAAATGTATGTAATCATTCTTCGTCCAATTCTTGGAAGATATTTAGTGTGGATTATGGACTGATTTTGAGCATAATCAAATATGAATAAGCTATGATACCCTTACTCATAAAACTGATCATCAATATAGGAAAGAATAGTGGGAATGCATCTTTCATTTAAAATTGATTGGACGTATATTGCCTGAAGGTTCAACTAGATGTTATTAACTGTTACCTCAAGGTTCCAAATGTTTGTTTTTCATTTAGTCACTCCATCAGTAAACACTGATTATAATGATTTCCAGAAAATTATAAAGTATACTTAAGAAAGACTGCTGAATCATTTTTATATAGGAAAACAAGATAAAATCCATCATTTGTTGAACACTAAAATTGTTCAAGGCATGAGCTAAGCACATTACCTATTGAATAAATATAGTCTTTACAAAAGACCCATGAAGTCAGAAACTATGATATCCCCATTTACAAATGAAGAAGAAATTGAGCATCAAAGGAGATAAGTCACTTACCTAAAGTAAATTAAATCATTTGGTGAAGGCAAAAATCATCATTCAAAATGGCCAACTCAAAAGTTCTCACTGTACGTGCTACCTCCGAAATGGTAAAGTATTTGGAGACAAAAGAGTATAGGTGTTTGGGAAAATATACTCAGTCAGGTCTCTCTGATTATGGACAGGACTATAACTCAATGACACCTAACAACAACAACATGCATCTTATAAGAAGCTGAGTAGAGAGCAATGGAGAAATGTATATCCTATTAGCCAGGCAATATTCCTAGGTGGCCAGACAGTTCACCCCAGAACTGACCCCTTCTAGTACTCCAACTTCATGGCATCTGATTTGAAGGAAGGAACTCAGCTGAGATAGAGAAGGGTATGCATTAACTCTCCCAACTTCAGGATTTGTAAGTGATCCTTGTAAGAGAGGATCTGTACAACTGGGCAGGTGGAGGGGAGTACAACTGGAGTCAGCCTAGGCAAGTCCTTAAAAGAACCAGCATCTGTTCACTCTAATCCTAATCTCCACCTTGACATGGAAACATTTTGGACCACTTTACTGAAGTGTGAGAGCAGGATGCATTCAAAGACACTCTCTCTGCCTAGACAGACTAACCACTCCAGGTACAATGATAACAGGAAGTGATCAAATTGATCATATGGAACAGACAGCTCCAAAGGGCTATTCACAACAGACATTCTGAAAGAATAAAAAGCAAACACCAACTCCTTTGAACACACAAATCACTCTGGGCTTCCTATTTCATGCACATCCTCAATGCTGGCATACTATCTGTTGCCATATATCTTCCATTGGACTAATTGTACAGGAATCATTTTCTTCCCTTGATACACTAACAAGCCTCCACCAGGAATTCCTGTGTACTCAGTCTGAGTCTCATGAGGAAGAGGCTGGGGGTTGACTGCCATCACATGGTCATCTTTCATCTTTTCTGTGTAATTATTTTTAGGATTGATTTATCTCAAAGTAATCTTGAACATAGATTTCACATGACAATTTTTAGCAATTATTAAACAAATATGAGGTAGGTACAAAAATTTTATACATTCCCAATACCAAGTAGATATTTCAGTTTATATTTAAGAAGTGTTTAGTTTGCATGGCAATATGATTAGAAGGAGAAAAGAGGCTTGAACAGCATTAGCATAGCACTTTACATACAATGAAGAAAATATTAAATGTCCATATCAAAGGATAGCAGGAAAGGTGTGATGGTGTTCCACAGCAGGGAGAAGAGAATGACCAAACATCTCTGGACATATCTTACCAATGTCCTGCCTGCATTTATTTAAAAAATGTTAAGTATTGAACTTTGAGTAACACTTAAGATATTTAGGAGAATTATATGTGGTTCTGCATCTCTCATTGGGTCAGGTTTTTTTTTTTTTTTTTTTTTTTTTAAAGGTTATTTCTTTGTAAATATTTATTTAGTCACTTAAGCTATATATTGCTTTCCTGTAAGTATTATAGTTGGATTCATTTGTTGTTGTATACAGAAACAATGAAATGATAGTTTTTCATGAAAAGAAATCTAGAATAAAATTCAAATCTCACATCCAATCAATCAACAAGTCATGTTATATCCACTTACAAAGAATATTCCAATTGAGATCACTTCTCACCTCTAAAGTTTCCTACTCCAAGCCATAATTCTATCTGTCTTGGATAATAGCAATGTAGCTTCATATCTGGCCACCTTGTTTTCTCATTTTCCCCAAAGTATAGCCAGAGAAATTTTTTACCAACATATGTCAGATAAGTCCCTTATTCCTCAAAATTCTCCAATGAATTTCTATAAATTTCATGTGATGGTCCAAACTTCTTCTAAGTTGAGCACTACTCTCCTCTGAATCTCATTTTCCATCTCCTTCACTACACTCAAGTCACACAGGTCTTCTTAGGTTTCACTAACTTGCCATGTTAGTTCCTACCTCAATGGTTTTATACGTGTTATGCCCTCTAACTAGAATAGTCTTCTCCTGAACTTGGATTGGCTCATTCTTCTCCTTCAATTGCATATTGTCTCAAATGTCTCCTTAAAGGAACAGTCCTTGAAAGGCTGTCTAAAACATCTCCTTTTCATCCCTTTATCCTGTTTTATTTTTATTTATAATACCAATGACTATTTAAAATTATTTATTTGTTTGTTATTTATTATTTGTGTGCTTCATGATGTAGAAGACTTCAGAGCTGTAATCCAAGCTAGTCTTCCAGTGTTGAATGAGATAATAAATATTTAATGAAATAGTGTTTGTTACCATTTCAATAATGACTTTTAGGATTTGCTAGAATGGTAAATGTTATGCTGAGTACCGATATTAAATGTCAATGTGATATGCTGAAATAATATTAAAGTTCACTGAGTAAAGACAGTAAACCTACCTGTGGAAACAATTGGAACTTCACAGAAATCAGAGTTGACATTGATAATAGCATAAAATGTTATATTAGGAACACTTTCTAAGTGCAGACACTGTCCTAGGTGACTTACCTACATTAGTTAATTTAACTCTAGCTATAATTCTGTGTAATTGGCAATATTATACCTACTTTACAGATTAGGAAACTGAAGTTCGTGAAGATAAATACTTCCCCATTAAGTACTGATGTTGTTGTTGTTGCTGTTTTGTGCCGTCGAGTTGGACCGAACTCATAGCGACCCCTTCTTGGGTTTCCGAGGCAGTATCACTATGGAAGTAGATTGCCCCAGCTTCCTTCCGAGGAGTGGCTGGTGGGTTTGAACCACCAACCTTCTGGTTAGCAGTCAAGTGCCTTAGGCACTACACTACCAGTACTGATGTTATATGGCTTGAAATCTAAATCCAAGCCTAGGTCCAAACCATGTGCTTTCAGCTGAATTTTAAAAGTTTTATCTTACCTAAGGTAATCTTGCCATAAATTTAAGCAGGTCAGTGTCCTGGGAATAGCAGGTAAAGTTAGATATGGCTTCTATATTCAGCCCTACCATTTTCTATTTACAAGAAATATTACAGAATTATAATTTATCTTCTTTGAGTCTATTTCTTATGTATAAAACAGAGAAACTTGTCAATGTTTTTGTGAATATTAAATTAATTAATTCATGTAAATCCCTTTCCCCAATGTCTATAATATAATGGTAAATCCCTATAAACCATTTCACTCCCCTAAACCCAACCATGGGAGCTCTGGTAGCATAGTGGCTAAGACACTTGCCTGCTAACCAGACGGCTGGCGGTTCAAACCCACCAGCCACTCCTCGGAA
>NW_006922100.1:549626-551808 GCF_000298275.1 Orycteropus afer afer | reverse complement strand
TTCCGTAGTGATACTGCCTCGGAAACCCAAGGAGGGGTCGCTATGAGTCGGGGCCGACTCGACGGCACATAACAACAACAACAACAACAACAAACCCAACCATGGGACTATGGATCCAATTATGATTCAAATTGCTCATTGGACACTTACTTCACATTTATCAGTGAAGCTCCTTTCTTCTCAAATATCATATTTAACAAACACACTTCCCCTGGACTTGAAACATATCGAGAAATGACTATTTTTAAAATACTCTAGAACGTTCAAGAGCAAATAAAATGTTTTTAATTTGGTGTAGTTTGTTAAAATTTTCAATAAAATGTGATTCCAAAGAGTATTTTAATATTTACAGGTCATTCTTCATGATTTAAAGGTGTTGATACTCCTAAATTTTTCCTATTAAATGATAATTATAGAAGTATTTTATTAATTAAATGAAAATTTTCATCAGTTTAATATTATACTTGATTGACTTTTTTGTTGTAACCAGTCAATTCCCAGCATGTAAACCCTCTAATATATTAGTGAAAACTCATTTGCTTCTTAGGAGAAGGCACATTCGATCACCTCTCCTAATGTCAGTTTTCTTTTTTGCTTCTCCTAGCTTTTTCTCAGAATAGCATTTAGCTGTTATTCCTTTTTATATTATTGTTGTTGATCTATATTTAATGCAGGGATTTTTTTTTTTTTTAAATCTTTCTGTACTTCATGAAGTTATAAGATTCAAAACATATAATTTTTGCATGGTGAATTTTCCTTTTTTTTGTCAGTGCTATTTTTATTCTTGTTATTTATACCTATGCTTTGAAATATCAATGCTTATCAAGTAGGCCAGGGGCTTACTACACAGCAGGCCATCAGTTGCTCATATGCAAGTTCAAGTTGAAGAAGAAAATTAAAAAAGACCACAAGAGCCAAAGTAGAAACTTAAGTATATCCCACTTGAATTTAAAGAACATCTCAAGAATAGATTTGACACATTTAACACTAATGACTTAAGATGATACAAGTGGTGGGATAACATTAAGGAAATCATACATGTGGAAAGCAAGATGTCATTAAAAAGCCAGGAAGCAAAGAAAAGGAAAAAATGGATGTTGGAAGAAACTTTGAAACTTGCTCTTGAATGGAGAGTAGCTAAAGGGAACAGAAGATATGGTGAAGTAAAAGAGCCGAACAGAAGATTTCAAAGGGTATCTTGAGAAGACAAAACAACATATTTTAATGAAATGTGCGAAGAATTGGATTTGAAAAACCAAAGGAGAAGAACACAATCAGCATTTCTGATGATGAAAGAACCGAAGAAAAAATTCAATCTTGAGGTGCAGTATTGAAGAATTCTAAGGACAAAATATTGAATGATGCAGGAAGCTTCAAAAGAAGATGGAAGTAATACAGAGTTACTGTATCAAACATAACTGTTTGATATGCAGCCATTTTAGGAGGCAGCATATGATCTAGGACTAATGGTATTGAAGGAAGAATTCCAAGCTACACTGAAGAAATTGGTGAAAAACAAAGTTCCAGGAATCATTGGAAAACCAATTGACGTGTTTCAACCAATGGATGTCACACTGGAAACACTCATTCATCTACATCAAGAAGTTTGGAAGAAAGTTAACTGGCTAACCAAACAAAAACATTAGAATACTGCTTCAAAATATACATAATCTTGGGTGTGTAATATAACATTTCAACATTTAATTTCCTTTTATTCTTTCTCATTTCCTATTTTTATTTTTGTAGTGTCAATACTTATATTCCAATAAATTATAAAACATCACTCTCAAACCACCTAAATCTCTAAAGCATAATGCTTTTTAAATATAATTCTGCTCTACTTATTCAGTTGAAATCCATCCATTTGTATTAATCACAGAAATACAAATACAAATATAGCCGTGGTCAGATCCAATTCTTAGTGACCTCTCCTTGGGTTTCTGAGGCAGTATCACTACAGAAATAGAGTGTCCAACCTTCCTTGTGAGGAGTGGCTGGTGGGTTTGAACTGCCATCAGTCTGATTAGCAGTCAAATGCCTTAGCCACTATGCTACCAGAGCCCCCAACAGTAAAAAAATCCATATTTGTGCCCATTTGAAAAAAAGGTGATACAACAGATTGCAGCAATTTTTGAACAATATCATTAATATCACACATAAGTAAAATTTTGTTGTTGTTGTT
>NW_006922100.1:505877-549526 GCF_000298275.1 Orycteropus afer afer | reverse complement strand
CTTCCTTCCGAGGAGTGGCTGGTGGGTTTGAACCGCCAGCCGTCTGGTTAGCAGGCAAGTGTCTTAGCCACTATGCTATCAGAGCTCCCAGTAAAATTTTACTGAAGATAATTCAAAAATTGTTTGCAACAGTATACATCAACAGGGAACTGTCAGAAATTCAGAAGCCAGATTCAGAAAAGGACATAGAACAAGTGCTATTATTGGTGATGTCACATGGGTCTTGGTAGAAAGAAGAAAATACCAGAAGGATGTTTACCTGTTTTATTACTATGCAAAGGCATCGGTCTATCTGGATCATAACAAATTATGAACAACATTGTAAGACTGGCAACCCCAGAAAACTTATTTGTACTCATGCAAAACCTGTACATAGACAAAGAGTAGTCATTTGAACAAAACAAGGTGATGCAGTGTGCTTTAAAATTAGGAAAAGTGAACATCAAAGTTTTCCTTTTCACCATACTTAATCTATATGCTAAGCAAATCTAAGAAGCTGGACTATATGAAGAAGAACATGGTAATAGATTTGGAGGAAGACTCATTAACTTGCAATATGCATATAACACAACTGTACTTGCTAAAAGTGAAGAAGGCTTGAAGCACTACTGATAAAGATCAAAGACTACAGCTTTCAGTGTGGATTATAGTTTAACATAAAAGAAACAAATATCATCACAACTGAACATATAAGCAATATCATGAGTAATGGAGAAAATATTGACAGTGTCAAGGATTTTACTTTACTTGGATACAGAATCAATACCTGTAGAAGCAGCAGTCAGGAAATCAAATGATGTATTTCAAATCTGCTGCAAAAGACTTCTTGAATGTGTTGAAAAGCAAAGAAGTCACCTTGAGGACAAAGCTACATCTTGCCCATGCCATGGTATTTTTAATTCCCTCATATGCATGCCAAAGCTGGGCAATGAATAAGGAAAACCAAAGAAGAATTGTTATTGAATTATGGTGTTGACAAAGAATATTGACTATGCCATGGACTGCCAGAAGAATGAACAAACCTTTCTTGGAAGTACTGCCAGAGTGCTCCTTAGATGGGAGGATGGTGAGATTTTGGTCTCATGTATTTTAAACATATTATGAAGAATAATCAATCCCTGGATAAGGACATCATTCTTGTTAAAGTAACAGGTCAATGGAAATGGGAAGGGCCTGAACACAATGTTTTGATACAGTGGTTGCAACAATGGGCTCAGCAGCATAGTGCAGGACTTGGCAGGATTTTGTTCTGTTTTTCATGGGATCATTATGAACCAGAATCAGCTCTTGGGCACCGAACAACAGCATTAGAATTACTGCTTCAAATATACATAATCTTGTGTGTGTGATATAACAGTTCAACATTTAATTTCCTTTTATTCTTTCTCATTTTCTATTTTTATTTTTGTAGTGTCAATACTTATATTCCAATAAATTATAAAACATCACTCCCAAACCACCTAAATCTCTAAAGCATAATGTTTTTTAAACATAATTTTGCTCTACTTATTCAGTTGAAATCCATCCATTTGTATTAATCACAGAAATTCTGGATTTTTTTTTTTTTTAAGAAGAGTATGCCATTTTCTCTCATTTTATTATTTAGGCCAGGGGTCAGCATTTTTTTTTTTTTTTTTTTGGAAATAACCATATAATAAATATTTTAGACTTATGGATTATTTAATGTCTACTGCAACTACTCAACTCTCCTGTTGTAATGTGTACACCACCATGGACAATATGTAAATGAATGAGTGTGGCTAAGTTCAATAAAACTTTAAAATGGTCACCAAAAATTATATTCTATATAATGTTCATGGATCAAAAATATTATTGTTTTGCTTTTTTTTTCAATCATTTGAAAGTATAAATACCATTTTTAGGTTACTGGCCATACAGAAAGAGCCAGTATTTTAGATTTGACCCATAGATCTTTGTTTGCTGTCCATGATATATGCCATCCTCTCTTTCAATTTGATAACACTACACTTAGGTATAGATTCTGTCAATGTTTGTTTTACATCTGAAATAATACTGTGTTTGAGGAAACTATACGTTTGAATAAAAAGAGTACAGAGGAACTAGCCAGAAAACTAATAACTAATTTATAAAATTATTATAGTTCTTTGAAGAAATTAATAAACAAATGTGTCAGAAAAGGAGTAGAACTTTACTTATAATTTTTCTTAATTTCTGTTAAAATGTATTAAATAATATTCTAACTAAAATTATACTCACAAATATTGGAGATTAAGGTGATGTAGAAAAAGTCCTACTTTCATTCTAAGCAGACACATTAAAATGATAAGTAACAGTTTTAAAAACTAAGAGTTTATACCAAATAAGGACAGTTCATGGAAGCTGTATGAGTTGAAGTTGACATACAAACTGTTATTTAAGGATAAGAAATAGACATAACTCTTAAGAATATAGATCTTAAGAAAATAGACCTTAAGCTGAGGCTGCAAAGCCCACTTGTTATAAAGAATCCAGGTGACATAAATTGAACCACCTGCATAAAGCCAAACTAGAAAGAGTGGTCTAGTTCATAAAACACTGTTTAAAATACAAACAAACAAACACCTTTATGAGAATTTTCCATTGGCTCAGTACTTGTCACTCAAGAAAATCATCTGTCTAGTATGATGTATTACCCATTTCCACACTGTTCTCATGATGCATGAATAGAAATAGCATAAGTCTTAGCTGGCCCAGGTCAATCCTTGTTTATGCCTATGATAAAGCCCCTTTTAATTTTTAGAAGTTAAAGGGACATGAGCAGTGATCTGCAAAATTAGCATAAAAAAGTGATCAACAACTGAAGACTGAGGACTTTGACCTGAGGCAAATCGAGTAGCAAGTATTTCACACACAGAGAGACACACACGAAAACAAATAAAACGCTCCTAACAACAAATCTACAATCAAAAATTACAAACACAGCATGAAACAACCCACAATAAAGGAGAATCAATCAACATTACACAGGGGAGAATTTATAAGAATTCTAAGGGAGAAAGATGAGGCAGACTTCTTCCATAAAGATTATAGCCTTAGAAAACTTATGGGGCAGTTCTATTCTGTCCTATTTGGTCACTATGAGTTGGAATCAACTCGTTGGCAGTGAGTTTAGATTTTATTATTACTATTGTTTTAGAACCACATTTACAAATTGCAGGAATGTGGAATTTTCTATTCAGGCTATTAGGGATAGTTGGGTATCCTAACGGCAAATCTTCCCAATAGCTCTTTAAGTTTCCCCTCAGTTTACATTCTATTAGTCTGTTTTCAGTTTTTTATTTTTATAATAATAATAAATCCCTTGATTACCTCACAGGTTAAAAGCATATAGATAATATACTGGTGAATTGGGAGAATAATATATATTCATGATATTTCATAATAATTGTTTAAATTTATATACATTGGTGCCAAAATATTTGTTCTTAAATACAAGCACATATCTCATGGCAGATATCATAGAATGGCAAAAGCAAAACAAACAAATCAATAATAAAAAAAAAATTAACAACAAACAATGCAATTTGCTGCCAAATAAGGAAATTATGGTGCTACTATGCTTATAAATTTTTCTAAGGTGTATGTGAATGACTTATGATGAATATTTTATAAGAGTAAACAGCAAATCTTAGAAAAATCTTAGAAAATTAAAGTAGGTATAATTATGTGACATAATTATTAATCAATTTAAATCAATTCTAGATAAAATAATTTTACTCATGTCAACATAACTAAAAGTTATCTTTTCACACCCAATAATTGGATAGAAAATTAAACAATTTTGTGAGCTCTGATAGGTTAATTAAAATATTTCTGTACTCTATTGGATTTCTACTGCAAACTGGATTAGAATAATTAGTATTTCTTTGGAGTAATTAAAAGTAGACATTCCATTTTTACATACCATTATCATCCACATATTTTGTATCTATCTTTTCATCTTGTTTGCTCCACTTATTTTTCCCCATAATTGGTGTAGTTTTCATCAACAGTACATGTTTCGAATGTTTAAGGATTTGGCAAGAGCAAATACATAGTTTTAAATGTTAAACTAAGAAATGTTTTAGAAAAAATATATTTTAAAATATGTATAGTCATTAACTTCTGCAAAGGAGTTTTCCAGGGGGGAGAAGCAGAGAAGCTACACTTTAAGCACTTGTTCTACCTATACTTTTCAATCAAAAATGCACCCTTTGAGCTAGATAGATTTGCACAATAAGCTTTTTATTTACTGAAGAAAAAAAAAGACAATTTAAACCTATATTATGGTAGTTAATCAAGAAACAGTTCATTATCTGACATTTTCATTCAATTTTTATTCTTGGCTAAAAGCAGAATAGATAGCTTATTATTTCTATAAGTGTTTTAATTGGATGGTAAATTCTCATTTACTAGAGCTTACATGAAGCTATAATAATACCTAAATCCTAAATCCCAAAGTGACATATTTGGAAAGTATTGAGGTGTATTGAGAAGAGGTTTAAGCTTTTGTTAGCTCTAGGGGGAAAAAAAATCATTTAAAGGATAGAAGGGACTAAATATTCACTTTGTTAAACGTTGTCTCTACCCCATATTTTCCACTTTATACTCTTTCTGGCAAGTCTAATAATTTTTCTCTGCTTTTTTTCTTCTTTCCACCAACTTTTTTTTTTTTTTTTTTTTAAATGCATGCATGCCATAACTACTCCCAGAGTCACAGCAAGGCTCACTAATATGGGAAAGGGAAACCAGTCAGTGGAAGTCTGGAGAAATGGATACTTTCACACATGACTGATGAGTATGCTATGGGTACATTGGAATGTTATTTTTAGAGTGAGTTTACCATTATATATCCAAAAAATAGAACTATAACACAATTAACCTAGAAATTCCAAAGAAATCAGAATGTGAGAGTGTACAAAAAGTGTGCAAAGAAATTAACTGTAAGAATTAAGAGTAATGGTTAATACATACTGACCTTTTATGACTTGCCCTATATTAGCTCTTTTCATCCTTCACATCTGACCAGGTATAATTATTATCCACATTGTTTAAATGAGAAAACTGAGGCCCAGAGAGGTCATAAAACCTCCTACAGGTTACAAATTATTTTTGAGAGGAAAATTAATTCATAAATTAAGTACAATTAACAAAGTAGACAGAGCATAAATATCTCATGATAGTGGATTGGTTTATTATACTCCTGCACATACATAAAATAGTATTCATGTAGCCATTAAAATGATATTGTAGAATAGTTAATGACATGGAAAGATGTTCATGGTACATTGTTAAATGAAACAAGTTAGTTCTCCAATAGTATAAACTTTATGATCTCATAAAATAAATGAAACCAAAGCATTACACATTTGCTTTGTACAAATTCTGGAACCTAAACTGTGATTGTGTCTACGTGGTGTGACTGTCGGTCATTTTTCATTTTCGTTTTCTGGCTTCTCTTTGGTTTTAATTATTTTCACAACATTCGTTAATGTTTTTAATTAAAAGTGTTTTAAATATTCAAATACATTTTGATAAATAGAATACAAGAATTGCAGGTTGGGGGGGTCTTCTAATTGTCACTATATGTGTAACCCAATACAAGAGTACAGAAACAAAGGAAGGAATTTTCAAAAGTCTAAGTGTAGGCTGTGTTTAATTATCACTCCAGGATTCTTCAGTGAAGAAAATATTTTTTTTTTCTCCTTAACTTCTGGTGTCTAGGTTAAATTGTGCTAATAATAGAATTATTAGTAAACAAAGTGAAATTTTAACATCAGAAGCCTTTGAACTTTTCCATCTCATTCCATTCACTCTCTTGAATCTTGTTGGTTATGCACCATTCAGATATCACTCCATCATGCCATCATGCTTCTGTCTTCAAGATATCAAACACCTCTCACCGGTCAATTGAAAATGGAAGGTTGCTGCCTAAGGAAATAATCTCAGACTACCACCTACCATATCTTAAGCAATGTGCAAAATCCTATGGGGTGTGAGGAACACATTTTGGTTCTCAGAGAGCTTATCTGCAAGCAACAAAATTCAAACTTGTGAAAGTTTACTTAATACCTTTGTTTAAAAATACATAGAAATGTAGGAAAGATATCATAACTAGCAAGGTATTGCCAGCATTGGGGACACAATGGTTGAGCGCTAGCTGCTATATGAAAGGTCAGCAGTTCAAATCCACTCAGCAGCTCCACGGGAGAAAAGATTTGGTGATCTGCTCCCATAAAGATTGCAGCCTAGGAAACGTGATGGAGCAGTTCTGCTCTGTCATATAGAGTCATTATAAACTTCATTAAGATTTCTCCTGCCATGTTGCCATTGGCAACACTGTTATACTTTTCTAGTATTATTTTAGTTGACTTAGAGACCACTCTCTCCTTCCTGACTCACTTCCTGAAAACACCATACATGTATACTGGATCTGAACAATTAAGGAAATGCATTACAGATGGTGAGAGTCCAAGGATTGGGAGGTTACAGATAAGTAAAGGGAGAAGACTAATGATCCACGTGGTGGTAGTTGCTTACAATTGAAGAAATCAGTATGAATTAATGTTTAGCCTAATAAAGATATATATATATATATATATATTTGTACATAAATATATGTGAACCAAAAAACAAACTCACTGCCATATATACATATAATATATATATATATATATGTATTACACCGTTTAGTTGATATATACTTTTATTATATATTTTATTGCTCTGTCAGCTGAAAGAACTCACATGCAACAACACCCCAGTAGTGAAGAACATATGTAATATCTAGATCTTAGTTTAATCTAACACCATTTGATCTGACACCATTCTCCAATGAAAGGAACCAGGACTCTTTTAAAAAATGCCTGGTTCCAGGATTGGCAAAGGAAATATATAAGCTAAGCCTGGAATATCGCATATAGCTAGAAACTAAAGCAGTGCTCAAAAAATCGCAACAAGAGGATATGTCAAAGGGACGACAGGATTCAACTTAATGAGTTCTCAATGGCTAAACCCAGAAGAATTTTAAGAAAAAAAAAAAAAAAGTGATGCTGGATTATAACCCAAAGTATAAAATAAATAACTTTAAGATAATATTAATATAAATAAGTGATTCAATCAATAAATAAGAGAATAAACAAATCTCTTATACAGAAGAATTCCACATCATAATGATACTCCACCCTCAAGGACATAAAGCATAAATCCACACTCATGAAGTGTGGCTTGCACATAATTACATTCTTCCAAAGAATACAGTGTGGAAAAGGGGAAAGAAGAGTAACTTTACAAGGGAGAAATCTGAAAAATAGTGCCTTATCCAGGAGATCAAGCCAAGACAACTAAAGGAGACATAATGACTAAATGTAATGCATTGTTCTCGTGGGATCCTAGAACAGAAAAAGGACAGTTCTGCACCTAAAGAAATCTGAATAAAATGTGAACTGTAGTTAATAATATTGTATCAATATTGGTTTCTTAATTTTGACAAATGTACCAAACTAATATAAAATATTAACAATAGGAGAAATGAAGTGGGGTGTATGAACTCTCTGTCCTATCTTCACAAGTTTTCTGTAACCTAAAATTATTCTAAAGTAAAGTTTTTATTAAAAAAAAAAAAAGCAAACAAAAAACTATGAGATCTGGTTTCTGCTAACCTCTTTAGTTCTATCTCATAATTCTTTCAATTCTTGTCTTTCATATCATCCATACTCCTGCCACACTGGCCTCCTCTCTTTCCCTTGAGCATGTCAGATTACTTCCCAGCTTAGTACTTTTTTGAAAAATATATCTTGTGCCTGGAATACTATTTCTTCTCATCTATTGCCTGCTTTTTTTTTTTTTGGTCATTCAGAGCTCAGTTTAAATTTCACTGCTAGAAAGGACTTTTGTTGCAGAGAGAAAAGTGCACTTTGATATCCCACTTGCTTCCCTCCATTTTCTAGTCCTTTGCACATAAGCAGAGCCATGGACTAGTTCTGACTAATGAATGAAAGTGGAGGTGATACGTATTACTCCTGGGATGAAGCAATGCAGTTCTCCATTTGAACTTGTCCTGTCCTTCTCCTGACATGGCAAACCATGTGAATAGTTTGTTCTAGATATAAAATAAATAAATAAATACATAAAATCCCTGCAAACTCACTGTCATTGAGTCAATTCTAACTCATAGTGACCCCCATAGTGTTTCCAAGGTAGTAAATCTTTATAGAAGTATATTGCCTCATCTTCCTTCTGCAGAGAAGCTGCTAGGTGTGAACTGCCAACCTTCTAGTTAGCAGTCAGATGCTTTAGGGATTGTGCCACCAGATCTCCTGTTGTTCTAGATAGCAAATCTGTAAAATAATGGTGGCTCACACAGTCTAGATCCCTGAGTCATTTTCCATATAGACAATTGAATAGATGTAGACTTTTTGTTATTTTCAGTTACTGGCATTTTGTTACCAAAGCAGAAAACATTTTGTCTTAACTAGTGAAGCTTTCCTGATTATCCAATCTATTCATGCTTCAGCACATCACATTTTTTAAAATTCTCTGAATACACTTAACAGTGGAGCTCTGGTAGTATAGTGCCTAAGGCACTTGACTGCTACCCAGAAGGCTGGCGGTTCAAACTCACCAGCCACTCCTTGGAAGGAAGGTTGGGCAATCTACTTCCATAGTGATACTGCCTCCCAAACCCAAGAAGGAGTCACTATGAGTCAGGTCTGACTCGACAGCACATAACAGCAACAACAACAGTTAACAATATCTGATATGTTTATTTGTTTATCCACAATCTTTACTATCACTGCTATTGCCAATGAAGATGCAACATGTTATTTACTACTGAAGAGTTGTTTAGAAGTTCCTGATGCCTAATAAAAAATCAAAGCCAAACTCACTGCCATCAAGTCGGATCCTACTCATAGCAACCCCTCCTTGGGTTTGTGAGGCCTTATCACTACGGAAGTAGATTGCCCAACCTTCCTTCTGAGGAGTGGCTGGTGGATTTGAACAGCCAATCTTCTGGTTAGCAGTCAAATGCCTTGGGCACTACACCACCAGAGTTCCTCTGGTGTCTAATAGGCAATCTAAAATTTTTATTGAAGGAAAGAAGAATACTGTATTTTTCATAGCAGGCACATTTTGTTCCACTACACTAGTAGCAAGAGAGGTAAAGGAATTAACTTTTTGGTGTAGCGTTCTAAATGCTAGAGGTTCAATTAAACGAATTTAAGTGCAGAAGACACTGGTTTAAATTTCATTACCAGTGGAGATACAATGGGTGACAATAGCTATAGCTAACCAGGAACATTGATTGAGTGCCTCTACACTATGCTAAGCTCTTAGTGCAAAGTGATTTTTTTCTTGGAAACACACACACAGATACACCTCCTTTGTTCCCATCAGTCTTCTAAGACTCTATTTCCAAACCACAAATGCTATATTGTAAATGTTAATGTATTTCTCTTTTGCTAGTTCATATTAGGAAATCTCCTTGAGAAGATACCTTTCATCTCTAAGCCTACTAGGCCATGTTGTTGTTAGATGTCATTGGGGCAGATTCAACTCATAATACCCTAGGTACAACAGAATAAATCACTGCCCAGTCCTACAACCATCCTTACAATTGTTCCTATGCTTGAACCTGTATTTACAGCCACTATATCAGTCCATCTTGTTGAAGGTCTTTCTCTTTTTTGCTGACCTTCCATTTAACCAAGCATGATAGCTTTCTCCAGGGACTTGTCTCTTCTGACAACATGACCAAAGTAGAACAGATGAAGCCTGGCATTTCTTCCTTCTAAAGAGCATCGTGGCTGTGCTTCCTCCAAGACAGACTTGTTCATTCTTCTAGCAGTCAATGATACATTCAACATTCTTTACCAACACCACAATTCAAATACCTCAGTTATTCTTCAGTTTTCCTTATCCATTATTCAGCTTTCACATGCATGAGGCTATTGAAAATACCATGGCTTGGTTCAGGCACATCTTAGTCTTCAAAGTGACATCTTTGCTCTTTAACACTTTAAAGAGGTCTTCTGCAGCAGATTTGACAAATGCAATACATCACTTGATTTCTTGATTGCTGCTTCCATGGGTATTGATTGTGGATTCAAGTGAAATGAAATCTTTGACAATTCAATCTTTTCCTCATTTATCATGATTTTGCTTATTGGTCTTATTTAAGGTTTTTTTTTATCTTCTTTATGTTGAAGTATAATCTATACTCAAGGCTTTAGTCTTTGATCTTCATCAGTAAGTGCTTTAATCCATCTTCATTTCCAGTAAGCAAAGTTATGCTATCTGCAGATAGCAAAGTTATTAACGAGTCTTCCCCCAGTGCTGAAGTAGCATTTTTTTTCACATAATGCAGCTTTTGGGATTATTTATTCAGCACAAAGATTGAATAAGTACGCTAAAAGGACAAAACTCTCACAATACCGTTGCCTATTTTAAACCATGCAGTATCCCTTTGTTCACTTTGAACAACTGTCTCTTGGTCCTTGTACAGGTTCTCTATGAGCACAATTAAGTGTTCTGCAATTACCATTATTTTCAAAGTTATTCATAATGTGTTATGATCCACACAGTTGAATACTTTGCATAGTAAATAAAATAAAAGTAAACATCTTCTGGTATTCTCTGCTTTCAACCAAGATCCATGTGATATCAGCAATGACATCCCTTGTTCCATATTCTCTTCTGAATCTGGCTTGAATTTTTGGCAGTTCCTTATCAATGTACTGCTGCAACCATTTTTGAATTATCTTCAGCAAAATTTTACCTGCTTGTGATATTAATGCTATTGTAAAATAATTTCTGCATTCTGTTGGATCATTTTTCTTTGGAATGGGTACAAATATGGATCTCTTCCAGTCAGGTGGCCAGGTAGATGCCTTCTTGGCATAAACAAATAAGCAACTCCAGCTCTGCATCATTTGTTGAAACATCTCAATGTGTATTCTGTCAAATCCTGGAACATTGATTTTCACCAATGTTTTCAGTGCCTCTTGGATTTCTTCTTTCAATACCATTGGTTCTTGATCATATGCTACCTCCTGAAATGGTTGAACGTTTGACCAATTATTTTTTGTACAGTGACTCTATGCATTCCTTCCATCTTCTTTTGATGCTTCCTGCATTGTTCAATATTTTGCCAATGTTGTTGTTGTTGTGGCTATGTAGCGTCTAGTTGGATCTGACTCATAGCAACCCCTCCTGAGGCAGTATATCTGTGGAAGTATATTGTCCAATCTTCCTTCTGAGGAGTGGCTGGTGGGTTTGAACAGCCAACCTTCTGGTAGTGCCTTAGACACTACGCCACCAGAGCTCCCATAGAATCCTTCAATATCACAACTTGAGGTTTAAATTTTTTCTTCAGTTCTTACTCCTTGAGAAATGGCCAGCATATTTTTCCCATTTGATTTTCTAACTCCAGATCTTTGCACATGTCATCAAAATAGATTACTTTGTGTCTTAAGATGCCCTTAGAAAGCTTCAATTCAGCTATTTTACTTCATCAGTCCTTCCATTCACTTTATATACTTTCTGTTCAAGAGCCAGTTTGAGTCTCTTATGACATCATTTTGGTCTTCTCTTCTTTTCTTGTCCTTTTAATGATGTTTCAGTTTAATTATGCATGATGTCATTATGGAGCACATTATCTATATTAAATTCATAAAAAATGTAAGTGTTTCTTTTTCTCTCAGTAATATGTGACTTTAAAGTCATGTTTTGTTTCTACTCCCAGAAACAGACCCACTGTCTGACAGGTTGTAGAGGATCAATAAATATTAAGAATGAAGGAATGAATAGAAGAATGTAGCATCAGCCTAAGTCTTAAATGGCAGGAGGTGAGCTATTCATGGATTAAATTGGGGAAAGCAAAACATACATGTAGTCAAAAGATACTTGTGAAGAGTTTATGTTTAGTATGCCATATAATTAAGATTAGATGAATACAATGGAAACCAGACACATAAGGGCAAAGAAGTGATCCAAATGGATGACCAAAATAAAAAGTCAAAGTAAGATTTCTGGAAAGCTATTTGCTTTAGGCATAGTATATGATGGAAAGGGCTATTGGATGAGAGGACAGGAATGTGCCTCAAAATGAAAGAGATAATATTAGAAACATGATGATGGCACAACCACTGTAGAAACCAGTTTGACACTTCCTTAAAAATTTGGAAAAGAAATATCATTGGATCCAGCAACCCTACTACTTGGAATGTATCCTAAAGAGGTAAGACCTTGGACATAAATATATAAATACACACTCATGTTCATTGCAGCAGTATTCACTATAGCAAAGAGA
The DNA here is from genome assembly GCF_000298275.1 of Orycteropus afer afer. Lineage (NCBI taxonomy): Eukaryota > Metazoa > Chordata > Mammalia > Tubulidentata > Orycteropodidae > Orycteropus > Orycteropus afer. The sequence continues at coordinate 537,216 of NW_006922100.1, read as the reverse complement.
TTCAAACAGCCTAAGTGTCCATCAACAGATGAATAGATAACCAAACTATAGTACACCTACACAGTGGAATACTATGCAACATTAAAGAACAACAAAGAATCCATGAAACACCTCATAACATGGATGGACCTGGAAGACATTATGCTGAGTGAAATAATTCAATCATAAAAGGATAAATATATTAATCTACTATTATAAAAAGTCAAGGAAAGATTTACACACAGAAAAAGCCATTATTTGATGGTTATTAGGGATGGGAAGGGAAGGGAGGGAAAATCACTAACTAGATGTTGTTGCTTGTGCTGCCAAGTGTATTAATTTAGATGAAGGGAAAGGCAATATACAAAAAAATGGACTGACTAGCACAATATCACTGAGGAAAAGGAAGACACAGAACACAAGAGTTACTGACAACAAAAGTAAATACTATTATATACATAATCCTGCACTATCGGTAATGTTATTGTTGTTGTTATGTGCCATCGAGTCAGCCTTGACCTATAGCAACCCCTCCTTGGGTTTCTGAGGCAGTATCACTATGGAAGTAAATTGCCCAACCTTCCTTCCAAGGAGTTGCTGGTAGGTTTGAACCGCCAGCCTTCTGGTTTGCAGTCAAGTGCATTAGGCACTATGCTATCATTAATCTAGTAGTGGATACATAGGTTGATGGGCAAGATTACCAGTTATTGGTAGGTGAATGGGACTATACCCACTACATACTTAGATTTGGCAGATAATATTTATGCATATATATGTGTATGTGTTGTGAAAATATCCATGTATATAGTAGAGAAAATGGGCAAAGTTATGAAAACTTCTTATTTATAACCAAAAGCCTTGAAGGAATGCACTGCACCTGGGGCCTCAGCACCATAGTCTCAGGGGACACCAAGGTCAACTGGCATAACATAGTCTACAAAGTCAATGTTGTACGTTCTGCTTTGGCACGTAGCAACTGAGGTGTTAAAAACTTGAGAGTGGGCATCTAAGGTGCAACTGTTCATCTTTCCCCATCTGGAGAAAAGAAGATTGAATCATAGAAACCATTAGTCCAAGAGACTAATGGACCACGTGAACATCAGCCTTCAAGACCTTGAGACCAGAACTAGATGGTACTGTTCTGGTTACCTAGTGCCGCTCTGACAGGAATGTACCACAAATAGGATGGCCTTAACAAACAGGAGTTTATTCTTACAATCCAAGTTCAAAGTGCCAGGCTCCAGGGGCTGGGTGAAAGCCCTTCAACCTTGGGGTCCGGCTCTGCCTCCTGCTCCTGCCCCACTGGAGCTAAAGGCATTTCTTCACTCAGACAGCTGCTGGCTGCTGAGGCTGAGAACCCGCCAAGCTTGACAAGTAAAAAGGCACAGTCCCGATATTACCAAACACACGGCAGACCATTAACTTAAGTCCATTGTAAGTCTCAAGGTCAGCAGAGCATAGCAGGCTGCTAAGCAATGACATGGCTACATGCAGGGTTCAAGTATGCCATAGGCTAGGGACCATTCTCAAAGCTTCTTCTTATATACAGGAAGAAGACCACATACCCAAAGGCAGCTACTCAGCTGCTCATAGTAGATTCCACCATGGAGCTGATTACTAGTCTCATCATGGAGAATACTACATCCAGCTGCCCAGCCACTAAACCAGGCCTAGCCAAGTTGACCTACAAACATAACCATCACAGGTACCAAGCTATCACTGCCGACAACTCTGAAAGGGATCACAATAAAAGGTCCTAGACAAGGTAGGAGAAAAATGTGGAACAAACATCAAAATAATGTATTGACCAGACTTATAGGTCTAATGGAGACTGGTAGAATGCCCAAGACTATGGCACTTAGTCACTCATCAAGCCTGGAACTGGATTCATCCCCACGGTTCAACAGTAAGTCAAAAAATAGGCCTATGTGGTGAACAATAACTCTAGGAAGATATATATTCCAAGAATATCAACCATATGAGACCAAAAAGTCAGCATTAGGTGAGGGATCAAGTGCAGAAGGCAGGAATGGATAGGAAGAAAGAATGGATGGAAATGGCAAACACAGGGAGGAAGTGGGAAAAGTGCTACTACATTGGGAAGACTACATTCAATGTCACAAAACAAAATGTACATGAACAGTTGAATGGGAAACTAGTAAGTTCTGTAAATTTTAATAAAATCACAATAAAAAATTAAAAAGTATATTAGAAACATGGAATGTATCTTGTCAAAACTGCCCAAGTATAATGTGAACATTAGTTTCCTGTTCTAGGTTAATTGCAAGGTATATGGCAATTGATGATGCTATTCTTCAGGCTTGTTTTCATTTGGTTCTTTACCACCAGACTACATTAGGAATGATACACTATTGCCCCTATTATGGAGAAGAAATAACTGAGGCACCAAGAGATTACATTGCCCTGGGTTTTGAGGAATCTAGTCTCAGATCCATTGCTCTTTTTACTATATCAAGTCATCTTTTTATTTGCAAGTCTTCTGATGGCTGTCTAAGACTTGGCTCTCTTTTCCTTTGTTCTTCCTCCAGCCACTGTGCCTTACTGAGTGAGGTATAGGTTTTCCTGACAGGCAACTACATTATGGGTATTCTCTTAGCTGGCTTGACTATTAAAAATATCATGTCTGTGTTAATCCTGAGGATTTAGAAAGTTTAGGGGACACCCGCCTTATTCCATTCCAAGGAAGTGTCAGAATCAGTATTCCAAGACTCACAATACAATATTTTAATGGAGAAGGGTCTCAGAGACCATTATCCAAAAGTTACAAAATGTCAGGACCATAGAGACAGGATTTATGGATTTCTTTAAAGAGCTTCATTAACTTAACTAATTGGAAAGTGGAGATTTGCAGCCTTGTCTGCTTGTAAGGGTGAGAAGAGGGTCAATAGAATGTGAACAGGACACGTGGGACTATGATAACCCACTAACTATTCCCGGCAGATAGACAATTTGTCGATAGTGGTCTACCGTAAGCAAAAGTGATAACTGAGGCAGCAACATGTAGCAGGAAGAGCTACACATTTGAAATCACAGTGGACATTGATAAGAATCCTGACTCTACCAATTTCAGTCTTGAAAATATAAAACAGTTATTTAAAGTCTTTCAGTCTATTTTTCACTCTATAAAATAGGAAATATTATAGCTTACATGGTCTTTGTGATAATTCAGACAAATTGATGGTAGGTAGAGATGGCAGAGTGCAAACACATTTGCTTTATTCCCTAAATGAAAATAAAGGATATTTAAATTGCATAAATCCATGGGGTTGGGGAGCAGAATAGGAGAGGAGATAAAAGCAATTAAACATTGGGAACTGTGAAGTTGATAGACAACTGGTAATTGACAACGTATCCAAGGAAGTGGAATCCTAAACTGGTAGTGAGTAAAACAGAACAGCAACTGGATGTGTGATGTGCATTAAACTCTGCTTATATATGTATAGGATTTGGGTATTCAGTAACTTGAATGTCCCCAGCTGGTGAAGGTGAAATTAACTCAATCAAACAATGCATGTAGATCTTTCCCATCCATGTAAAAAAAAAAAAAAAGGAATGATGATGAAATTAAATAAATAAATAAATAAATAAAGCAGACTAGTTGGGAGTTTGTGTAAGTAGCAGTTAGATGCTCAGAAAACCTCCTTTACTCCAAATTCCAGAAAACAGAGTAAAGCTGCCCCACAGGGTTTCCAAGGCTGAAATCTTTACAGAAGCAGATTACTACATCTTTCTCCATCAGGATCACTGCCAGACCACAGCTCCGCATGTCTTCTTCTTTGGTGTTTTCATGCAAATTCTTCTGCTAGTTGGAGTTTAGTCAACTTCTATATCCTTCCCTTCAAGGCTCAGTTGTCCAGGATTATCTTCTGCATCTGTGTTAATTGGTTCCCCTTTTCTTTGTTGAAGTGCGTCCGTGCAGTCTTTCTGCCTATTCCGCCATCTTACCAGAACTCACATTTCTTAATTATAAGAAAAAATCCAAACCCACTGCCGTTGAGTTGAATCCAACTCATAGTGACTGTATAGGACAGAGTAGAACTGCCCCCAAAGAATTCCCAAGGCTGTAAACCATGCTGCCTCATATTTCTCCCAGGGAGCAGCTGGTGGGCCTTCAAAATTACTAGGAAACTGGTACAATAATAAAACTTCTAATATGAAAATGAAAATGACAGAATAAGAAATGTAATCATGAATAAAACTTTGAAAGGGAACATTTTTAAAAGTTTATTGATTGTTTTAGATCACTAAGAGAGTATTGATTCTATTTAACAACAATAGGATGCTATAAAATGGAATATTCAGAAAACAAATAGAACCCTTCATAATTATATGTAGCATTATTTTCTATTTACATATATGATTGTTATATATAAGGTTATGTTTGTATATAATTATATGCACATGTATAATTATCATATGTGTTATAGCAGAAATGAAAACTTAATAATATTGTTCAAATAAAAGGTGGAGGAGATATCTCTGAAAGTGGAACAAAAAAAGGAAGAGAGAAAGAAAATAATGGTGAAAATGTTTGGAAATTTAAAAGACAATTACACGAGTCCCAATATCAAAATAATAAGAGTTTCAGAACCACCACAACCCTTTCCCTCACCCCCCAAAAATATTGAAAACATAAAATTCAAAACAGAATGTATATACTTGTGCCAGATGCTGTGATGATTATAATAAAATATAAGGTATAATATTCATGGGAATAAAATCTGTTCACCTGAAACATACAGTAATTCCCCTATTCTAAGATGTCACTTGTTGCATATAAGATGAAATAAAAATTTTCATTGGAGGGAAAGTGATAACTGTAATTACTTTATCTGGGCATACTAGTTCTAATATATATCTTGAATTTTAAACTTTCACAAACTGTATCTTAAAATAAAAGGAATATAAGAATTGAAATATGGGGGGGTAGGTGAATGATAAGAGATATATAGATAATAAATGATTTATGAGATGAGAAATAATGACGATGAAAAAAGTCCAGGCTCCTGGGGTTGAATGAAGAACCCACTCTGTATGCAAAGGCAGGGTTCCCATATGGACACTGCATGACTCATGTATTTTTGACTATGGCCTGAGTGGTAACACCACCAACACTCAGACCTTTATTTTTTCACAGTTGAGTATAAGAGCTTGATTTTTCCCATCTCATCTAAATTTAGAGATCACAAGCTAGACATTCTCAGGCCTGATTCTCCAGATAGAAGTCCTTTCTTTGGTATTCAGTGTGTTTTTGAAACAACTGAATTAGTTGCTAACCTCTGAAAAATCAGAAGGTGTCACATAAAATCTAGATCTGACCCCTAAGAACACTGAGTCAACATTGCTACCTGACAATAATAATTTAGCCATTTCAGCATATGCTACTTTGTTGACCACAATCATAGCTACCTTTCTATCACTTAAATTTCCACCCTCATCTCTGAAGTTAATGTGAATTTTCTCTGCAAGTGCTAAATGTAGGCTTCATGTAACAAGATGCTATCTACCTCTATTGTTATACTAACTCCAGCCCTTACTCTGTTTCTTTGGTCAGTTATTAACCTCTTTTGCCTCATTTTCCTCATCTGTAAAATATAATTAAAAACAGTACCCAATTTATACACTATGAAGACTAAATTATTTATTTCTAGCAAAGCCTTTAGAACAGTCCATGGAAAATTTTAAGTTCTCAATGCTACTATCATTAGCACTATCATCATCATCATCATCATTGTTTTGATTCTCTAGTGCTCCTTTAACAGAAATACCACAAATGGGTGGCTTTGACAAATAGGCATTAATTTTCTTAAAGATAGGAGGCTGGAAGTCCAAGTTCAAGGTGCCAGCTCTAGGGGCTGAAGCCCTTGACCTTGGGCTTCAGCTCTGTTGCTTGCTCCCAGCCCACTGAAGTTAGAAGCATCCCTTAGCTCAGCAGCTGCTGGCTGATTAGGCTGACAAACCAAAGGTTGACAAATGAAGGGGCACATTCCCAGCATTACCAAACAACATGGCAAGATAGTAGTTCAAGTCCAGAGACAGTCCTAAGATCAGCAGGAAATGTGGCAGGATGCTGAATGAAGACCCAGCTACATGCAGGGTCCAAGCAAGCCAAAAAACTCAGGAGACTTCTCAATGCTTCTCCTTGTATACTGGAAGCAGATCACATCCCTAAGGCAGCTACTCAGCTGCTCTAGGAGATTCCACCATGGAGTTGATTACCAGTCTCATCATGGGGAATAAATACATTCCAGTTTCCCAGCCACTCAAAACTTGGCCCAATCAAGTTGACACACAACTTAATTAGCACAATGATACTTCAAAATTTAATCTAAGGATTACCTTTAAAGTGAAACTTTTCCTGATCATCCACACCCCAACACGTTTCTTTCTCTTTTGCCTAGCTTTGTGGCTAGTGTCAATGCCTACAAGTCCTTTATATCCTATATAGAAAATATTAGCTTATGTCACACTCTATCAAATTACAATCTTATTGATAGCAAAAGGTATGTTTTATTCTCTCTGCATTCCCAGAATCTGACATAATAAGTGCTACACAGTAGAAACTTAATACTTAATGGAATTTTATTTGACATTTGTTACTAAAAATTAAATATATTAGGACATGACTGTGTCTTAAAACAAAATGATAGAGGACCAACTCTAATGTACTATTATCTGTATTAATAACAATAAATAAGTTAACTCAGTACTTATCCTTTTTTGTTTTTAATCTCCCAGTGATCTTTCTAATTTCAGGGCAGGTATTAAATCTGAATAAATCCTATATTATATAAGGGCAGCAAATGTGTCTTTGTAGATACAACCTATATCCCAGTGTCAGGATATAGAAGGCATCTTGCAAAATTTTTTGAAGGAATAGATAAGTGGATGAATGAATACATTCTCTATTTAGAGAGCAACTTCCTGTAATGTCTCTTTTGAATATGTATGGGGAAGTTCTTATAGACCAGTTCTCCCTCCCATAGCCTTATTATAATTTCTGTAGGAGGCTGGTTTCTCAGACCTGCAAGTGACCTTATAGTGCCTAATTCACACTCTTCTGTGCACATACATAAACCAGTGGAGGAAATAAAGAGCTTGGAAGACATATAAAGGAACTTCTAGGAATAGAATGGAAGCATAGTTCAATGTGACTTTCGCCCATAATAACACAATTATGCATTGAAGTAGTATATAGTCACAGTTTTCATTGAATGAATAAAGGATGTAAACTTTCACATTCCTAATGAAGACATGAAAAGGGAAAAAGAAGCTTTACAAATGGCGATGAAGTGGCAGAAATTCAATAGTTGTTTAGTTGCCTAATCAGAGAGGCTTCTAATAAATTCAATACATTTTTCAGAAAATAATATCTTGCATTTAGAATACTGTTAGCTAAGTGTTCATTGTGCTTATCAATTTAATACTCAAATAAACCTTGGAAGGTAGAAAGGTATTAACATCAGTTTTCAGATGAGGTAACTGAGTTTTAGAATTGTAATTTCCAAAGTTTAGTACTTATGAGAAAACTTTCTCCAAAGAATGTACATTTATCTCATATTAAATAGGGTTGACCAGTTGCCTTTGACCAGCTGCCCTAATTTAAACACCAAATATTTCATATACTGTGTTTATAAAGTAGAATATTCTAGATATAAATTTCAAGGATCTGGACCTTCCCAACTAGCTCTAATTGCTATAATCATAGCTTTGAAATTCTCTGATATGTAACACAAGGTATAATTTCAAGTTCTCAGACTCTCACTCTGGCTTTTCAGCTGTAATCTGTGAGATAGCCTTGACAAATAGCTCTACCATTAACATTTATGTTAACCTTCATCATTTCCTCTTTCAAAGAAAAAGTGCTTTTCATTTCACCTAGGTCTGTCTAGATCTGAATAACCTTTATCAAGAATTGGTTTGCAACTTTTGGGGATTCATTTTTTGAAGACATCATTAGTTTGTGGCAATTTTGGGGAAACAGGAAAATCTTCTACAGGGTTTTCTGGCACATGTGCAGAGAAGATGATCATCTCTGTGTCTCACCAAACTCCCCTTAAAAGCTGATGACTGCTTGCGTTTCTACAATCAGAGTACTGTCTCCAGATTCCAGCATTTCAGTGGTGGAATATGGTCAATTAATTTGTAAACCACTATATGGTCAAATAGGAGCTCTGGTAGCATAGTGCTTAAGGCACTTGACTGCTAACCAGAAAGCTGGCAGTTCAAACCCACCAGCCACTCCTCGGAAGGAAGGTTGAGCAATCTACTTCCATAGGGATACTACCTCGGAAACCCAAGAAGGGGTCGCTATGAGTCGGGGCCAACTCAATGGCACATTAACAACAACAACAATATATGCTATAATAATAGCAACCATGCTTCTCCATTAAGCAGCCTATGTTTTGTATATACGTTTAATGTCTTATAAGCTCCTTGCTAGCAGAGACCATCATTGCTTTGCTTACCATTCTCTTCCCAATTCCTACCAGATACTAATGCAAAGCAAACACCCAAGTAAAGTGCTTTGTCTCTGGGAGAATACTTCTTCATCTCCCATGAAAAGTTCAAAATTCACATTTATTTATGAAGAACAGTGGAATACCTCTGGTATAGTAGTCTTTCTCTTCAATGATTTTTCTATTGTATTCTGTATGTGTTTTTTCCCCAAGATTTTCTAATGAAAACATAAAACAAATAGATAAGTTTAAATAATTTCTACAAAGAACTCCTGTATAATTCTAAAAATAACATTTTATTATATTTACTTTATTATGTATCTACCCATCAAGATATGACCCCCTTTTATTTCCATTTGCATTTCAAAGTAAATTGCAGACACCTGTGTACTTCAGAATTCATAGAAACAAAAATTCAACATTTGCCTATGTTTTCTCTCCTTTTTTTAAGGTAAATTTTACATATAAGGAAATATACATATCCTCAGTGTGAATTTGACAAGGTACATGTATATTTATTCATATAACCTAAACCTATATCAAGAAGCATAACCTCCAAAGAGTTCTCTTATGTCCTTTCCCAGTAAAGCCCCACTCCTACCCCACCAGAGGCATCCATTTATTATATATATATATTTGCTTGTTCTAGTATTTCATAGTAGTTTTCAATCTTTAGTGTAAGACTTTTTACTCAGCATAAAGATTTTAAGATTCATCCACATGTTTTGTTTTTCTTTTTCCATTGTACTGTTTAATAAAATTCAACCTCCTTACTAAGGACTTCAAAACCTTGAATATATGTTGTTGTTGTTGTTGTTGTTGTTGTTATGTGCCATCGAGTTGGATCCGACTCATAGCGACTCCTCCTTGGGTTTCCAAGGCAGTATCCTTACGGAAGTAGATTAGCCAACCTTCCTTCCCAGGAGTGGCTGGTGGGTTTGAACCACCAACCTTCTGGTTAACAGTCAAATGCCTTAGGCATATATGCTAACCCTATCTAACCTTGACTCCTTAACTCTTATCCTCTTCCCATTGGCTCATCATACTTCAGCCAAGCTAATCTTCTAATGCCTCTAAAATACGTAGACATTTTCTCTCTGGATCTTGTACTTGTTCCCTCTACCTGGAACAAGATTCATCTGGTTCTGAATAGGACTGTTTCCTTCTCAGCTCAGCTCAGAGACCTTTTTCTGATCACTTTATCAGAGGTAGCCCCCTTGTTCCTGGTTATTCACTACAATATCACTTTATTTATTAGCTGTTGTTTGTCTAACTTTTTTATCTTTCCCCTCTCCCATGAGAATGCCATGTCTATAATATCAGTGAGATCAATGAACTTTCCTTTGTGTTCATCTTTGTATTTTTAGGGTCAGGTATAACTAGGATACATGCTAGACATAATATCAGAATTAGATGTTAAAATATATTTAATTTTGAAGAGGTTTTTTTTTTTTTTGGCTAAATACTATGTATTAACAACATTAACATTCCATGAGCTTCATATTCTCTAGATCAAAAAATTTACTACTAAAATGCAAGTATCCATGGAAAAGACCATTTCTTAAACTGTTTCTGTCATTTATGTTCTTTAGCGAAAATGACTTTATAAGAAAATTTTTCCCTAAAGGTATATATTAATAAACAAAAACATCTACTATGTATGGATTCTTGATCTTTGACATACTTTGACACACAGTATCTCATTTTACCCTCAAGCCCGGACAGTTATATGTTGCTGTCATAGATATTTTACAGAGCAGAAGAGCAGAAGCTCAGAAAGAGGATTGATTTGCCAAGGTTATACATCTGAAAGTAGTGGAGTCATAATTTTCCAAATTCTAGATTCCTATTCATTATTTCATGCAGAAAAATATAGACCTTCAGAAAAAGACTGAATAAATATACAAATTACAAAGATGGTGAAATGAGTTTTACAAATACCAATTTATTTGATCTATTTAATATTCCCATTTTATCAAATGTACTATCCTCATAGGAAAGGATCCATGGCAAACTCTTTAGTATTATAAACTTTCTATTGAAAAATGGGCTTATTATGGCACCTTCCATTAGTAAAACCATAAGCAATCAAGTGCATAAGTCAGTATTACAGAAGGTGAAGAAAAGATTCAGGAGAACTTTGCTTAAATATGTGGGGTTTTCTGACAGACATAGTTCTTCTATCTTTCCAGTGACTGTGGACTGACCAATGGACCAGGCACTAGGTTTTATCTTTGGAATGTAATGATGAGAAAACAGACAGTTCCTGTCCTTGTTAAGATTAAATCTAAATAAGAAATGTCAAAAATGACAAAAAAATTATATCTTATAATTGATACATTGTACATGAATATATACTCTGTAAAAGAAATATGAAAGACCTCCAATATTAATTGGTGGGCCAGAGATGTTAGGTTAAGATGACATTTAAATTAGCAGCTAAAGAATGTATTTAAGTTAGACATATGGCAAGTGAAGAAAACTCATTCTAGGCAGAGAAAAATGTTTATACATAGGCCCTGTGATAACAGTGCTTAGAGTTTTCAAAGAAATGAACTACCTTTACTGTGCCTGGAATATAGTGGTCATGGAAAAAGTGATGAAACAGATAGGCAGGGACCAGACTACACAGGGCATTTCCAAGTCAAGGATTTCTGACATTTTTCTATTTCTATTATTACCACTGAAGAAAGGTGGAGAATAGGACGATCATAAAGAATGTGGATTCTGACGTTGACCAGCCTATTATGTAAGTTGGAGATTTAACTTTTGGAATCATTGAAATATGGATAAAATTTGAAATGTGGATGAAGTTTTCTAGGGAGGTGTATAAAATGAGGAAAAATAGAGGACCAGAACTATGCCTCCAAAAAATGCCAAATATGAGATCTAGGCAATATATACACACACACATATGTACACACATGCACACACACAATTGTCTGGGACCATAGAAGCCAAGATCAGAGAGTGTTCCAAAAAGGTGATAGCCCGCAGCTCTCCTAAATAGTGTCAAATGAAGTGTGGAAAAAGTCTGTTGAATTCAGTACAAGTCAATTGTCAATGACGTCAGGAAGAAAAGTTTTAGTCAATAGGCAAAGTAGAAGTTAAATTAAGAGTGGAGAATAAAAGGGTGGGGGGACAAATGAAACAGCATGTGCTAGACATCTTTTGAGAGTCATGGCTGCAGAGAAGATTGAAGAGATAGGTAGTTGTTGAAAAAGGCTCTGAGATGAAGAGAAAGATCTTATTAAGAAGGAGATGAAGAGAAAGCTCTTATTAAGAAGTTAACACTATAGAAGTAGATTGCCCAACCTTCCTTCCGAGGAGTGGCTGGTGAGTTTGAACCACCAGCCTTCTGGTTAGCAGTCAAGTGCCTTTGACACTATGCTACCAGAACTCCCATTAAGAAGGTAGATACTGACATATTTTAAATATTATTTGATTTCTTTTTCAAATTATTAGCTTAATATGTGCCTACTTATAACAAATGAAGCAATACTATACAGATATGAAAATGGAAAAACTAATCATGCCCCTCCCATGTGCCCTCCACCTTCACCTACCCCCACAAACACCCAAACTGATTTTAACAGCATAGTGTGCATGTTTCTCCTCATTTAAGCAAGCATATGCAAGCATATATACTTACATAGAGAAGATGTTGCAAATTCTTTTGTTTCCACCTAAATGGAATCATATGATATACATTTGTTTCCAAGTTTTTGAGTAGATATCACCTTCACAAATATGAAACTTTTTTTCTAATTTGTTTATGTTGAATACATACACACACACACACACACACATATTATTTTATGTATAGATTATCATATTCCACATTCAGAGTTTTCTTTTTAAATATAATTTTTATTTTTGTTGCATCTTCCTTCTCAATTATTCTGTCCCGCATGTCCACATAACTCTTTCTCTCAGCTTTGGCAGCTTTGTTAACAATTAGATATGTATTAGTTCACATTTTTTTTTTCAGTCTTCACATCACCTTTTGTATCTTTGTTTATTGCAATGCGTCATGCTTATCTGTATAAAAGCATCTATAAATTGAAATAATAAAACATAAAGATCCTAATAATATATATCTATATTAAGATTTGTCCATCCTCATACTTATTCTTGTTGTTGTTATGTGCCGTAGAGTCGGACCCAACCCATAGTGACCCCTCCTTGGGTTTCCGAGGCAGTATCACTTCAGAAGTAGATTGCCCCATCTTGCTTCAGAGGAGTGGCTGGTGGGTTTGAACCATCAGCCTTCTGATTAGCTGTCAAGTGCCTTAGCCACTATGCTACCAGAGCTCCTATACTTATCCTTAGGTGGCCAAAAATAGAACAATGAAAGAGGGAAAGACCATATGCCTTGAATAAATAAATATGTGGAGTTCAGCTATCTTAACACAAGTTAACATTCCTGAAAATCTCTATTTGAAGACCCTCAAAATATTTTACAGTTTCTAATTAAGCCTCTTCATGCCAACCAGTTAAACTGAGGAATATATGTAATCTCACATAGGGATCATTTTATCCAACTCAAGTGTTCTCCCCTAGAGTAGAATAAAATACTATGTGATAACCCAGAGTAACACTGAACTGCATCTTAAGATGGAAAATGAATGTTTCTATTAGGGCCAAATGAATCTGCCAAGGGAGTTTATACAGAACGTGTTTTAGATTTAGAATTTGCATGGCATGCTAGTTTTTATTGCTATTAATATGCTATTATAAAGCTGGATGCTTGGTGTTTTAAAGTGCCTCCTGATCATAAATTAGTCAATACATAAAATAGTTTTGATGTAGCATCCCAATTTTCCAGTTGAAATCTCTGCATCCCAAGGTGATTAAATGACTCTCCTCAGGTGTCTCAATCTCTGTTCTCCACTCCCCCACAACTTTCTTCCTAATGGCACAAGTACTTTGGAGTATATACTATAGTCTATCCTCTGAAGTAAGTACTTTGCATAGATGATTATATTTAAGTTTATTGTTATGGGAGGTAGGTGTATTTTCCCCTCCTTTGGAAGTCTGACAATTTGTAAAAGAATGCCAGAGTTACAAAGTGACCAAACTAGAAGTTTGGACTCCAGTATAAGGGATACCAAAGCCTGAAACCTTTCTATCAGGTCGCATTTCGTCCTTCAGGCTCAGGAATATGGCATGGTTGAGGAACTTGGTTTGAGACATTTTCAATAATGCTTGCATGTTAGCAGTGACAACTTTAAAACATATTTTAAATAGTAGGTCCTATGCATACATCGAGAGCTGTAGTAGCATAGTGTCTAAGGCACTAGATTGCTAACCAGAGGGTTGGCGGTTCATACCCACCAGCCACTCCTGGGAAGGAAGGTTGGGCAATCTACTTCTGTAGTGATACCACCTTGGAAATCCAAGGAGGGATCGCTATGAGTTCGGTCCAACTCGACGGCACATAATAGCAAAAACAAACAACAACGCATGCATTCTTTTGATATGTCAGTACAAACTATGGAATATAGGTATATATGGTACAGTGCTTAAAGCGTTTGACAGCTAACCAAATGGTCAGCAGTTTGAACTCCATGGAAGTAAGCTAATCCGTAATGATTACACCCTTGGAAACCTGACAGGGCACTAATATCCTGTCTATATAGCCACTCTAGGTAGGAATTGACTTGACAACAACATTTTCTTTTGTTTATTTATTTATTGGCAATGATATATGGATTATTATTCCATTTTATACACAAAAATTATAGCATTTTGATATTACTCTCATCTTGGTACATAGAAAATGAAACATGAAATATCCTCTAAACTACATTGACATTTATCATCTATTAATACTCACTTTTCCTCCAAACAGGTTTATTTAATTTGTTTGTTTGGTTTTGTTTTTAGTTTCTTTATAATTACTTGTTAAACACCTATTTTTGTGTCAGGTACATTATTAAGTACCAGAAGAATAAAAATCAATTAGACACATCTCAACTAGAAATAAAACATCTTGAGTGACTGAATCTTATGTTCAGTTTTATTCCCTCCATAACTGGATAAAGAAATGATTGAAGGAAGGATAAATTCAAAATTTCCTATGAAGACTAAAAATTGTATCATTTAGAATGACAGAGCCAAGTACAATTCCTGTTTTATTGTATATATATTTTATTCCTCAGTTCAGTTGTTCATTTATCCAAAATGTATGTTTTTCATGTTACAAGTAGAGTATATTCATAAATAGAGTAAGTCTTTCATAATCTCTTATTGTTTTAGTTTCTGAGAGGTATATTAACAAAGCACCAAAAACTGAGTGGATTATAACAACAGAAATTTATTCTCTAACAGTTCTCAAATCTTGGAGTCTAAAATAAAAATTTTTGCAAATTTAGTTCCCTGTGGAGGTTCCAAGGGAGAATTGTTTTTTCATGTCACTCTTCTCGATTTTATTAGCTACCAATTATTCTTAGCATTGCTTGCATTGTATAGGCATCACTCGAAACTAGGCCTCCATCCTCACATGGTGCCCTCCCTGTATATCTTTCTGTATCTTCACATGACCTTCTTATAAAGATACCAGTCACTCAATTAAGGGCCTGTCTTAATCCAGAATGACTTTATTTTAACAAATTATATCTGCAAAGACCCTACTTACAAATAAGTTCTCATTCTGAAATTCTATGTAGACATGAATTTTAGATGGATATAATTCAATCCAGTATACACACCCCCTTTAATCTGTGAAACTACCTGTTTTTTCATCAATTTTCATCATTCAAATAAAATCTAATAAATATTTACTAGTAATTACTATATCCCAAGGATGTGTTTAGACATTGAGAATATAGGGATGAAGAAAATAGTATATCTTCTTTTATGGAAGTTATGTTCTAGTGGATGATTCAAACAGTGAACTAATAATTAAAAGATGATTTAATATCAAGAAGTGATAAATGCTATGAAGAAAAGTAAAGCTAGTTAAAGTAGTGTATCTAGAAAAGAGAGTGTATGCAAAAAATATTATGAGTTAATAAAACAAAATAGTTTGTCTCCTCATAGTTTTAGAAAATGCACTTAATTTTAATGCTATAATAAGTCAAAATATTCGCTAATTCCCTACTCATAATGATTGGGAGTTTAAATTATTTTGAATAAGAGCATAAGAAATATTGTTGTTTTCAATTTTCTTTGCAAAACTAATACACTTTAAAGACTTCCTAATGGAAATTTTCACCTGTTCATGAGTGTCAAGAGAAGTTTTACTATTATTCAAAACAAAAGATTCACAGTTCATGTCCAGATGGAATTCACAGCTACACCTTAATGATCAACTCTTGGCATTTTAAATCTGTATGACATTTTTTGATAACTTCAAAACTTGATATATTAGTAAAAAGTAGTAGCTATCACTGCAGAAGAGAGTATTGCCTCTTTTAAAGTAAAAGAAAAGGTAGATTATTAAACACATGCCAAATGTTTGAGTGCATTTGGGGTTGTGGGTTGGGCATTATTTTTTCCTACAAATTAGAAAGAATTAAATAAAACATCTATCTTTCGTTGTTGTTTTCTAGACTTATAGGAGACACTTTAAAAGGTATAATACTATCTGTACAACAATTTGTACAAATATGAAGAATTACCAAGATCAAGAACTAGTGAATCAATGTTTTTTTTCTTCTCAAAGACTAGAGTTACTTTGCTTTTTTAAGGGAGAAAGGTTGTTTATTAATGTCAACATTTTGAAGCAGATCAGTGTGTAACGGACTGATAGGTTTACTTGTGCATATTTTCACTTACAGTTACTTGAAAATGAATAGAGACAGACAATAGTCTATAAAGAATTAATACTATGCCAAGTTGCAAAAGAAAAAAATATATATATATTCATGGAATTTTTTTTTTTTATGTCAAAGACACCGAGAAATATATGTTGTTCTAGGTGTTTCTGCACCATACTTAATCTATTTCCAATACTTCTGATCCTATAATCTTTGACATGAACTGTAGTCTTTGATGTAATATACCAGCCTCCAATCCTGTATAGAACTTCTTTCCACCCTAATAGATATTCACTATCCAAACTGCTGCCACAGTGACTTGCATAAAATAAGAATCTTATACAAAGATTTGGACATATTCCAAAAGGAGAATCTCCAGTAATTTAGAAGTTTTGGAGTGTAACTTATGAATCAGGAAGGCTTGGAAGTGAGCCTGGAAATAAGGATAAGTGAAGCTCTGAAATTACCTTGTACGTTATGCTAAAGGCCTTAGATTTGTATCATAGGCAGTTGATTTTATAAAGATTAGATTTAGTAGATAGAAATAGAAACTACAATTAAGAAAGAAAAAATCAAAGGTATTTAAGGAAGAAGTCCAAGCTGCACTAAAGAAATTGGCAAAAAAAACAAGACTCCAGGAATGGACAAAATGCTAGTTTAGATGTAAATGAGGAAGGGATGCAGTGCTGGAAGTGTGTATTCATTTATGCAAACAAATTTGGAAGAGACTTACCTGAGCAACTGGAAGAGATCCATATTTGTACCCATTCCAAAGAAAAATATTCCAATAGAATATGGAAATTATTGGATAATATCATTAATATCACACACAAGTAAAATTTTACCGAAGATAATTTAAATATTGTTGCAGCATTATATCAACAGGGAATTGCCAGAAATTCAAGCTGGATTCAGAGGAGGATGTGGACAAGGGATACCATTGCTGATGTCACATGGATTGCAGCTGAAAGCAGAGAATACCAGGAAGATGTTGACCTGTGTTTCATTGACTATGCAAAGGCATTTTTCTGTGTGGATCATAACAAAATATGGATAACATTGTAAAGAATGAGAATTCCCAAATATTTAATTGTGCTCATGAGGAATCTGCATATAGACAAAGAGGCAGGTAAACAGAACAAGAGGCAGTTCAAACAGAACAAGAGGATACTACATGGTTTAAAATCAGGAAAGGTGTGTGTCAGGTCACACCATATTTATTATAAATGATATTATTCATATCCTTTCACCATATTTAATAAATCTGTGCTCAGCAAATAATCTGAGAAGCTGGACTATTAGAAGAACATGGCATTAGGATTGCAGGAAGACTCATTAACACCTTGCCATATGAAAATTGCACAACCTTGGTGGTGGAAAGTGAAGATAACTTGAAGCATTTACTGATGAAGATCAAAGACTACAGTCTTCAGGGTGGATTATATCTCAACATTAAGAAAAAAAAGTCCTCACAACTGGACCAATAAATAGAGACAAGATTTAAATTGGCAAGGATTCCACTTTACTTGAATCCACAGTCAATGCCCATTAAAGCAGTGGTCAAGAAATCAAATATTATATTGCATTGGGCTACTCTACTGCAAAAGATCTCTCTCTCTCTCTTTTTTTTTTTTTTTTTTAAGTGTTAAAGAGCAAAGATGTCACTTTGAGGACTAAGGTGCGTCTGACATGCTATTTTCAGTTGCCTCATATGCATGTGAAAGCTATGGAATGCATAAGGAAAACCAAAGAAGAATTGATGCATTTGAATTATGATGTTGGCAGAGAGTATTGACTATAACATGGACTGCCAGAAGAACGAAAAAATCTGTCTTGCAAGAATTATAGCCAAGGGCTCCAATAAGATGGCAGAATAGGCAGACAGACTACATAGGCCCTCTTCAACAAAGAAAAGGGGAACCAATTAAACAGATACAGAAGATAATGCTGGAGCCCTGAGCTTTGAAGGGAAGGATATAGAAGTGAACTAAACTCAAAGTAGTTGAAGAATTTACATGAAAACACCAAAAAAAGAGACATAGGAAGCTGAGGTCTTTCAGCAATCCTGACGGCAGGGACAGCTTGGAGATTGCCGAGTGGTGTTAGGACCTAAGAATTAACCTGAACATCAGCCCTGCTAGCTGGGGCTGCACAAAGGACTGCACTGGTGGCTGGTGAATAAAAGGTGAAGCAGCAAAGAGGAAGGCAGGCTGAACCATGGATTTTTGCTTTCGAGAGGATGAAACCATTTTGAATGTTTACAAGAGGTTTGACTATTTTGGATATTTAAAGCAACAGTGTTCTACCAGATTCCAGGGACTAAAGAATAGGCTCTACTTGCCAGGAACCACAAGGACATTCAGGACCCAAACAAATCGAAAGGTACAATATTTTCCTTGTTGCTTTTAGACCTCACACGCTCTTGGTGAATGGAAATGCGGTTACCCCTCACTCCCACCTATCTTCTAGGCCAGCAGAAATTCTATCCCAGTCCATGTGCTCAGACGGAGCCTGGTTGCCCTGCCCCACCCAGCTGAGAATTTTCTTTTTCCTTTTTTTTTTTTTAGTTTGTTTGTTTTTGTCTGTTTTGAAATTATTATTATTATTATTATTATTATTATTGTCCTTTTTATTATTATTCTTTATTCTTCCCTTCACAGGTTCTAGTTTCCACCTTTTTCTTTCTTCCCTGTTCCAGGTTGCCATTTTTTTCTTTTTCATTGTTGACCTTATTCCTTGTTTTTCTTTTCTTTTTTCCCTTTTCCCATTTTTTTCTTCATTATTCTCCTAATCTACCTTTTATCTCTTATTGCTCTATCCCAAGATATTGAGGGTTTTTTGTTTTGTTGTTTTTTGGCAATTACTCCTGTGTGTTTACATGATGTGTTTTTTGTCCACTTGCTTTTACTTTTTTGATTTTTTTTTATTGTTCTTTTTGTTTATTTGAGTGGGAGAAAGCAACAGTGCCCACATGACATAACTACACCCGCACCTCCTGAAGCTTCACTTACTGAGTGAGAGCCACCATTTTCTTCTCCAGCAACCGCCCAATGATAATTGACACCAAGAAAAGCCTGACTCACCCTTAACCACTCTTCACAAACACTTAACAGAGATCTAAATACAACAAAATCACAATATCTTGGATACAATAGACCATGATAGTCCCCAAAAAGAATAAAAATAACGTGGTAGAAGCAGAACACATCCCTGAGAAATAAGCAGCATTGGAACTCCCTGATAAGGAATTTAAAGGAAATATTTAGGTATCTTCCAAGGATTGAGAGACAGATAAAGGAAAACACTAACAAAATTAAAGAAAATACAGACCAAACTGTAGAACAGTTTCAGAAGAAAATACAAGAACGAAATGACAAAATAAATGAAACATTAGAAACAATACAAAATCTACAGATAGAAATCCAGAATATTAATACTAAATCTCCATAATAGATAACACATTGAAAGGGCAAAGGAGTAGAATTGAAATCAGTGGAAGACAGAAGTAATGAGATTGGAGAAAAATACCTGAATTGTCTATGGAAAGGGATCAATCAGAAAAAAAAAGATCAAAACAAAATGAAGAAAACCTACGGTTCATGTGGGATGCTACCAAAAGGAATACCTACTTATAATAGGAATTCCAGAACAGGAAGAGAAAAAGAAAACCACTGAGAAAATTGTCCAAGATTTGTTGGAAGAAAACTTCCTTGATATGATGAAAGATGAGAATATATCAATTCAAGAAATCCAAAGAACCCCAAGCAGGATAGATCCCAAAAGAAAATCACCAAAAAAAAAAAAAAAAAGGCAAAAAGAAAAGAAAAACAAGGAATGAAGTCAACCATGAGAAAATCATCAAACTCATCAAAACCAGAGACAAAGAAATAATCCTGAAAGCAGCATGGGAGTAACAGAAAGTTACTTACAAAGGACAAGCAATAAGAGTAAGCTCTGATTTTTCAGTAGAAAATATGCAAGCAAGAAGGCTTATATATAGGGTATATAAAAATCCCTGAAAGAGAAAAATTTTCAACCAAGAATTATGTACCTAGCAAAATTGTTCCTCAAATATGATAGTGAAATTAGGAGATTTCCAGATAAGCAGAAATGAAGGGAATTTGCTAGAACTGGACCAACCTTACAATAGGTACTAAAGGGAGTACTTTGGACAGGGACCCAATAATACCAAACAACAACTGACCATTAATACACAAGATGACATAACCCAGAAACCAACACAGCTATGAAAGTATCCGAAGTAAAATAAGCTTACGAGATTATAAACAGGGAACCATAGACATCAATTGGCAATTGAGAACAACAATAAACCAAAAATAGGGGAAAAATAGTGTAGTTACAGAACTTCTAAATGGTGAGGAAGTCAAGAAAGTGGCAAGATAGAATGGACTGTTCTAAACTCAGGGAGAAAATTATAAATCACAGGGTAAACTCAAAGAAAAATGATAAATCTATACATCACACTAAAAAAGAGGAGAAGCACAAATATTTAGCAAATTCTAAAACAATAGCAACAAAAAAAATGATAACATGATTCATAAATATAATGAGATCAGCACAGAAAATAATATGGAACAAAGGAACCAGGAACACCAGGAAAAAACACATAAAAAAATGACACCAACAAATTCATACTTGTTGATAATTAAGCTGAATGCAAATGGATTAAACTCAGGAGATGGAGAGTTGCAGAGTGGATAAGAAAACTGACACATCAATGTACTGTCTATAAGAGACACACACACCTTAGACATGAAGACAAAAATAGACTAAAAATCAAAGGTTGGAAAAAGATATATCAAGCAAATGGTAACCAAGAAAGAGCAGGAGTGGAAATATTAATTTCTAATAAATTAACTGTAAGACAAAAACCACTGTAAGAGACAAGGAAGGGCATTATAAATGATTAAAGGATCAATCGAACAAGAAGATATAACCATAATAAATATCTATGGACCCAATGAACAGCCCCAAAATACGTAAATCAGACTTGAAGGCAAATAGATGACTCCACAGTCATAGTGGGACATTTTAACACAGCACTTTCAATCAAAGATAGAAAAACTGAAAAGAAACTCAACAAAGATGCAGAAGAGCTAAGCAATACAATCCACCAACTTGACCCTATAGGCATCTACAGAGCACATCACCCAACAATAACACAATGCACATTCTTTTCCAGTGCACATGGAATATTTTCCATAATAGACCATATGTTAGGCCACAAAGCAAGCCTTAATAAATTTAAAGACATTGAAATACTGCAAAGTGTCTTCTCAGATCACAATGCTATCAAATTAGAGGTCAACAGTAGGAAGATTAATGGAAAAAGAGCAAACATGTGGAAACTGAACAACACCCAACTCAAAAATGACTGGGTACTAGAAGAAATAAAAAAATGAAATTAAAAAATTCTTTGAATCAAATAATGAGAATGGAAACACAACATACCGGAATCTTTGGGACATAGCAAAAGCAGTGATCAAAAAAACCATACCAAACTCACTACCATGGAGTCAAATCCAACTCATAGCAACCCCTCCTTGAGTTTCCAAGGGGTATCACTATGGAAGTAGATTGTCCAACTTCCTTCTGAGGAGTGGCTGGTGGGTTTGAACCATTAGCCTTCTGGTTAGCAGTCAAATGCCTTTGGCACTATGATACCAGTGATCAGAGGCCAATTTATAGCAGTAAATACACATATCATAAAAGAAGAAAGAGCCAAAATCAACACCTTAACCCAATATCTCCAACAATGAGAAAAAGAGCAGCAAAAAAAAAAAAAAAAGCCTACAGTCCCAGCAAAAGGGAAATAATATATTTTCAAGCAGAAATAAATTAAACAAATAGAAAGACAATAGGAAAAAAAATTAACAGGAACAGAAGTTGGTTTTTGAAAAGATTAATAAAACTGACAAACCACTGACAAATTTAACAAAGGAAAAGAGGGAGGAAGACAAATAAGACAAATAAGAAACTGAATGGACCACATCACAACAGAACCAACTGAAATAAAAAGGATAATATCAGGATACTATGAAGAACTGTGGGAGCTCTGGTAGCATAGTGCCTAAGGCACTTGACTGCTAACCAGAAGGCTGGTGGTTCAAACCCACCAGCCACTCCTCAGAAGGAAGATGAGGCAATCTACTTCCATAGTGATACTGCCTCAGAAACCCAAGAAGGGGTTGCTATGAGTCAGGTCCAACTCGACGGCACACTACTACAACAACAACAACATGAAGAACTGTACTCCAACAAATACAAGAATCTGGAAGAAATGGACAGAATTCTAGAAACACACCACTTACCTAAACTAACACAGACTGATGTGGAAAAGTTGAACAGGCCCATCACAAAAGAAGAAATTGAACATATCATCAAAAATTTACCAACTAATAAAAGACCTGGCCCAGACGGTTTCACTGGAGAATTCTACCAAACATTCAGAGAAGAACTGGTACCAATCCTACTCAAACTATTCCAAAACATAGAAAAGGATGGAATCCTCCCTAACTCATTTTATGAAGCAAGCATAACCTTGATACCAAAACCAGGCAAAGACATGACTCAAATGGAAAACCACAGAATAATATCCCTCATGAATATAGATGCAAAAATCTTCAACCAAATCCTCATCAATAGACTCCAATAACATATCAAGAAAATCATTCATTATGAGGAAGTGGGGTTCATATCAGGTATGCAAGGATGGTTCAACATTAGAAAAACAATCAATGTCATCCACCATGTAAATAAAACAAAGGAGAAGAATCACGTGATCATATCAATTGATGCAGAAAAGACATTTAATAAAATCCAACACCCATTCCTGATCAAAACTCTCAGCAAAATAGGAATAGAAGGCACATTCCTCAACATAATGAAGGGCATCTATGCAAAACCAACAGCCAACATTATTCTCAATGGAGAGATACTGAAACCATTCCTCTTGTGATCAGAAACCAGGTAACGATGCCCTCTATCACCATGTCTATTCAACATTGTAGTGGAAGTCCTAGCCAGACATAAGGCAAGAAAGGGAAATCAAAGGCATCCAAATTGGTAAAGAAGAAGTCAAACTATCCCTATTTGCTGATGATATGATCCTGTATCTAGAAAACTCAAGAGACTCATTCAAAAATCTATTGGAACTAATTGAGAGATTTAGCATTGTGGCAAGATACAAGATCAGCATCCAAAAATCAGTTGGATTAGTTGGATTCCTCTACACCAGCAAAGAGATTGCTGAAAAAGAAATAAGGAAATCAATAACATTTAAAATAAAACAAACAAAAGGAGCTCTGCTGAAAAGGAAATGAGGAAATCAATACCATTTACACTAGCTAACAAAAAAATAAAATACTTGGGAATAAATACTTCCAGAGACACAAAAACCTATACAAAGAAAACTGTAAAACACACTCCAAGAAACCATAAGAGATCTACATAAGTAGAAGAACATCCCATGCTTGTGGATAGGAAGATTGAACTTTGTGAAAATGTCAATTCTACCCAAAACAATCTCTGCATTCAATGCAATCCCAATCCAGATCCCATCAACATTCTTTAAGGATATAGAAAAACCAATCACGAACTTTATACAAGAAGGAAAGAGACCTCGGATAAACAAAGCAATATTGAAGAAGAAGAAAATAGGTCTACAACTGCCAGATCTCAAAACCTACTATACAGCCCCAGTAGTCAACTGCCTGATATTATATTAGTACAATGACAAACACATAGCCCAATAGAATAGAATTGAGAACCCAGAAACAGATCCATCAAGCTATGGTCAGCTGATGTTTGACAAAGGGCTGAAATCCATTAAGTGGGAAAGAGATAATTTGTTTATTAAATGGTGCTGGCAAAACTTAATATTTATTTGCAGAAAAATGAAACAAGATCTGTACCTCACACCATACACAAAAACTAACTCCAGATGGATCAAAGACTTAAATGTGAAACCAACAACTATAAAGTCCCTCATGGAAAAACATTGGACCACAATATATGGCATAAACAGAGTATCAAGCATAACTCAAAATGCACAAACAGCAAAAGATAAGCTAGATAAATGGGACCTTCTAAAAATTAAATTTTTATGTACTTCCAAAGACTTCTCCAAAAGAGTCAAAAGAGAACCTACACATTGGGAAAAAATATTCAGCAATGACATATCTGACAAAGGACTTATCTTGAGAATTTGTAGAAAACTCCAACATCTCAACAATAAAAAGACAAATAATCCAATTTAAAAAAATGGGCAGAAGACATGAATAGACAGACAGATACTTCACCAAAGAGGATATTTAGGTGTCCAATAAACCTATGAAGAAATGCTCACGATCATTAGCCATTAGAGAGATGCAAATCAAAACAGTTTTGCCCCAGCAAAATACAATCTTGCCCCAGCACTACTAGTAAAGTTCAACAAGACAGAAAACAAATGCTGGCAAGGATGCAAAGAGATTGGGACCCTTATACACTGCTGGTGGGACTGCAAAATGATATAACCACTGTGGAAAGCAGTATGACAATTCCTTAAAAAGTTGGAATTAAAAATAACATTTGACTCAGCCATTCATTACTAGGAATGAAATGAATAGAATCCTAAAGAACTAAGATCCAGGACAAGAACAGATATATGCACACCCATGTTCATCGCACCACTATTTACAATAGCCAAAAGATGGAAACAACCTAAATTCTCATCAACAGAAGAATGGATAACCAAACTATGGTACATACACACAATGGAATACGATGCAACCCTAAAGAATAATGTAGAATCTGCAAAATACCGCCTAACTTGGATGAATTTGGAGGACATTATGCTGAGTAAAGTAAGTCAATCACAAAAAGACAAATGACAAATTAGTCTGTTATTGTAAAAAGTCAAGGAAAGGTATATATATGGAAGGTAATTGTCTTTGTTGGTTACGAGGGGTAGGAAACAAGGGGAAGGAACACTGTTAGATAGGTAAAGACAAGTATCAATTTGAGTGAAGAGAAGGGCAATATACCAAATGTGAGTGATCAACACAGAGACATTGAGGAAGAAGAAGACAAAGAGAGGTGCATGGGAGGTACACACACCAAAGATGAACCCTTTTGCACATATGGTACTGCATTGTCAGTGATGGCAAACATTGATATATGCATGGATAAGTGAGTGGACAGGCTGAACCAGTAGATATGTCTATTCTGGGGGAGTGTGCCCAAGACCATGTATAGGGTTATCAGACTATATTTCTATAAGTGTATTTGTATGTTGTATAAGAATTTCTAGATATTTAGTAGAGCTTACAAGGGAGAAGGTTGTAGTCATTTCTTGGCTATAGCCAGTACCCAGAAGGAGTGAGTAGTTGGACCTGTGGGCTCAGGGCCATAGTCACAGAGGACATCAAGCTCAATTGGCATAACATACTACACAAAACATTGTTCCACATCTTACTTTGGCGAGTAGCGACTGGGATTTTAAAAGCTTGCAAGTGGCCCTCTAGATGCAAAGGTGGGTCTCTCTTTGTCCAGAGCAAAGAAAAATAAAAAAAATTAAAAGATTCATGGAAACAACTAGTCCAAGTGACTGGTACACCATGTGATCCTCAGCCTACATGACTATGAGACCAGAATAACTAGATGGTGCCTGGCTACCACTGTCAACCACTCAGACCAGGATTTTTGTAGATAATCTTAGATAGAGTGGGAGAACAATGTGGAACAAAACTCAAAATCATTAAAAAAAAAGGACCAGGTTTGCTGGTCTGATAGAGCCTGGTGGAACCACTGAGACTATGGCCGCTTGCTGCTGTTTGGCTCTGGAAATGAACCCATGCTTGTGGCTTCCAGCCAAACAAAAGACAGGCATATGAGATGAACATTTACATTAGGTTGATATACTCCTTGGAGAGATCAGTGTTGGGAGAATAAGAAGACTGTGTATGCACAGGGAGACAGCTCAGGGGACAGGATTGCATGGAGGGAAGGACACAGGGAAGCAGTAACTATAGAGAGGAAGTAAGGGGGACTGTTACATTGTGGTAAATTGTAGTCGATGTCATGAGACAAAGTGTATGTGAGCTGCTCTATGGAAAGTGAATTTGCTCTGTAAACTTTCATGTTTCCTTTTACCATACTTATTCAATCTATGTGCTGAACAAATGATCCAAGAAGCTGGATTATATGAAGAAGAACATGGCATCAGGACTGGAGGAAGGCTCATTAACAACCTGTAATATGCATACGACACAACTTTGCTTGCTGAAAGTGAGGATGATTTGAAACTCTGATCAAGATTGAAGACTACAGTCTGCAGTATGGATTACACCTCACTATAAAGAAAACAAAAATCCTCATAACTGGACCAGTTAGCAGCATCACAGTAAATAGAGAAAATATCTGAGTTTTCAAAGACTTCATATTACTTGGTTCTACAATCAACACCAATGGAAGCAGCAGTCAAGACATCAGACAATATTTTGCATTGGGCAAATCTGCTGCAAAAGACCTCTTTCAAGTGCTGAAGAGCAAAGATGTCTTTCTATGGAAGTAGATTGCCCAATCCTCCTTCCAAGGACTGGCTGGTGAATTTGAACCACTAGCCTTCTGGTTAGCAGTCAAATGCCTTAGGCACTACACCACCAGAACTCCCCCTTGAAGACTAAGGTGTGCCTAACCCAAGCCATTGCATTTTCAGTCACCTCATATGCATGTGAGAGCTGGACAATGAATAAGGAAGACCAAAGAAGAGTTGATGCTTTTGAGTTGTGGTGTTGCTGAAGAATACTTAAAGTATCATGGACTGCTAAAAGAGCTAACAGGGCTGTCCTGGAAGGAATACACCTTGGAAGTGGGACGGGCCACACTTCATCTCACCTACTTTGGTCATGTAGTCAGAAGGCACCATTCCCTGGAGAAGGATATCATGCTTGGTAAAGTGGAGGGTCAACAAAAAAGGGGAAGGCCCTCAACAAGATGGATTGACACAGTGGCTGCAGTGATGGTCTCAGGTATAGCGAGGATCCTGAGGCGAGCACAGGACTGGGCAGTGTTTCATTCTGTTGTACATGAGGTCTCTGTGAGTCAGAAACGTAACAACAACAACAGATGAGTTCACTACAAATGGATATAGATAAAGACAGAAGTATGTAGATAAATCTGGGGGTACTCTCAATCAGGGAAATGAGAAGGCTGGCAAAGGAGTCTGTGAAGAAGTTGACATAATGTTGGAATAAAATCATGAGAATGCATTATCCTAGAATCCAGGTATTCAAAGTGCTCCAGAAAGGATATTGTGATCAAATATACTAAAGCTGTACATTGGTTAAGTAAGAAGATGACTAAGAATTGACCTTTGAATTTGTAAATGTGAAGTCATTGCTGATCTTGAAAGGACCATATTTGGATAGATATGTGCGGAAACCTGGTGAATGCCAATTCTAGAGAAAATGAAAGGAGAGGAAATAGAAACAAAGATAATCATGTTATGAGAGGGAACAAATAAATGGAACAGTGGATAAAGTAATTGAGATCCAAGAACAATTTGGGTTTTTTGTTTGTCCTTCAAATTTTAGCATGTTTGTATTGATAAAGGAAATTTTACAGTAGAAAAGGAAAATGTATAATTCATGAAAGAAAGGGAGAATTGCTAGAGTAATGTACTAGATTGAAACCTGATGCATGTGGAAAGAGATTGGCTTTACATAAAACACTGACAGTTCATTTACTTAACAAAAGAGAAGACAGAAGTAGTGTACATGACCCAAGTGCAGGAAGGTGGATGGATGTTAAAATAGCATTGTGTGCAACTTCTCTTTATATGCTTTCATTTTCTCTGGTAAATAGGAAGCAACATCACTAGCTGAGAATGAGGTTAATGGAAAATACAAACCTTTCATGATCGAATTATTTTACATTTCTAATTTTTTTTTTCACTTTTGCTGTTTTGGTGGTGAATTTTTTTCTAATTGCTGTCAAGTCAATTTTGACTCCTGACAACCCTATCTGTGTCAGAGTAGAACTGTACTCCATAGTTTTCTTTCTGTTTTTTTTTTTTTTTTTTTTTAACTTTTTGGTGTGATTTGGGTGAAATTTTATGAAGCAAATTTGCTTTAAATTTAATAATTCATATATACATTTTGTTTATATAAAAACAAATTTATACATTTCATTTATATAAAAAGCAGGAGAAAGAGAGGCTAGAGGGGATGACAGTAGAGCAACAGCCAGGGATCCAGGTAAAGGGGAGTGACCCAGGCCCCACCCCAATCAGCCAGGAAAGTGGGGAAAATAGAAGCCAGAGGGGACGACAAAGCAGAGCAGCAGCCAGAGATCCAGGTAAGGGGAGGGTGGAGAGGTTTTGAACAACTAACTGAGACGAACTTGTCTGTCAATTTGTCATCCTATTGTGGCTTGCATATTGCTGTGAGACTTGAGGCTGTGCCACCAGTGTTTCAAGTGCCAGCAGGGTTGCACATGGTGTACAGGTTTCAGTGCAGCTAACAGACTGAGACAGACTAGGACGAAGAAAGAGGCCATCCACTTCTCAAAGAATTGGCCGGGGAAAACCTCATGAATAGCAGAGAAACACTGTCTGATACATTACTGCACAACTTTATGAAGAGCCTGAAAACATTATCCAATACAGTGCAGGAGAATGAGCCCCTTAGGTCAGAAGACTTTCAAAATACAACTAGGAAAGAGCTGCATCATCAAAGTAGAACCAACCTTACTGATATTGATAAAGTAAAGCTTTCAAGATCTCCATTTGCTGATGTGGCATGACTTAAATGGAGGAGAAACAGCTGCAAACATCCATTAATAATAGGAACATGGAATGTATGAAGTATGAATCTAGGAAAATTGGAAGTTTTCAAAAAATGAAATGGAATGCAGAAAGATTGATATCCTAGGAATTAGTGAGCTGAAATGTACTGTTTTTGGCCAATTTGAATCAGATAACCATATGATCTACTATGCCAGTAATGAAAATTTGAAGAGGAATGACATGACATTCATCATCACAAAGGATGTTTCAAGATCTGTCCTGAAGTACAATGCTGTCAGTGATAGGATAATATCCATATGCCTATAAGGGAAACCAATCAATACTACTAATATTCAAACTTATGCACCAACTACCAATGCAAAAAATGAGGAAATTGAAGATTTTTATCAACTTCGGCAGTCTGAAGTTTACCAAACGTGCAATCAAGATGTGTTGATTATCACTGGGGATTGGAATGCAAAAGTTGGGAACAAAGAAGAATCACCATTAGTTGGAAAATTCAGCCTTGGTGATAGAAATAACCCTAGAGATCGCATGATAGAATTTTGCAAGACCAAAGACTTATTCATTGCAAATACCTTTTCTCAACAGCACAAATGGTGGCTACACTTGTGGACTTCACCAGATGGAGTACACAGGAATCAGATTGACTACATCTGTGGCAAGAGGCGGTGGAAAAGCTCAATATCTTCAGCTAAAATCAGACCAGGAGCTGATTGTGGAACAGGCCATCGATTTTCATATGCAAGTTCAAATTGAAGTTGAAGACAATTAAAACAAGTCCACAAGAGCCAAACTATGATTGGGAATATATCTCACCTGAATTTAGAGACTATCTAAAGAATAAATTTGATGCATTGAACACCAATGACTGAAAACCAGAAGAATTGTAGGATGACATCAAGAGCATCATCCATGAAGAAAGCAAGCAGTAATTAAAAAGATGAGAAAAGAAGAAGAGACCAAAACAGATGTCAGAAGAGACTGAAACTTGCCCTTGAACAGAGAGTAGCTAAAGTAAATGGAAGAAATTATAAGATAAAAGAGCTGAATAGATTTCAAAGAGTAGCTCGAACACACAAAGCCAATTACTATAATGAAATGTGCAAAGACCTGGATGTAGGAAACCAAAGGGAAGAACACACTCAGCATTTCTCAAACAGAAAGAACTAAGGAAAAAATTTAAGCCTCGAGTTGCAATATTGAAAGATTCTCTGGGCAAAATATTGAATGATGCAGGAAGTATCAAAAGACGATTGAAGGAATACACAGTCACTGGATGGTCAATATTCATCCATTTTAGGAAGTGGCGTATGATAACAATGGTAGTGAAGGAACTAGTCAAAGCTGCAATGAAGGGATTGGTGACGAACAAGACTCCGGGACTTGACAGAATACCCATTGAAATGTTTCAGCAAACTGATGCCCCACTGGAGGCACTCACTCTGTTATTCCAAGAGTTTTGGAAGACAGCTACCTGGCCAACTGACTAGAAGAGATCCATAGTTGTGCCATTCCAAAGAGAGGTTATCCCACAGAATGTAGAAATTATCAAACAATATCATTAATATCGCACACAAGTAAAATCTTACTGAAGATAATTCAAAAACAGTTGCAGCAGTATATCTACAGAAAACATCCAGAGGTGCAGGCTGGACTCAGAAGAGGATGTGGAACAAAGGATAGGACTGCTGATGTCAGATGGCTCTTGGCTCAAGGCAAAGAATACCAGAAAGATGTTTACTTGTGTTTTGTTGACTATGAAAAAGCATTTGATTGTGTGAATCATAACAAATTGTGGATAATATTATGAAGAATAGGAATTCCAGAACACTGAATTGTACTCATGAGGAACCTGTACATAGACCAGGAGGCTATCATTTGAACAGAACAAGGGGACACTGCATGGTTGAAAATCAAGAAGAGAGTGTGTCAGGGTTGTATCCTTTCCTCATACTTATTCAATGTATATGCTGAGCCAATAATCCGAGAAGCTGGACTATATGAAGAACATGGCATCAGGATTGGTGGAAGGCTCATTAACAACCTGCGATATCCTGACCACATAACTTTGCTGTCTGAAAGTGAGGATGACTTGAAACACTTACAGATGAAGATTGAAGACTACAGTCTGCAGTATAGATTACATCTCAATACAAAGAAAACAAAAATTCTCTCAACTGGACCTGTAAGCAGCATCAGGATGAATGGAGAAAAGATTGAAGTTGTCAAAGACTTCACATTGCTTGGTTCTACAATTGATGCCAATGGAAGCAGCAGTCAGGACATCAGACAACATATAGCAC
>NW_006922100.1:494452-505577 GCF_000298275.1 Orycteropus afer afer | reverse complement strand
CTACTTTGGTCATGTTGTCAGAAGGGACCATTCCCTGGAGAAGGATGTCATGCTTGGTAAGGTGGAGGGTCGATGAAGGAGGGGAAGGCCCTCAATTAGATGGATTGACACAGTGGCTGCCATGATGGGCTCAAGCATAGCAGGGATCATGGAGCTGGCATGGGACTGCATGGTGTTTTGTTCTACTGTGCATAGGGTCGCTATGAGTCAGAGACAACTCAATGGCACCTAACAACAACAAACAACTACAACATCTTGTTTTGTGATATTGGTTACATTCCCTATAGTATAATATCTGACCTCCCTCTTCCTCCCTGTCGTTATGCTTTCCCCTTGTCCTTCTTGCGTATGCATTCCTGTCTCCCTACATTTCTTCCTGTGCAAATGCTACCCTTCTTATCTCCTATGGTTTATTGCTGTAAGGAGTGCATCTCCCTGGTGCAAGTGTTCTGCTTATGGTCCTCCTATTGTTTGGCTGAGAGTTAAGCTACAGTAGTGAGATCCATTCCAGGCCCAAAGGCCATAATCTTAGGGGTTTCATCTGTCTCTATAAAAACAGTAAGCCTGGTCTTTTTTTTTTTTTTTTTTTAATGATTTTGAGTTTTTTTCCACATTTTTCTCCCACTCTATACAGGCTCTCTAATTTTGATCATTTTCTGGGCACCATCTAGTTCTTCTGGTCTGTTGGTCACATAGATTGAGATTCATGGTGTTTGTAATTTTTGATGTCACAGAGCATTCTCACTAATTGAATGCATGCTGAATCATTAAGGGTTGGTGTTTTTTTTCTATATGGTGGATTTTTGTAAATATTATGTGGTATACATATTCACTAGTGAACGCTGGAGGTGGAATAGGTAGAAGGAAAACTCAAAAAAAAAAAAACCCAAATTCACTGCTCTTGAGTTGGAGCCCACTATTAGTGTCCCCTCCCTGGGTTTCCAAGGTGGTATCACTATGGAAGTAGATTACCCCATCTTCCTTCTGAGGAATGACTGGTGGGTTTGAACTTCCAGCCTTCTGATTAGCAGTCAAGTGCCTTAGGCATTACACCACCAGAGTTCTGATAGAATGATGTTATTTTTGTTATATTATCATTTGCTGTCTTACTTATCTAGTCTTACTGTAACAGAGATACCACAATGGTTGGCTTTAATAAATAGAAATTTATTTTCTCATAGTTTAGGAAGCTAGAAGTCTGAATCCAAGGTCCTGGTACTAAACTAAAAAAACAAAACAAACTCACTGCTGTTGAATCAATTTCAACTCATAGTGACCCCTCCTTGGGTTTCTGAGGCATTATCTCTACTGAAGTAGATTGGCCAACCTTCCTTACAAAGTATGGCTGGTGGGTTTGAATTGCCAGTCTTCTGGTTAGCAGTCAAATGCCTTAGGCACTATGTCACTTCTCTTTATGTAGGCTCTAAAGGAAAGTTCTTTGTCTTTTTGAACTTCAGCTCCTTGACAATCTCCAAGTGGCTTTTCATCTCTCTTTCCCCATCTCTGCTTCCCTTGCTTGTTTGTCTGTTTTCATGTACATCTCAAAGGAAATTGATTTAAAATACACCCTACTCTAATCCTGTCTCATTAACAAAACAAATACAACCATTTCCCAAATGGGATTATAACCACAGGCCTGTTGTTTTTGTTAGGAATCTACTGGATGGTGGTGGGGTGGGTTCTGGTTCTATATCCTATGGATTATTCTCCCCACTGAGAATAAGACTAACCTGCTATATAAGCAGAAGAGTGGACCACTGTCTGTTATGGCTTCAATGATATCAAGAATTGCATTGTCTTCCCTAGAACTGCCCAAATGAAATGCTTAACATTTCCATTGGCTTTAATGATATCACCAAGCATCTGCATATATATTTTTCTTAATAAAGCATCCATATAAATTATTTACTCCAACCCAAAAATAATACCCTTAAATATTGACATTTACCCTACAGTACTTAGAAAATATAAGGGATGAAGTCCAAGTCAGCTCAAAAGCACAGTTTGTAAGTCACACAGCCAGCATTCAAACCTAACTAGCACATACTGAAAACAGTACACAAACCTTCATGGTATTGTAAAAGATTCTGCTTTCTTTTTGAAACCCCATTAATGTTTGTTTGGATAAACTCATCACGACTAATAACTTTACTATATAAAAAACAATATAACTTGCTAAATCACAAAATTTAAGTGAGTTAAAAGTCTTAACATAAACTCTAAGCAAGTCACAAAAAAAAAAAAAAAAAAACTCATTGCCTTCGAGTAGATTAGACTCATAGCAACCCCTCCCTCCTTGGGTTTCCAAGGCTGTATTCCTATGGAAGTAGATTGCCCAATCTTCCTTCCAAGGAATGGCTGGTGGGTTTGAATCGTCAGCCTTCTGGTTAGCAGTCAAACTCTCAGAAAAGAGGAGAGCATTTACTAACCCACAAAAAGCATTTAATCTTGTTAAAAATGAAACACAAATTAAAATAATACTAAAATAAAATTTCACACATATTAAGTCTGCAAATGTTTTTGAGAAAAATAATCACTGCCACTGAGATTATGGTGAAACTGGAACACTTGTATATTCCCAGGAGAATTACCTATTGGAAAAAATAGTTTTGGAAATCTATTGGTAATATTTGTATACTTAGAACATCTTTAAATATATTCTGTACACATTATGAAAACATATGAAACGTCCATGTTCAGGAACATGCCCTGATAGTAATAACTGTTAGAAATTACAAATAATCAAAGTATTTAATAAAGGTGAAATTAAAAAAAAAACAAAACACTAAACCCACTGTCTTCAAGTAGATTCCAATTCATAGCGACCCCCACTGAGTTTCAAGGGTGGTAAATCTACAAAAGTAGATTGCCCCATCTTCCTTCTGCCGAGTGGCTGGTGGATTTGAACCTTCTGGTTAGCAGTCAAATGCCTTAGGCACTGCACCAGCAGAGCTCCTTAATGAAGAAATAGTCAATTAAAGTATTATCTGTAGTCTATGAAACAATGTTTCCATTTGAGTGATAGGTGTGGATGATATGAAGCAGCATAGAAATATTTATGATCTGATGTGAAAAAAAATGGAGATGTATATGTATATTAGGATGGCAACATTGTCAAATTTTATACGAGCATATTGTTAAAATGTGCAAAGGATATTATATTTCTGTTAAACTAGTTAATGTTATGGATTTTTTTTTCTATTTTCCAAATACCTACAATTATTTTTGAATATTTAAAGGTGAGTAGGGTAAATAGAATAATTATCTACATTACAATCTAGCAGAAATCTGATTTTCCTCTTTGGTCCACTCTCTATTCACTACTAAATATTAAAACTTCATCAATATGGACACTCTTTCCTCATACACATTTCTCTAATTTGTTTATTGTGTACCACTCCTCCTGTCACCACCCTGATGCAAGCTACCAGCTTTGTTTACTCTGATTACTATACAAGCTCCTACTATTATTGTTCCTTTCCTTTGTAGGGTCAATTCTAGCCACTGTCTTCCTGTATTCTGGTTTCTGCCAAATAATTTTTTTCATCCTCCATTGGACCATGCTTTCTCTCATCTCTGAGCTTTTTAAAATTCTGCTTCATCCTGTCCCTCCTCGTTTACTTCCACTGATATCAATTTTTATAACTCATTTAAACATCATCACCTGTTGCTTCTCATACTTCTTTGCTGGATCCCCATCTTTCCACTTCTAAATTTTGGAAGGTCTTAGGGCTGAATCTTTGGCTTTTTTATATTTTCCACCTATACTCACCTTAGCAGATCTTTTCCAGTTCTACAGCTTTGAATTACATCTATATTCCAATGACTCCTAAATTTAATCACCATTTCCAACCTCTCATATAAGCTACACACTTGATCATATCACTGCCTCCTTGACATCTCATTATATAATGTTGTTGTTGTTGTTGTTATGTGCCGTCGAGTCGGCCCCGACTCATAGCGACCCCTCCTTGGGTTTTCGAGGCAGTATCACTACGGAAGTAGGATTGCCCAACCTTCCTTCCGAGGAGTGGCTGGTGGGTTTGAACCGCCAGCCGTCTGGTTAGCAGTATATAATAGTTACCTCTAATTTAACATGTCCAAAGAACTCATGATTTCCCACAGCCATCATTAATAAGTCACTTCATCTCTGTAGTTGATGTGACAGTTCACCCAATTGCTTCAGCCAAAATCCTAAGTGACATCATCGTCTCTTCTTTTTTCCCTAACAGTCAACTTCAAATCTATCAATAAATCCTTTTGTCTTATAATTTCAAAATATATTCCCAATCGGATCACTACTCACAAGAGCTACTATTATTGCGCTTATCTAAGCTATCATTATATCTTTCCTTGTCTAATACAACAGCCTCTTAAATTGTCTCCTGGCTTCTACGCTCACCCCTTCTGCTATCAATTTCCCACAAATCACCAAGAGTAATCTTTTAAAAAGGTAAGTATGATCATAATTCACAAACTTCAAAACTGCTAATCACTTTCCATCACATTTTGATCAAAATCCTGACATTTTACGATGACCTCCCAGGCTCTCCATGTTTTGATCCCCCCTTACCACTCTGACCTTAACTCTTCCACTGACTCCCTTGCTCACTATGCTCCAGCCATAAAATTCTTGCCATTTCTAAAACACATCAAGCTCTCTCATCTGTATTAAAGCCTTCATCCTTGCTGTTTTCTCTGCATGGAAGTCTATTCCACCAGTTCTTCACATATCTTGTTCTTTTATATTGCTCAAGTCTCTATTAAAATATTATTTCCACAGGTTCTCCTTATCTTCATCTTAATATTTTTTTTTCTTGGCCCCACCTCATTCTGCTTTATTTTCTTCATGGAATAAAAGTCTGTGCTTCACAAGAGCAAAAGTGTTTTTTGTTTGTTTATTTGTTTGTTTTTAATTTTTATTGTGATTTGGGTGAAAGTTGACAGAGCAAAATCACTTTCCACACAGCAGCTTACAAACACTTTGTATCATGACATTACCTACAATTTACCACAATGCAACAGCTCCCCTCTCTTCCTCCCTATAGTCACCTCTTCCCTGTGTCCTTTCCTCCATGCACTCCTATCCCCTAAACTGCTTCCCTGTGCGTACACAGCCCTTCCATTCTCCCATGATTGATCTCTCCAAGGAGTGGACCTACCTAGTGTAAATGTTCACCTCATATGACTTCCTTTGGTTTGCCTGGAAAACACAGGACTGGGTTCAATTCCAGACCTGAAGCGTAGCCTGGGGCCATAGTCTCAGGGGTTCCACCAGACTCTATCAGACCAGCAAACCTGGTCCCTTTTTTTTTTTTTTTTTAATGATTTTGAGTTTTGTTCCATATTGTTCTCCCACTCTATCCAGGATCTCCTATAGAGATCCTCCTCCAAGTGGTTGACAGTGGTAGCCAGGCACCGTCTAGTTCTTCTGGTCTCATAATGGTGTAGGCTGAGGATCGCATGGTGTACTAGTCCCTTGTACTAATTGTTTCCATGTGTCTTTGTTTTTCTTTCTTCTTCTTTGCTCTGAATGAGGTGAGACCCATCCTTGCATCTAGATGGCTGCTTGCAAGCTTTTAAGATCCCAGTCGCTACTTGCCAAAGTAGGATGTGGAACAATGTTTAGTGTAATATGTTATACCAATTGAGCTTTATGTTCCCTGTGACTATGGTCCCAAGCCCACAGGCCCAACTCCTTGCTCCTTCTGGGTAGCTGGCTGAGGCCAAGAAGTGACTACAACCTTGCCCTTTGTCAGCTCTACTATATACCCAGGAATTGTTACATACAAATACACTTGTAGTAGAAATGTTGTCTTCCAACCCTATACATGGTCTTGGGCACACTCCTCCCTGCATGGACATACCTAATCATTCAGCCTGTCCGTTCATCTATCCTCCTATATATCAATGTTTGCTTTCACTGACTACATAGTACTATATGTGCAAATGGGTTCATCTTTGCTATCTGTACCTCCCACACGCTTCTCTATATCTTCCTCTTCCTCTAGGTCACTGTGTTGATTACTCACATTTGGTATATTGCCCTTCTCTTCACCCAAATCAATACTGTCTCTACCTATCTAATGGTGCTCCCTCCCCTCTGCTCCCCTTCTCTCCTACCCCTAGTAACCAACAAAGAAAATTTCCTTCCATAGATAAACCTTTCCCTGACTTTTTACAGTAACAGCCTAAGACAATATTTGTCCTTCTGTGATTGACTTATTTCACTCAGCATAATGTCCTCCAAGTTCATTCATGTTATGCGGTGTTTTGCTGATTCTGCATCCTAAGGTTGAATAGGAGCTCTGGTAGCATAGTGCCTAAAGCACTTGACTACTAACCAGAAGTCTGGCAGTTCAAACCCACCAGCCACTCCTCGGAAGGAAGATGGGGCAATCTACTTCCATAGTGATTCTGCCTTGGAAACCCAAGGAGGGGACACTATGAGTCGGGTCCGACTCTATGGCACATAACAACAACAACAATAGTATTCCATTGTGTATATGTACCATAGTTTGGTTATCCACTCTTTTGTTGATGGGCACCTAAGTTGTTTCCATCTTTTTGCTATTGTAAATAATGGTGCAATGAACATGGGTGTGCATGTATCTGTTCTTGTCCTGGCTCTTACTTCTTTAGCATATATACCTAGTAATGGAATATCTGGGTCAAATGATATTTCTAATTCCAACTTTTGAAGGAATCACCATACTGCTTTCCATAGAGGTTATATGATTTTACAGTCCCACCAGTAGTGTATAGGAGCTCTGGTGACATAGTGCCTAAGCATTTGACTACTAACCTGAAGGCTAGCGGTTCAAACCCACCAGCCATTCCTCGGAAGGATGGTTGAGCAATCTACTTCTGTAGTCATACCACTTCAGAAACCCAAGGAGGGATCTCTATGAGTCTGATCTGACTTGATGGCAGTGTTGTGTTGTATTTGTTTCCAGCAGTGTATGAGAGTCCCAATCTCTCTGAATCCTCACCAGCATTTGTTATTTTCTGTCTTGCTGAACTTTTCTACTAATACTGGAACAAGGTGGTATCTCATTGCTTTGATATGCATCTCTCTAATTGCTAATGATCATGAGCTTTTCTTCATATGTTTGTTGACCAGCTCAATATCCTCTTTGTTGAAGTGTCTATTCACGTCTTCTGCCATTTTTTAATTGGATTATTTGTCTTTTTGTTGTTTAGGTGTTGGAGTTTTCTACAAATTCCAGAGCTAAGTCTCTTGTCAGATATGTCATTGCTGATTTTTTTTTTTTTCCTAATCTGTAGGTTCTCTTTGGACTCTTTGGGAGAAGTTTTTAGAAACACATAAAAATTTAATTTTTAGAAAGTCCCATTCATCTAGCTTCCCTTCTGCTGTTTGTACATTTTGGGTTATTCCTGATAGTCTATTTATGCCATATATTAGGGCCCCTAAATTTGCCCCTAGTTTTTCCTTGAGGAACTTTATAGTTGTATGTTTCACATTTAAGTCTTTCATCTATGTGGAGTTAGTTTTTGTGTATGTTGTGAGGTATAGATCTAAATGTGTTTGTTTTTATTTACTGAGAAATCTAAAGCACCTGAAACTGTGCCTGGCACATAGTGATAACAACAACAACAAAAAATTATGGTACTATAAATTATAGTATTATTTATTTGTTTTTTGATTGGTTCCTCATTAGAAGGTAATCTCTTCTTTGTTCATAGGTGTATGTCCAGTGCCTAGAACAATACATGGCATATGGCAGACTCCACAAATATTTGTTAATAAAAAAAGAATAAAAATTATTTCATTCATTCATTCATTTATTTGACTCTTCCTAATATTAAAGATATTTTATCTGTTTCTTCCTATGCTGACATGCAAATAATCATTTTCAAACTTTTCTTGGCAAAAATAAAATGGATATCAGCTATTTAAAATTGATATTGATAACTTAGTGAAAAATATTTCTTTAGAAGTAAAATTTGTTAAAGTGCTTTAATGCTTTCTACTTCTCATGGGAAGACCTAAAGAAAGAGACGATGAACTCTAAAATAGCTGTTCCATACCAAATCCAATTGTCCTTGATTAGAGAAGATGTCATTCATTTTTTTTTAAATTTATTTAAACTTAATCACTATCGCTTACCAAAGACTATTTATTATAACAGAGTTTTATTTTTTTTTCTTTACATGAAAATGCTGGATTCTGAATTTCAGGTGATAGAAGTTTCTGCAGGTTAGAGTAATGAATCTTAAAATTTTTGAACTCCCTACTTTCAATTTTTGTGTTACTTATATCCAAATTCCATGGACTATTTTGAATTGCTGGCTGCCTATAAATTTAAAGCCTTTATTTTTTGAAAGAGAAACAGCCCATGGGACTTTAAGATATTAATTAGGATTAATTTTATAAGATGTATAATAAATGGGTCTCAGCACAGTGTCCAAGGGATTTGAGTGTTAACCAGAAGGTTAGCAGTTCAAACCCATCAGCCACTCTGCCTTGGAAACCCAATGTCAGTTTTTGTGAGTCAGAATCAACTTGATGGTATGGGTTTTGGTTTGTCTTTTATTTTAAATATATATCCATAGTTAAACTTTATACTCTCATGTTGGGAAGTTATTTAAATATTTCAGACTTGTATCATGGCCCAAATGTACTACAAGAAATTATATTGAGTTTGTGACTGCAGAACAGACAGATAATAAAGAATTCCATTTGCATATCATGGTAATAACGATCTATGATTATCAAAGGACTTATTTTGATGTCCTTGGATATAGAATTTGCACATAAAATCAGGCATAAGATTATGATAAAATTTTGTATCCTGAGTTCGGGAGCTCTGGTAGCATAGTGCCTAAGGCACTTGATTGCTAACCAGAAGGCTGGAGGTTCAACCCCACCAGCCATTCCTCGGAAGGAAGGTTGGGCAATCTACTGCCGTAGTGATACTGCCTTGGAAACCCAAGGAGGGGTCGCTATGAGTCAGGCCTGACTTCACGGCACGTAACAACAACATCCTGAGTTCAGCAAATTTCTTTATCTAAGTAAAAGAGTGGAAAAATCCAATAGTTGGAAACACCGTTCACTGAATTGTCTTCAAGGCTTGCTTAAACCAGATAAATAATAAGCGGATGTGTAGACCTTCTTCAGATGATGAGAAATCAGATCACGAGCTCCCTCTGCCTTGACCTTTGTTGATGAAGCCCTTACCTGTTACTTTTTAGAATATCAAGACTCAGTGAGCAATTTTCTCTGCTCTACAGAGACCAAGACCCCCTGTCACATAATACTGTATCAGCCTCCTAATTCATTGGAATACACCTATTTTTCCTCAGTTAATCCATCCTGAACACTTACCTTTCTACAACAAAAAATTGATTAATGATATTTCCTTACCCTAAAAATTCCCAGAACTCCTATTGACCATTAAAAATTAAAAAAAAAAAATAGACTGCTGTGGAATCAAATCCAACTCATAGCGACTCCTCCTTGGGTGTCCCAGGCAGTATCTCTACGGAAGTAGATTGATTGCTAGATCTTCCTTCCGAGGAGTGGCTTGTGTTTTGAATCACCAACCTTCTGGTTAGCAGTCAAATGCCTTAGGGACTCTGCCAGCAGTGCTCCTCCTATTACAGAAATGCACTTAGGTTAACTTAAAAAAAAAAAAAATCCTTTCCATGCCATTGAAGTTTCTCCTCCATCTGGACCTAGCATACTTTCTAAATGCATTTCTATCAAACACATCTATATACACATCATGGTCTAGCAACCCACAATTTATTGATGTTTCCCAAATACATCATCCTATTTCAATGAGACACACATATTATCCCCTCTGCCTAATTGTTTTTTCTGTTTTCTCCAGTTAAAACTCTATAGCAGATAAAACAGTTCAAATGTTTCCTCTTCTTTCAAGATTCCATCAGATCCCTAGGCAGCTATTTACTTTCTCTTCTGCTTGTATGATGTGTCTTCATAAACTCCATTATTTCACTTAATATAGTCCAGAGGAAGTGCTCAATAAATTATTGTTGTTGTTTTTATCAACCTAAAATCATGTCACTACCTCTTCTGAGATCCTGGGAGTGTTCTCAGCACACTAAAGCTACTCAACAGATTGTTGGATAAATTGAATTTGCTCACTTGAGTCCATTGTATTTGAAGGAAAAAAAAAATTCCATTTTTAAAAGTAACTTTAAGAAAATATTATTAGATATTACAGTGGAATATAATAATGTTTGTTGTATAAGTTAAAAAGTAGGGAAGAGAAAGTCAATTTCTTTGGACTTTGAAGTAAAAAGTACACATTTCTCTTTGCATAATTTACTGAAAATGCACATCTCTGATAGCATCCAATAAGATAAAATGTATATATCCTGGTACAACCAGAATCTTTCAAAAAATGGTTTGCACTGATACAAGGGAGAGTTTGGAATGGATTAATTCTTTTGAGGACTGGATTCGGGATTATACGTAAATTAATCATGCCTAATAAAGGAGTTCTGGTGGTGCAGTGCTTAGGGCATTTGCCTGCTAACCAGAAAGTTGGCAGTTCAAACCCATCAGCCATTCCATGGAAGAAAGATGGGGTAATCTACTTCCATAAAGATTTACCACTTTGGAAACCCAGTGAGTGTCACTGTGAGTTGGAATCAAGTTGATGGCAGTGTTTGCTTTTCTTGGAAATGAGTTAATAAGGAGCTCTAGTGTTGTAGTTATTACACCATCCAGCTGCTAACCAAAAGGTCAGTAGTTCGAACCCCATCAGCCACTCCACAGAAGCAAGATGAGGCTGTCTGTTTCCATAAAGATTTACAGCTTTGGAAATGCAATGAGGGTTGCTATGAGTCAAAATTGACTCCATAGCAATGAGAATTAACTTAATGATAACTGGTTTTATTTGTTTTTTACTTAGCTACACATGGAATTTTAAAATATTCAATAAGATAATGTTTGTGATAGTTCTTTGGAAATTGATTTGTCTGTCACTGGGATTTTTATTACTGTAATATAATAATTTACTGTCATTCTCTGTGACAATGTGAAAAAAATATTATCATGAATAAAGGAAATTTATCGAGTTTGAATGGTTTGGGTTACACATCAAATTCCTTTACAATAAGAAGAGTCATA
>NW_006922100.1:478320-494217 GCF_000298275.1 Orycteropus afer afer | reverse complement strand
ATATATTATTTATTTATTTATTTTTAATTGTGATTTGGGTGAAAATTTACAGAGAAAATTCACTTTCCATACAGCAGTTCACAAACATGTTGTCTCATGACATTGACTACAATTTACTCCAATGCAACAGCTCCCCTCCCACTTCCTCCCGATAGCTACCTCTTCCCTGTATCCATCCCTCCATGTACTCCTCCTGCCTGAACTGTCTCCTTGTGCATAAACAGCCCTTCTTTCTCCCATGATCATTCTCTCCAAGGAGTGTATCTACCTCAGGTACACATTCAACTCATATGCCTGTCTTTCTTTTGGCTGAAAGCCACAGGTATGGGTTCAATTCCAGATCTGAAGGGCAGCTAGTGGCCATAGTCTCAGTGGTTCCACCAGGCTCTATCAGACCAGCAAACCTGACCCCCCCCCTTTTTTTCTTGCAAATAAGTTGGAGTTTTGTTCCACATTTTTATCCTTCTCTATCCAGGATCTCCTACATAGATCCTCCTCGCAGTGGTTGACAATGGTAACTGGGCACCAGCTAGTTCTTCTGGTCTCATAGTTGTATAGGCTGCAGATTGCATGGTGTACCAGTCATGAGGACTAACTGTTTCCATGAATCTTTGGTTTTCTTCATTTTTCTTTGCTCTGAACAAGGAGAGACCCATTGTTGCTTCGAGATGGCTGCTTGCAAGCTTTTAAGATCCCAATTGCTACTCACCAAAGTAGGAGGTGGAACAATGTTTGGTGCAGTATGTTATGTCAACTGAGCTTGATGTCCCCTGTGACTATGGTCCCAAGCCCACAGGTTCAACTACTCAGTCCCTCTGGGTAGCTGGCTGTGACCAAGAAGTGCCTACAACCTTGTCCCTTGTCAGCTCTACTATACCCCTGGGAATTCTTACAAAATGTGCAAATACACTTGTAGAACCATTGTCTGCCAGCACTATACATGGTCTTGGGTACAGTCCCTGCTGCATAGACATACTTAATAGTTCACCCTGTCCACCTATCTGTCCACCAGTATACCCGTGTTTGCCTTCCCTGACAATGCAGTACAGTAAGAGTCATATTTTTTTTTTTTTTCCTTTTTATTGTGATTTGGGTGAAAATCCACAGAGCAAATACACCTTCCATACAGCAGTTCACGTACACCTTGTCTCACGACATTGACCACAATCCACCACAATGCAACATCTCCCCTCCCACTTCCTCTCTATAGCCACCTCCTCCCTGTGTCCATCCGTCTATGCACTCCTA
This sequence comes from Orycteropus afer afer, assembly GCF_000298275.1. Classification (NCBI taxonomy): domain Eukaryota; kingdom Metazoa; phylum Chordata; class Mammalia; order Tubulidentata; family Orycteropodidae; genus Orycteropus; species Orycteropus afer. The sequence goes on along the minus strand of NW_006922100.1, from coordinate 492,969 downwards.
CCCTCTGAGCCATCTCCCCATGCATAAGCATGCCTTCCCTCTCCCATGCTCAATCTCAACAAGGAGCACATCTACCTCAGGCAAACATTCAACTCATATGCCTGTCTATTGTTTGGCTGGAAGCCACAGGCGAGCATTCGATTCCAGACCTGAAGGGCAGCCAGGGGCCATAGTCTCAGTGGTTCCATCAGGCCCCATTGGGCCAGCAAACCTGTTCCGCACTTTTTTTTTCCCCCAAAATGATTTTGAGTTTTGCTCCACACTGTTTTCCCTGTCTATCCACGATCTCCTACAAAGATCCTCTTCCAAGTCTTCGACAGTAGTAGCCAAGCACCATCCAGTTCCCCTGGCCTCACAGTCATATAGGCTGCAGATCGGATAGTGTACCAGTCTCCAGGACCAATTGTTTCCATGAATTCTTGTTTTTCTTCATTCTTCTTGGCTCTGAACAAGGAGAGACCCATCGCTGCATCCAGATGGCAGCCAGCAAGCTTTCAAGATCTCAGTCACTACTCGCCACAGTAGAAGGTGGAACAATGTTTTGTGCAGTATGTTATGCCAGTTGAGCTTGATGTCCTCTGCGACTATGGTCCTGAGCCCACAGGTTCAACTACTTGGTCCCTCTGGGTAGCTGGCTGTGACCAAGCAGTGACTACAACCTTGCCCCTTGTCAGCCCCATTATACACCTGGGAATTCAGATCATATACATAAAGTTATTGGACCACTGTCTGCCAACCCTGTACATGTTCTTGGTTGCACTCTCCACTTCATATACATACCTAATATTTCAGCTTGTGCACCCATCTATCCACCCACATACCCGTGTTTGCCTTCACTGACCACACTGTACTATATGCACAAAAAGGGTTCATCTTTGTTGTCTGTACTTCTCACGTACCTCTCTATGTCTTTCTCTTCCTCAATGCCACTGCATTGATCACTCACATTTGGTACATTGCCCTTCTCTTCACCCAAATCAAAACTTCTCTCTTTCTATCTAACAGTATTCCTTACCCTCCCCTCCCACCCCTGGTAACCAACAAAGAAAATGAACTTCCATAGATAAACGTTTCCTTGACTATCACAATAACGGACTAATAAAATATTTGTCCTTTTGTGATTGACTTATTTCACTCAGCATAATGTCCTCCAAGTTCATCCATGTTATGCAGTGTTTTGCAGATTCTACATTATTCTTTAGGGTTGCATAGTATTCCATTGTGTGCATGTACCATAGTTTGGATATCTATTCCTCAGTTGATGGACACTTAGGTTGTTTCTATCTTTTGGCTACTGTAAATAGTGCCATGATGAACATGGGTGTGCATATGAGAGTCATAAATTTTTAAAGAAATATATAATTCTAGATTTAGTAAATACATTCTTGGTTGCAAATATTTTACACTTTGAAACCTATAAATACCACTGGAGATGATCCCCAATATTACCCAATAGGTATTTGTTATTGTTTTTATGTGCCATTGAGCCAGACCTCACTCATAGCGACCCTTCCTTGGGTTTCTGAGGTTGTATCACTACAGAAGTAGATTGACCAACCTTCCTTCAGAGAGTGGCTGCTGGATTGAACCTCCAGCCTTCTGGGTAGCAGTCAAGTGCCTTAGGCACTGCACTACCAGAGGTGTTCCCTAATTATAAATGTCTGACTTACATAAAAGTGGTAGTCACGAACCAATCCCTGTAAAGCCTATTACAGTAAAAATTCAAGGTACACACAGTAGTTTGTGATAAGAAACAAATGCTTCCTTGTGTGATATCCATCCTAACATCCTTATTATTTTTACTGTATTTTTATATTAAAGATGTTTTAGTATATCTGGAAGTGTTTCTTTAATGTTTTCTATGCATGAATTAGGTACACCATATATTATATATTAAAACAAATATTTGACTAACTGACATTAGATATGGACCATACCTACTTGTTCTGACTTAAGTACACATTTACCTTAAAGACAGACTTAGGGACAGAACTCATTCTTGAACCAGGAACTGCCCTTATTTGGAAAACAGTCCATAGGCTTTTCTTTTCTTTTTTAGCATTCATTGATTCAGCAAATATTTACAGGACACCTGGAACTGGAGATACAAAACTGAATGTGTATTGAGTACCTCATACACACACCTTACGTGTTAGGCAAAATAGATGTGTGTATGTGTGTGCATGTACATGTGTGTGTTTATGTATGTGTATGTTATTTCTGGCTTCAGATATGTTCTTTTTAATCAACATTTTCCTAATTAAAACAACAACAATAACAATAACAACAAACTGAGTTTCAGAGTGTTAAGTACCATTCTCATGGTCACAGAGTATATTAAATTGATAAAACTAGGATCTGAAGCAGGAGCTCTAGTAGTGTAGTGCTTAAGGTATTTGACTGCTAACCAGAAGGCTGGCAGTTCAAACATACAAGCCACTCCTCAGAAGGAAAGTTGGGCAGTCTACTTCCGTAGTGAAACCACTTCAGAAACCCAAGGAGGGGCTGCTGTGAGTCGAGTCCAACTCAACGGCACATAACAACAACAGGATCTGAAACCACCAGAGTACTTTATCTTTTGATACACACAGGGCTATATTTTTATAGACTATTTTGAACCCAAAATTGTTTTTTTTAACTTATATTAGGACAAATAGTCCTTGATATTAAATATTATTTTGCTAGGCAATTTTTATGCCCACACATTATTTTATAGAGCAAATATATCATAATTCATTTTACTAGAATCCTATTTTTTAATCATTAGATACTTTCCAGTTTTTCAAATTGATTAGTAACACTATAACAAACATCCTTGTGTGTGTTTGTGTGTATATACATGATCATGCAAGCACGCACATGTATATACATATACATATGCATATGTTGTTGATAGGTGGTCCTGAGTCTATTCAGACTCACACCAACCCTGTGTGACAGAGTATAATACCTTATAGGGTGTTCTTGATTGTAATCTTTGTGAAAGCAGATCACCAGATCTTTCTCTTACAGGGCTGCGAGTGGGTTTGAATCACCAACCTTTCAGTTACCACCTGAGAACTTAACCAATGCACCACCAAGCTTCCCATATACATATATATGTGCATATACATTTCTTTTCATTAGAGTAAAAACAGGAACAGATTTGCAGGGCCAAAGGATAGGCACCTTGTTGAAGGGCTATTTTTTTAAAAACAAATAATTTGAACAATCACCTATTGTAACCAGAATGACATATTCTCAACAAGCCATCATAAATTATTCCTTCTAACTAATATGACTATGTAGTTTTATGCCAGTTGTGTGTGCAACTTGTATAATGAAAGATTAAGTATTTTTGTGGAGTATACAGAACAACATGCAGGTTAAAATGAGCAACTATGGAGGATAAATTTTTTTAAGTTAGGACCACAAAACCCTGATATATGATAAATAGAGTAAATTCAGAGGAATTGTACATATAAAGATAAATGAAAAGAAATGCATAACACTTCCCCCAAAGATATGTGTTGTAAATTCTACTATATTCATGATTATAGTACTTTCTAAGAATAATATTTAATTTGTTATGTCACAAAGAGAGTATTAGTGTAGGATGTTTCTTAAAACAATGTTTTATGAGATATAAAATAACGGATTAAGCAAGAAACACGAAAAAACAGATGGGGAAGCTAGATTCCATGCCATATGAAGATGACTAAGGAGCTAAGAAACAGAAGGTGGAAAGAGACAAGGACATCCCCCCAGTGCCCACAGAGAGAAGCCTTTCTCCTAGAACCAGCATCCTGAATTTGGACTTCTCGCCTTCGACACTGTAAGAAGGTAAATTTTTGTTTGTTACAGCATCCTATTTGTGATGCTTCTATTGTAGCAGCAGTAGATGACAAAATCATACAATAATTAAAATCAAATGATCAAGAAACTGCATCATTCTTACTTAGAGAATATTTACAAAGAAAGATCAACAAATAGCCAAAGAAACATTCATATTACAACACAGAGTTAGATACATTTCTAAATTTGGTTTATAAAGTTTGTTATAAGCTCTTCTATCATATAACCAGTAAAGTCTCACAAAACTATTTTTGTTTTACCTAAATTAAAACTGTAAATGGGATATAAGCCTTACAAATAAATGTAAGCTGGCTCTGATAACCATGTAGCCTTTGTACTAGATCACAAGAGGGCAAAGTTTCCCCCTGGATGGGTAGAGACACATCCTTAAGGATATCCAGTGAGGGTGGGGTGATATTGGTTTCACTCTGTGGTGAACATTTCCACATCCTGTTTTGTGAAGGCCTTGTTGCCTCAGCAACTTGGGTACTGTCCATGAGAAGGAGGAGGCTGTCATTGGCCACAATGCAGTTTAACTTCCCTATGTTCCAAATAGGAGCTCTGGTAGCATAGTGCCTAAGGCACTTGACTGCTCACCAGAAGGCTGGCGGTTCAAACCCATCAGCCACTCCTTGGAAGGAAGGTTGGGCATTCCTACTTCCGTAGTGATACTGCCTTGGAAACCCAAGGAGGGGTCCCTATGAGCTATGAGTCGGCCGACTCATGGCAAATAACAACAACAACATGTTCCAAATACTGCTTCTTACCCACCCCTTTCACAGGTGTTGTTCCCAAGGGCACACCTAAATAAACACCCTCATGCTAAATTCCATCTTATATTCAGCTCCCTGGAAACCCAGCCTATGGTAGACTGTGAGTAGAAAAAGTTACAGTAATGTTTGCAGATGCTGTAATTGCAGCACTGCCTGATTGCTTTTGCTCAAAATGGTCCCCAGAGGGAATATGTGTGCTCCTTATTTTAAGCCAATTGGATCACAAAATCAGACCTAGTAATTGTGTCATAGGACCATGTGAGTCTAAATTTTTCCCATTTTAATGTATAAAATACATAAGAATTCAGTGACAAATGTCTTCTTCCTTAAATCAACTTTTTTTTACTATTAGCGATAATGTAGATTGTTCTTATTGAAAAATAACATAAAGTAGATTTGCTCAAAACAAGATAAAAATATAAAGTTTTATTCTTGAAGAATCATCTAATAATTCAAAGGAAGAATAATATTTGATGAGAGGTTTTCAAATAGGTGTGATGTTCAAAAATGTATAATCCTATTCACTAATATTTTCTGTTGGACTTGAATTCTTGTGGCCAGTTTTCTTCTTTGATCATTCTTTTTTCTCTGAATTTTAGTTTTGTTTTCTGTAAAGAGGGGAAAAGATTTAACCATGCAAATGTGAATTACTTAGATGAGATAATATATGAAAAGCACACAGTATGATACTTAGCAAATATTAGACACTGAACAATGGTAGACACTGACTCCAAGTGTCTGTCATTCATCTTATAGTTTACTGATGTAGGCAACAGTTAAAACAACACAGTACAGTAAAACCTGTGAAATCCCAAATGTGTGTAGGCAGAAACCTGTCAGAAAAGGAAAAGTTAAATATTTTCCATTAAATTGAGGAATAGAAAAGTGCTAAAACTGCCACTGTCAGAGGTACAGACAACAAAGATGAGCTCATTTGCCCATACAATAAATACTGCATTGTCAGTGATGGCAAACATTGGTATACAGGTGTATAGGTGGGTGGACAGTCTGAATGATTAGGTATGCCTATGTTGGGGGAGTGTGTCCATGTCCATGTGTAGGATTGGCAGACAATGTTTCTACAAGTGTATTTGTATGTTGTATAAGAATTTCTAGGTATACATTAGAGATGACAAAGGACGAGATTGTCATCACAGCTACTCAGAGGGAGCAAGTAGTTCTGCCTGTGGGCTCTGGACCATAGTTGCAGGGGACATCAAGCTCTATTGGCATAACAAACTACACACAAACATTGTTGCACATCCTACTTTGGCGAGTAGTGACTAGGATCTTATAAGCTTGCAAGTGACCACCATCTGGATGGAACCTTGGGTCTCATGCAGAGCAAAGAAGAATGAAGAAAACCAAAAATGCATAGAAACAATTAGTCTAAAGGACTGGTACACCATGGGATCCTCAGTCTATACAATTGTGAGACCAGAAGAACTAGATGGTATTCAGATACACTTTCACTCTCCACTTGGAGGGAGATCTATGTAAGACATTTTGGATAGAGTGGGAGAACAATGTGGAACAAAAGTCAGTCACTGGAAAAAAAAAAAAAAACTTCCCCTGTCAAAAGAGAAAGATTTTGAGATCTGGAAAAATAAGACAGTTTAATCAATTTCTGGTTCTTGCAGGTTTAACTGTAAAAGGACCATATTAATAAGTAATTGTAGAAATCCTTTGTATCACATAATTTCCGTATATATGACACGTGCAAACACTGATAGTGGACATACCCTGGAAGAGAAAAATGCTGATGTAAAGTGTAATATGAAAGGCTATAATATGTACTGGAGTGGATATGCAATTGGTGAGTGGAGAAAATTGAGGATAATCAGAGATGAATGGATGAGGGAAATCATAGAGGCTCTAATGGTTACTCCACAAGGCTTCATTTTTTTTTTTTTCCCTAAAAACAATATGACAACATTAGAAGACTTTCAACAGAACAATCATATGATTCCAAGCATGTTTGATGAAGGCATAGCTTGTCTTACTTAAAACTATTGTCTTTCTCTCAAAATTGTGTTTTCCATTAAGGCAAAGACCACCTTTTGTCCTTATGCACATTTAGCTAAGTATTTAACAGTGGTAAGTACAGGATTGCCCTCAACGTAACAGTCTTAGGCTGGGTTCTCTAGAAGACTAAACCAGTATACACACACACATACAGAGAGAGAGAGAGAGAGAGAGATCAAGGAAATGACTCACCCAGTTGTGGAGTTCGGCAAGTTCCAAATCTATGGGGTAGGCATCAGCCTGGATGCTTCTCCTGACTCATGTGGTTGCAGGAGCTTATGAACCCAAAACTGGAAGGTCAAACTGTAGGCTGCTGGCTCACATCTCAAGAACCACAGGTCAGAGGAGGATGAGTAAGTTGTAGCATTGAGAGAAATTGAGCTTTGCTGGAACATCCATATATATTGGGTACAGAATGCACTCCAAGGAAGCTCCTCTCATTGGCTGCCCACTCACTGCAGATCACAAAATGGATTATGATTACATAATATCTGCCAAACCACTAAGAATCATTGCGTAGACAAATTGGTACATAACCTTAACCATCACAACACCATACACAAGTTGCATAGTATGCAAACTAATATTTGAATCCCAAGTATTATTTACAAGCTGTTAGAAACAAAGGGACAAAGTATTAATTACCATAAGTATCTATAAGTACAGTTCCTCAGGCTTGAAGAGTTTTTATTAGGTTGTATCATTTGTTATCATAGACAGGATATAAAAGGAGGGAGCCGAACATTAAATATGCACTCTGAAATTTTGATAGAGCTCACAAATGTGACCAACCTTGTAAATACCCTTAAAAGCTGGCTGTGTGAAAATCCTTGGTGGTACTCACTTCTGGTTTTGTCCAGTCATATTTTGTCTAATTTCATATCCACAAAATCTTGTTTCCAACATGAATACCTGAGCTAACTGGAGTGATCAAACCCCTAGAAAAATCTAAGCATTTTTATCAGCATAAGTGATAGTCATAAAACAAAATCAAACAGGGTGTCTTATATTTTTTTCTCTTTTTAGTTTTTTGGTAGAATAATTTAATAATTTTACTGTTCAATTTTAAAGACACTAAAAAAAAAAAAAAAATGAAAGAAGTGTTTGAAGACAAGACACTCCTGTCTTGATGTGCACACATTGCAGTTAGAAAAAGACAATAGGAAAATATGTCTTAATATGAACCCAAAGTGTTTAGAGCAAGGAGTATTTTTTTTTCTCTCTCTCTCTTTCCTGTATACTTTCTCTTCCTTTATTACTTCATATAGTCATTAATCGAAGTGGTAGCTGTTCACATATTTTCTAACAAGCAATTGTTAAGCACTTAATATATAGAAGCTGTGATTAATACTAAGGATAAAAAGATAAATTAGACTGAGAGTTATAGGGAAAAATTGTCACAATTTTTCTTTGTACCCATAGGACATAACAAAGAGAAAATGATCAATTAATTGTAATTGAAGAGCAAACAGTAAGTGGTAGGAGAATAAAGTTTATAAATTGAATATTTTCTTCTTGTACATCTACATCATGGTCTCGAAGTATGGTCTCTGGACTGGCAACAGGTAATGTTTCAAAATCACCTGGTAACTAGTCAGAAATTAAGTCCTTAGGCCACACTCAATTCTCACTAAATCAGGAATAATTTTGAGAGGTAGTGTGGGGCCCTAGAATCTATTTAAAAAAAAAAAAAAATTCCTCCACTTGGTTTTATTGGACATTAAAGTTTGAAAACTAGTGCTCTATGTTAAATAATTTATATGAATCAATTCACTTAATCCTCATAAATTTTATCAGTCAAATAATAGTCTATCCCTGCCTTAGTTATCTCTTGCTGCTGAACTAATCACTGTAGTGATTGAAAGAACAATCATTTTATCATTATGTCAATGAACTCACCCTAAAGTTGCTTACCCTCTCTCACTGCCATCGAGTAGGATCTGACTCATAGTGACCCTTCCTTGGGTTTCTGGGGTGGTATCACTATGAAAGTAGATTGCCCCATCTCCAAGGGGTGGCTGGTGGGTTTGAACTGCCAGCCTTCTGGTTAGCAGTCAAATGCCTTAGGCACTACGCCACCAGAGCTCCCATGGTTTGGGTTAGGAGCACCTTAGTCTTCAAACAGACATCTTTGCTCTTCAGCCCTTTAAAGAGGTCTTTTGCAGCAGAGTTGCCTGGTGTAATACATCATCTGATTTCTTGACAGGTGCTTCCATGGGTGTTGATCATGGACCCAAGCAATTTGAAATCTCTGACAACTTCAGTCTTCTCTCCATTTATCGTGATGCTATTTATTGGTCCAGTTGTGAGGAGTTTTGTTTTCTTTATGTTGAGGTGTAATCCATACTGCAGACTGCAGTTTTTACTCTTCATCAGTAAATGCTTCAAGTCATCTTCACTTTCATAAAGAAGCTTGTGTTGTCTGAGTATCACAGGTTGTTAATGAGTTTTCCTCCAATCCTGATGCCATGTTCTTCTTCATATAGTCAGCTTCTTGGATTATTTGCTCAGCATATAGATTAAGTAAGTATGGTGAAAGGATACAACCTTGACACACATCCTTCCTCATTTTAAAACATGCAGTATCCCCTTGTTCTGTTTGAATGTCAGCCTCCTGATCTATGTACAGGTTCTTCATGAGCACCATTAAGTGTTCTGCAATTCCCATTCTTCTCAATGCTATCCATAATGTGTGATGATCCATACTTTTGCATAGTCAATAATGAATGCTTTTGAATTTTTTTTTTTGTCAGTGAAACACTTTGCTTTCAACCAATATCTATCTGACATCAGCAGTGATAGCTTTCATTCCACATCCTCTTCTGAATCCAGCTTGCATTTCTGAAAGTTTCTTGTCAATATACTGCTGCAATTCTTTTAGAATTATCTTCAGTAAAATTTTATTTATGTGTGATATGAATGATATTGTTTGATAATTTCCACATTCTTTCTGATCACCTTTCTTTGGAATGGGTTCAAATATGGATGCCTTCCAGTCAGTTGGCTAGATTTCTTGGCATAGACAAACAAGTGCCTCCAGCACAGCATCCTTTTGTTGAAACATCTTAGTGGGTTTCTGTCAATTCCTGGAGCCTTGTTTTTCAACAATTTCTTTGGTCCAGCTATAATTCCTTCCTTCCATACCATTGGTTCTTGATCATATGCCACTTCTTGAAATATATGAACACAGACAAATTCTTTTTTGTACAGTGACACTGTGTATTCCTTCCATCTTATTTTGATGCTACCAGCATCATTAAATATTTTGCCTATAGAAACTTTCAATATTGCAACTCCAGGCTTGAAATTTTCCTTCAGATCTTTCAGCTTGAAAAATGCTGAGAATGTTCTTTCCTTTTGATTTTCTAACTCCAGGTCTTTGCATAGTCATTATAATAGTTGACTTTGTCTTCTCGAACTGCTCTTTGAAATCTTCTGTTCAGCTTTAATCTTGTCATTTCTTTCATCTGCTGTAGCTACTTTCTGTTCAAGAGCAAGTTTCAGAATCTCTTCTGGCATACATTTTGGTCTTTTCTTCCTTTTCTCTCTTTTTATTGACCTTTTGCTTTCTTCATGTATGATATTCTTGATGTCATTCCATAATTTATCTGGTTTTCAGTGATTGGTTTTCAATGCATCAAATCTTTTCTTCAGATGGTCTCTAAATTCAGTTGTGGTATGATAAAGGTCATATTTTGGCTCTTGTGGACTTGCTTTAATTGTCTTCTGCTTCATCTTGAACTTGCATATGAGCAATTGATGGTCTGTTCCACAGTGTTGTTGAATATGTATACAATAGAACATACACCAATTGTAATCGTTTCTACATGTACAATTGAGTGAAATTGATGATGTTCTTCATATTGTGTAACCATTCTCAAGCTCCTTTTCTGAGCTGTTCAACCTCATTAACATAAACTCACTGACCCTAAGATTCCTATCTAATCTTTCAAATTGCTGTTGTCAATTTGATCCCATATAAGTAGTTCTTAAAACAGGATGGTCCTCAAGGCAGACATTTTTCACTAGTTCAGCTAAACTACTGTTTGGTTTTAAGAATACTTCAGAGAATATTTTTGGTTTAAATTTTAAAGATTATCTCTGGTCAATAGTGTTAAGGATTCATCCAGTCTTCCTGGCTCCAAAAAATGTGGAGTCAATTAGAATTTATAATTGTATTTTGAATTTTCCCCTTTTTGATAAAAATTCCTCTATAGAGACCTTGGTGAAAATTTTCAGTAATGGTACCCACTGTTGAATCCTACTAGTCTTATGGCAAAGGTAGAAATTGTTCATGCAGGTAATTAGCCACACATTTCATACTCCCTTCCTGTTCCTGACTCTCCTTCTTCCTCTGTTGTTCCAGCAAATAGAGACCAATTTTTGTGTCTTCACTGACTTCTATTTTTAACAGATAAAAAAAAAAAAAAAAAAGCTAAATCGCTGCTATCATGGCAATTCAAAATCATAGGGACATTCATTGGGTTTCCAATGCTACAAATCTTTATGGAAGAAGATTGCCTCATTTTCCTCCTGTGGAACCACTGACCTTCTGGTAGCAATCAAATGTCTTAATACTGCACCATCAGAGTTGTTTATTTATTTATTTATTTACTTTTAAACAGATACTACTAGCTAATTGCTCTACATTTTACTGGTTTCTTCTTTGATATCTACCTACCATACTAGAATATGAGTTCTAGAAGGCAATAAGCTTGGTATTATTTAAATAACAGACCTTTTGAGAACTAATTCCATATAGATGATCAGGTGGATTATAAACTATCAATAAAACTGTTCTTTACTACTGGATTCTTTAAATGTTCTTTAATTGCATTTGGGAGTCTTATCTTGTCTGTTCTGAATTCTTACTTATGGTATAAATGTAAGTCATATAATTAGATACAGAAAGACAATTCTAGTACTGATTATAAGACATTTTGTGTATACTCAAAGATAAAATCTAAACCTTTCAGAATGTATTGGCCAGGTTAATATCACACTTCCCAACCTAAAGAATCCCTGGAAAAGGGGAATGTTTCTGCCAATCAAGATTTACCATATGAGTCTGAGGAAAAGCTCATCATCTTATTCAAGACACACCTATTCAATAAAAAAACAAACAAACAAAAACCCACTGCCACTGAGTCAGTTGTAACCCCCTTTGTGTTTCCAAGGCAATAAATCTTTACAGAAGTAGATTGGGGTGGCTGGTGGGTTTGAACCACCAACCTTCTGGCTAGCAGTCAAATGTCTTAGGCACTGAACTACCAGAGCTTCTTACATATTAAATAACAGAATAATCAAGATCCTGTAAGCAAGGACAAAACAAGCTGTTTGGTCAGAAGCGAAAGAGATATTTACCTCTAGGGAATTCTTCATCATTTAGTCCTGGTGACAGCCTTAGTGTTGACCCAGAAGTCAAATCGTTTTCCACATGGATAATGTCTTCAGCTTTCACAAAATACAAGTCTATGGAGTATGTGTGTGTGTGTGTGTGTGTGTAAAAGAAAGTGGGCATGTGAGTGCCTGAAAAGAATTTACAATGAGAATTGCAAACTGTCCTATGGATAGCAACGTTGCTCTTGGATATAATACTGACCCTGACTTCTACGTTTTATCATCAGAATGTTGTTTGTCAAACCAGAACTCAGAACAGAATTGTTATTTTACCTTAAGAAATTTCTTGATTTTTCTCTTTTTTTCCTTCTAAGGTGGCTTGAGGATACCCTTGAGGATCTCCAAGCTTTTAAAAAGTAGACTGGATAATGAAAGTCCTGAGACTTTTTAAAATTTTTTTAAATCTCAAATTCAGTGATTTTCACATCTACTTTGGAAAATTAGTATATTGTCTTCTGGGATATGTGTCACTTTCCATAGAATATAGAAATATAGAAACTATGGAATGTTCTTCCAAACACCAAAGTTATATCTGTCCTTTAAGTCCTACATATTTAAGATAAAGAACTCTGGTGGTGCAGTACCTAAGGCATTTGACTGCTTAGCAAAAGGTTGGTGGTTCAAACTCACCAGCCACTCTGCAGAAGGAAGACTGGACAATCTATTTCCATAAAGCTGTACCGCCTCTGATTGGAACTCTCATACACTGCTGGTGGGACTGTAAAATGATACAACCACTGTGGCAAGCAGTATGGCGATTGCGATTCCTTATAAAGTTGACATTAGAAATACCCTTTGACCCAGCAATCCCATTACTAGGTATATATCCTAAAGAAGTGAGATCCAGGACAAGAACAGATACATGCACACCCATGTTCATCGCACCACTGTTTACAGTAGCCAAAAGATGGAAACAACCTAGGTGCTCATCAACAGAAGAATGGATAACCAAACCATGGTACATACACACAATGGAATACCATGCAGCCCTGAACGATAGCATAGAATCTGCAAAACACCACATAGCATGGATGAAGTTGGAGGACATTATGCTGAGTGACATAAGTCAATCACAGAAGGACACGTATTAGTCCATTGTTGTAAAAAGTCAAGGAAAGATTTAAATATGGAGGAAATTTTCTGTGTTGGTTACCAGGGGTGGGAAGAAGGGGGAGAGAACGCTACTAGATAAGTAGAGACAACTATTGATTTGGGTGAAGAGGAGGGCAATGTACTAAATATGAGTGATCAAAATGGTGGCATTGAGGAAGAGGAAGACAGAGAGAGGTACAAGGGAGGTGCAGACAACAATGATGAACGCTATTGCACATACAGTACTGTGTTGTCCTTAATGACAAACATTAATCTATGGGTAAATAGATGGGTGGACAGGCTAAACTATTAGTTATGTCTATGCAGGGGGGATTGTGCCCATGACCATGTAAAGGGTTGGCAGACAATATTTCTACAAGTATATTTGTTTGTTCTGTAAGAATTCCCAGGTATATATTAGAGCTGACAAAGGACAAGGTTGTAGTCACTTCTTGGCCTCAGACAGCTACCCAGAGGGAGCAAGTAGTTGGACCTGTGGGCTTGCGACCATGGTTGAAGAGGACATCAAGCTCAATTAGCATAACATGCTACACAAAAACATTGTCCCACATCCTACGTTAGTGAGTAGCGACTGAGATCTTAACAGTTTGCAAGTGGCTGCCTAGATGCAATGATGGGTGTCTCCTCATCCAAAGCAAAGAAGAATGAAGAAAAACAAAGACACATGGGAACAATTAGTCCAAGCAAATGGTACACCATACGATCCTCAGCCTGTATGACTATGAGAGAGAAGTACTAGATGGTGCCCAGGAAGTACTGTCAACACTCAGAGGGGGATCTATGTAGGAGATCCTGGACAGAGTGGGAGAACAATGTAGAACAAAACTCAAAATCATGAAAAATATTACAGACTAGGTGTGCTGGTCTTATAGAGCCTGGTGGAACCCCTAAGTCTATGGTCCCTAGCTGCCCTTCAGGTGTGGAATTAAACCCACTCCTGTGGCTTCCAGCCAAACAAAGGACAGTCATATGAGCTGAGCATTTACATTGGTAGATACACTCCTTGAAGAGATTAATCATGGAGAAATAGAAGGATTGCGTATGCACAGAGAGACAGCTCAGAGGGCAGGAATGCATGGGTTGGAAGGACACAGGGAAGGGGTAACAATAGGGAAGAAGTGGGAGGGGAGCTATTGCATGTGAGAAATTGCAGTCAATGTCATGAGACAAAGTGTATTTGAACCACTGTATGGAAAATGAATTTGCTCTGTAAACTTTCACCCAAACTAATCACAATAAAAAGTTTAAAAAAAAAAAAAAAAAAAAGCACTGACCCATGTAAAAAAAAAATGTAAATGTGCTTTCTCCACCCTCTCTCTTCTCTCTATTTGCTGCAAATGGAGGACTCTGACATCCTTGGAAGGAGCTCAGGTAATGTAGTATCTAAAGCACTCAGCTGTTAATCAGTCAGCAATTTGAATCCACCAGCTGATCCATGGGAGAAAGATGGGGCACATCTGTTTCCATAAAGATTGCAGCCTTGGAAACTCTATGGGAAGTTCTA
>NW_006922100.1:473981-478220 GCF_000298275.1 Orycteropus afer afer | reverse complement strand
TTTAAGATACCTTTTGCTCTAAGTTAATCAACTTTTGAGTGTTATCTATACAAGTTTTATAGAGACAGAATATAATGCAAGTGATTTGGTTTCTGCTTGCTGAATTAAAACTGTCACCTACTAGATCCCAGAAATTATTCTTAGTTGGAATTTAGGGTTCTCCTACCTCCTGGTTTCCTTTAATAGAAATGTAATTATAAAACTTGTATGAATTTTCTAGTTAACTCAAATTGATCCTTTTATTATTATTATTTATCTACATATTTTTTGAGGAACACTTCACTGTTCCTATATTCTCTCAACAGATTGAATTGTTATAAAAATTAAATATATGTAATAGTGCTAAGGCACTTGACTGCTAACCAGAAGGCTGGCAGTTCAAACCCACCAGCCACTCCTTGAAAGGAAGGTTGAGCAATCTACTTCTGTAGTGATACTGTCTCAGAATCCTAAGGAGGGGTCGCTGTGAGTTGGGTCCGACTCGATGGCACATAACAACAACAACAGACTAACATGACTGACTTTTACATAGTAGATACACAATAAATGTAAGATGCTGTTATTATTTTATTTAAAAAATAAGAATTATGACACCTACCACCTGTGGTTATTTACAGCGATGCAATTAAATAGCATCCATTTAGTTGCCAAGTACAGTACCAGCTTCTATATAGGAACTCAATAAATGTTAATTCCATTCCTTTTCTCTGTCTACTAAACAAACATTGAGACAAGTAATAACATTGTCTTCACGATCCTACATCACACCAGCAAACTAATTTCCTCCTCTTGGAAGAGAGAAACCAATAAAGCCTAGTTTCAATTTATTTCAAGTATTCTCTTTTTGACAGCCTATAAAATAAATTCCTGCTATGAAATAACCCTTTTGGTGATCTATGCATAAGGGTAACTCAGTGTCACATAGTCCTTTTTGGATAAATAAATTAAAATACTCTGTTTCAGTTATGCAACAAGCCTACCAGTGTAGTGAAAAAATGACCCATTATAGCCAGGGTGGAGTTACTGTGGGTAGCAGCGGGTGCTGGAGAGTGCAAGCGCTAGGCATTTACAACTCTGAGTGGTACTGCTTGCTTGAAAGAACTTGCTATTGACTTCCAACTGAGGACAATTAGATGTAAATTCCAAAGCCACACATCAGGTGAGTGAGAAAGAAGAGCATAGGAGGAGTGACTGTAATTTTGGTAGCATGATTCTTACATTTTGTGCTAAGTCAGCTGAAATTTAAAGCATTAATAGTAATGTTCTTTAATGCTGGGTAACTGCATGTCAGGAACTTGCCTTACTTTTTGTGCACTGTCTCTAAGAGTGTAAGTTCTGTGATGTTATATAGCAACACATTTCTACTACTGATTATAAGACATTTCCTTTGGACACACAGAGAGGTAAAATTGCCAAAACAATTCTCACAAATTATGCCTTTCTATGGTAGATGGTATTTGAAGTAGAATTACCATGCAATGTAAGATTTTTTTCTGACTACCTAATTTTGAGCTTCTGTTGTAGATGATCAGTGATTCTCCCAAAGAGACAAACCAGAAAGTTACTTTTGCACCCGTACACCTTTTTATTGGGAGAATGTTAATTGTTGCCTTAAATGCAACCAAGTCATCTTCTCCCAATGAAGGATTGTTTTACTCGTGTGCCTTTGTGGTAGTGAAGGTGTGTGTCAACTTGGCTGGGTCTTGGTTTTGAGTGTCTGGGCAACTGGATGCAGTTATTCCCCGTGATGAGATTGACTGTGGTGTAAATCCACTCCATTGTGGAATATGCTGTGAGTGGATAATTACTTGCCTTCAGGATGTGGCCTGTTTCCAGTATGTAAGGAGATGATTTGAGAAAGGTCTCTAACTTTTGGCACATCTGGATTCTGCATTTCACTGAATCATCCGTGACCTGACATGTTGCCTGCTGACTTGGGACTGTGTCTGAAATTGAACTAGTGGCTGCTGTGTTGCTTGCTGATCTTGGGACTGTGCCATTTTACCTGTCAATCTTGGGTTCATCAGCCTTAGCAGCCAGCAACTGCGTGAGTCACAAAAATTCTCCAGCTCCACTGGGCCTAGAACAGGAGGCAGAAATGAAATCCACGATCTAGGGGCCTTCACCTAGCCCCTAGAACTGGCACTTTGAACTCGGATTTCTAGCCTCTTAAATTGTAAGAGAGTAAATCCCTGTTTGATAAAACTATCTACTTGTGTTACTTCTGTCATAGTAGCACTAGAGGAACAAAAGAACTGTGTCCTAGTGAGTATAATGAAGGCTTGCTATGCTATGGAAATTGTAACAATTAGAGGGTTGAGGAGGTTATGAGTGATGGAAGTATGGATTTATATACTATAAACCTAGACTGGTAAACAGACGGCTAGACAGAAATAGGGAGCTCTGGTAGCCTAGTGCCTAAGGCACTTGACTGCTAACCAGAAGGCTAGTGGTTCAAACCCACCAGCCACTCCTTGGAAGGAAGATGGGGCAATCTACTTCCGTAGTGATACTGCCTCGGAAACCCAAGGAGGGGTCGCTATGAGTCAGGTATGATTCGACAGCACATAACAACAACAAGAACAACAAACCTAGTCTGAACCCATCAATAAATCCATTTTTGTGTGCTTTTAACAAAAGTTCATAAATTTCAAAATAGTATTGATTTCTACCAATAAAAATATGCACACTGGCCATACCACTAACAGATGTTAGATTATTGGGTAGGATTCTCAATTCTCATAATAAGTGTTGACTTTTCTGTTTGAGTTTTTGTAATATCAAGGCACATAATTAAAATTAATGCAGTGCCCAAATGTAATAGGTATTCAGGAAGTATTCATTGAACAAATAGCAGTAACATGGATTGATTTCCTTTTTATAGTGAGCTTAAGGAGACATATTGGCACAGTGGTTAAGTGTTCTGCTACTAACCAAAAGATCAATGGTTCAAATCCACCAGCTTCTCTGTGATGTTTGTGACAAGAACATTGCCCACTAGGCCACATGATATCCCTTATGTCAAATTTTGTAGGTATCAAGTATCTTTTAGAATTTAATTTAGAATTAATGCTAGGAAAACCCTTCACTGTCTTGAATCAGATCCTATTTCCTGATAATTAGACCTTTATAATTACTGTTTTTCTACTTTTGTCACTACTGGAAATATTGAGCCAAGTTTTGTGTTTAATCACAAATCTGGTGATAACTCCAAAATGACTAAAATTGCTTCTTAAAAAAATCCATGGAGTTAATTTTTCTAACCTCATTTATCTGATGTTTTCTTATTGTTTCCTTATTGTTAAGATGTTTTGTAAATAATCTTAGATACTTTCAGAGAAACATTTGCTTAATTTATTGAAAATGTTTGCATGACTAAATTTGATGTGTAAGGGCAAAATTTATCTTTTTCTTAGTTTTTTGCAAAATTGACTTAATTATTGCCCATAAATTTCTTTAAAAAACAATTTTTAAGATTATTTTAAAACCTATTTGTGTCATAAATTTTATCCCACTTATGTTATTTAGGTTTGAACTGCATATTTTTATGACCAATGAAAAGATATATAGAGAGATTTATGCCTCTTTATCTACATCAGATATAGGCATTTGTTACACAGGCTATATTTTATCCCATTATATTTAATTTTAGCTTAGAATACATTGTAATTTTCCTGAGGCAATTCAGTTCACTTATTGATGAAATATTTAGTTTTTTATATGTTATTCTGTAATTCTATAATTAAAATAGTACTCCATTCTAAGATGAAGAATGAGTTCAATTTCCACAGCTTTGTACAATCAAGGCCACCTCAGAGTCAACAATCTTTTCAGAGCCAGTCCACATTGAGTACAAGTCATTGCCTCTTAAGTTTTAAAAAGGGTCAACCTGATCAAAATATCCTGGATCATAATTCATCAAAACACTGGCATACTTGTTATAACACCAGCAGAATACATGAAATAACAGCCTGTCACTTTTTTAACTCATTCATAAACATTGAGAGTTTTATAAGTATAAATGTTACTAATGAACTTTGATAGCTCTAAAATAACTCCTAGTTTGGAAGGGAATGCCTGAGATGAGTAATTCTATCATATCATGAAAAGTACTAAACTAAGGTTTGCAAGATTCCAATGGTACCATAAAACCACAACAATATGAGTAGACACATATCTATTGAGTAGTTTAGGAAAAAAATGAACAAATAATCCTATCTATATCTGTCTTTGGAAGGA
>NW_006922100.1:471406-473756 GCF_000298275.1 Orycteropus afer afer | reverse complement strand
TTTCTAGGTTAACAAGGAAAAATTTATTCCAAACACATACAAAGAGTGAAGTGGAATCAACAGAACATATTTAAGAAACAGTAAATAATTCAAGACAGAAAATGGCCCTCAGCAATTCATAGAGAAGCAGAACCCTGAGAAGTGTGAAAAGACTGTGAAGTTTAAATTATTGATATATTAGGGTTCTACTTCGTCTCTTACAGATAGTAATTGTCAATATCAGATTCCATGCATAACCCAATCTGAGAGAAGATATATTATTTTATTCATTTCTGATCACTCAGCCAAGGGGGAGATGATGTAAGATGAGACAGAGGCCAGAAGAGAATATATATGAGTTTTATTATTAAAGCAGTGGACAGTTATTGGAGATTTTTTTTCTTTTTTTCTTTTTTGAATTATTTTCTCTAATAGTTCAGCCTGTCCACCCATGAGTAATTGGAGATTTTAAGCAAGAAAGTAACATGATCTATATTTTAAAGATAACATTGTTATAAGTTCTTGGAGAATAGTTGGCAGTAGAGAAAAAGATGGTTTGGGAGGCTTTTTAGTAATCCAGGGCATTTTAGATTGGGTTGGGAGCAGCGGTAAAGGTGGGAAGAGAAAAGATTTGGGACATACTTTGGACATAGTGGTTAACCTTCATGTTGGATTAATTGTATAAGAATGAGGGAAAGAGAGGAAGCAGGAATAGCTTCTTGAAGACTTTCTGTAAGAGAGAATTAGGCATATGGGACAGTTTAAAAATAGCAACAGCAACAATAATAGCACATATTTACATAAATGTTTACTTACTATGTGCCAGACACTATTCTAAGCATTGTTACAAGTATTACTTCATTTAATTTTCACAAGAACCCTATACTTCAGTATTACTATAATTTCCATTTTACAGATGTGAGATATTAAAAAACTCAAAGTCATACAGCTCTACAAAGATTCACTTGAAGACCTTTGTGAAATTAATCCCACTCAGGTAGCATAGTGCCTAAGGCACTTGACTGCTAACCAGAAGGCTGATGGTTCAAACCCACCAGCCACTCCTCAGGAGGAAGAAGGGGCAATCTACTTTCATGGTGATACTGCCTCGGAAGCCCAAGGAGGGGTTGCTATGAGTTGGGTCTGACTCGACAACACATAACAACAACAATAACAACAATTTTTTTTTTTTTTTTTGTCTGCTCAAATGTCACCTTCTCTTTGAAACCTACCCTGACACTCTGTTTAAAATTCAAAATTATAATGCTAGAACACTAACTCACCCCACCACCCACTTGGTTATATGCTAGTCTATATTACCACATAATTTGCTTATTTTATCTCCTACTTTTAGAATATAAACTTCATGAGGGCAGGAGTTTTGTCAGTTTTGTTCACTGTTATATCCCGAGCACTTGAATAGTGACTGCCACCCAAAATGTGATTCCTGAGTGAATGAATGAATGGTGAATTAATGAATAAATAAATGAATCACTGAAATACTAAAGCTGGGCTACTACCCTTGGTACTCTAACTCTAGACTTTAGGGCATACCCAGGATACCACATTCCTTCTCTTTAACTGAAAAGTGACTCTTGTTCCTCAGTTGGCAGAAAGTCTAATGTATTAAACTGATACAGATCTGAAGTTAGGAAATGGAAGAGATGGTTGAGAAGAACATGACCAGTGCTTACCTTTTCAGTCTTGTCTCTTCCCCTACTCTTCCCTTTCTGTCTAGAACACTCCCCACCCTATTGCACTGTCTGGATAACCACAATAAAGAAAATAAAACAAAAACACTGCCATTGAGTTGGATTTGGCTCATAGAGAAGCTTCCTTGGGTTTCCAAGGGAAGCTCTGGTAGCGTAGTGCCTAAGGCACTTTACTGCTAACCAGAAGGCTGGTGGTTCAAACCCACCAGCCACTCCTCAAAAGGAAGATGGGGCAATCTACTTCCGTAGTGATACTGCCTCAGAAACCCAAGGAGGGGTCGCTATGAGTTGGGTCCAACTCGAAGGCACATAACAGCAACAGCAACAACATCACTACAGAAGTAGATTACTCAACCTTCCTTCTGAGGAGTGGCTGGTGAGTTTGAGCCACCAGCCTTCTGGTTAGCAGTCAAATACTTAAGTACTACGCCACTAGAGCTCCCATATGGATAATCACAATATGATCTCACAATTTCAGCATAGCTATCAGATCTCCTAGAAAGGTTGACTTTATTCAGCCAAGACTGAGTTAGTTACCCCTTTCATGTTACTCCTGAAACTCTGTGCTTTTCCCCTTGTCTCATTTCTCAGATTATGTTGTAAATTTCTACTGGACTGTGTTGTGTTTGTCTCACTGAGCTCTCCTCCCCATTACCTGG
>NW_006922100.1:464632-470406 GCF_000298275.1 Orycteropus afer afer | reverse complement strand
ACCTGGCCAACTGACTGGAAGAGATCCATATTTGTACCCATTCCAAAGAAAGGTGATCCCACAGAATGTGAAAATTATTGAACAATATCATTAATATCGCATGCAAGTAAGATCTTATTGAAGATAGTTCAAAAACGCTTGCAGCAGTATATTGCCAGAGAACTTCCAAAGGTGCAAGCTGGATTCAGAAGAGGACGTGGAACAAGGGATATCATAGCTGTTGTGAGATGGATCTTGGCTCAAGGCAAGAATACCAGAAAGATGTTTACTTGTGTTTTATTGACTATGCAAAGGCATTTGATTGTGTGGATCATGACAAATTATGATTAACATTGAGAAGAGTGGGAATTCCCAAACACTTGATTGTACTCATGAGGAACCTGTACCTTGACCAGGAGGCTGTCGTTGGAACGGAACTAGGGGACACTACATGGTTTAAAATCGGGAAGGGAGTGCATCAGGGTTGTATCCTTTCCCCATACTTATTCAATCTATATGCTGAGCAAATAATCTGAGAAGCTGGACTGTATGAAGAAAAATGTGGTATCAGGATTGGAGGAAGAATCATTAACAACCTGAGATACACAGACGATACAACTTTGCTTGAGGCACTTAATGATGAAGATTGAAGAATACAGTCTGCAGTATGGATTATGTCTCAATATAAAGAAAACAAAAATCCTCACAACTGGACCAATGAACAGCATCACAATAAATGGAGAGAAGATTGAGGTGGTCAAAGAATTCACATTGCTTGGTTCTACAATCGATGCCAATGGAAGCAGCAGTCACTACATTAGAAGACGTGTAGCATTGGGAAAGTCAACCGCAAAGGAACTGTTTCAAATGCTGAGGAACAAGGATGTCTCCCTGGGGACTAAGGTGCGCCTGACACAAGCTATGATATTTCCAATTTCCTTATATGCATGTGAGAGCTGGACAATGAATAAGGAAGACTGAAGAAGAGTTGATGCTTTTGAGTTGTGGTGTTGGCAAAGAATGCTGAAAGTACCATGGACTGCTAAAAGGACTAACAGATGTGTCCTGGAGGAAGTGCAGCCGAAATGTTCCTTGGAAATGAGAATGGCCAGACTTCGTCTCACCTATTTTGGTCATGTTGTAAGAAGGGACCATTCCCTGGAGAAGGATGTCATGCTTGGTAGGTTGGAGGGATGATGAAAGAGGGGGAAGCCTTCAACAAGATGGATTGACACGGTGGCTGCGATGATGGGCTCAGGTATAGCAGGGATCGTGGCACTGGCACATGATCCGGCAGTGTTTCGTCCTGCTGTGCATGGGGTCACTATGAGTCGGAAACTATTCGATGGCACCTAACAACAATAACAACATTTGGCCCTGGCATGTAAAGAGTTAATGCTAACCAGTGCAAGCTGCTTAGTGACTTAGTGGAACATTACCACAAATAGTTCAGTTTGAATTATGTTACAATCAAGGCGAGCCTCTGTTCTGTTCATCCACTTAAAGAAGCTAACGGAGAAAGCAGAATTCAAATTCTAAAATCCTCTGAACCACTGAAAGATAATATTTTAGATTAAAATATCTTTTAGATTAGCTGAAACCACTATAATTGAGGCCAATTGAATCAGATTTTAAACAGGTCTCAGCTGTGATAATAGAGACAGGGCTGTTTACCACATACAAAAATTTAAGCAATATATTTGGTAATGTAAAAGAGAATCTTTAGAAAGCAATTTATATTCTGCAGATTGGGAAACAAGTCCTTGAAAGAAGATCTAATCACATTTTGGTATTGATATTTAGGAAAATTTGTAGTAGCAGCACACTAGCACATGAACTAATCTGGAGTTTAAATCAAAATAACTTGTATTGGTCTATTCTAGTTTCTGATGATTCATTTTTTTCTGATATGTGGAAGAACAGCAATATAATCTCTTTTATGTAACTAGTTTAATTTTTCATAAGCAGCCCTAAGGTTAAGGGAAAAAAATTGAGAACATAATGTATAATTGAATCATCTTGAAACAAGAACATAAGAAGGTAATAAAGGTTTAGGTAGGGGATGAATTCCACACTGTTTCTCCTACTTTCCTTTGCAGTCACATGAGCGAAGCTGAGATTTCTGGTTAGAAAAATCAATAGGAATTTACGACAAACCTTGAAGAAGGGCATTTTGATGTGACTAAGGAACTCTGAAGGTAATTGTTACTCATTGTTGAAGTAACTCCTTTCTATTGCTGCAGGAGGGGATACATTGATGAGAAGAAAATTGCATGATATGAGGATGTTGACTGGATTGTGATAGAGAAATTCTCATGTATTCTTGTTTTTTCCCCCTCAGTCATGCCAATCATTCATTCATCTATCATTTCATTCATTCAAATGTTTATTGCAGGCCTGCCATGGACTAGTCTCTCTGTATTGTTGTTGTTAGGTGCTGTTGAATAAGTTTTGACTCATAGTGACCTTTTGTACAACAGAATGAAACACTGTCAGGTCTTGTGCCATCCTCACAATTGTTGCCATACTTGAGCGCATCATCACAGCCACTGTGTCAGTCGGCCTTGTAATGGTCTTCCCCTTTCCACTGCTCCTCTACTTTACCCAACAAGATATCCTTTTTCATGGATTTGTCTCTTCTGGCAACATGACTAAAGTATGAGGACAAAGTATGGCCATTCTCAATTTTAAGCAGAATTCTGGATGTACTTTTCAAGACAGATTTGTTCTTCTATCAGTCCACGGTATATTCATTATTCTATGCCAACATCACAGTTCAAATGAATGAGTTATTCTGTGGTCTTTCTTAGTCATTACCCAGCTCTCACATGCCTGTCAGTATATTAAGAATGCCATGGCTTGGGTCAGGCGTACCTGACCCAATCACGTTAATCATCAACGTGATATCTTTGCTCTTAAACACTTTTAAGAGGTATTCCACAGCAGATTTGCCCAATGCAATACATCCTCTGCTTTCTTGATTTCTGAGCTTTAATTGTGAATCCAAGTAAACTGAACTGTTTGACAGCTTCAATCTTTTCTCCATTTATAATGGTGCTGCTTATTGGTTCAATTGTGAGGATTTTTGTTTCCTTTATACTGAGGAATAATCCATACTGATGTCTGTAACCTTTGATCTTCATCATTAAGTGCTTCAAGTCTTCTTCATTTTCAGCAAGCAAGATTGTGTCATCTGCATATTGCAGGTTGTAAATGAATCTTCTCCCAAACCTGATGCCATACATATATATTTTTTTTTCTTTTTTATACAGTCCAGCTTCTTGGATTATTTGCTTATCATACAGTTTGAATAATTATGGTGAAAGGATACAACATTGATATACACCTTTCCAGACTATAAACCATTCAGTATCCCTTTGATCTGTACGAACTACTACCACTTGGTCTATGAATAATTTCCTCATGAACAAAATTAAGTGTTCTGGAATGCCCATTGTTCACAATGTTATCCATAATTT
Organism: Orycteropus afer afer; assembly: GCF_000298275.1. Classification (NCBI taxonomy): domain Eukaryota; kingdom Metazoa; phylum Chordata; class Mammalia; order Tubulidentata; family Orycteropodidae; genus Orycteropus; species Orycteropus afer. Next base: position 466,948 of record NW_006922100.1, on the reverse strand, counting down.
GTTATGGTCCACATAGTCCAATGCCTTCATATAGTTAATTAAACACAGGTAAACATATTTCTGGTATTCTTTGCTTTCAGCCAAGATCCATCTGATATTACCAATGATGTCATCTTCCACATCCTCTTGATCCAGCTTGAATTTCTGGCAATTCTCTGTTGTTGTTTAGCTACAACTGTTTTTGAATTATCTTCAGAAAAATTTTACTTATAAGTGACATTCATGCTGTTGTTCAATAATTTATACATTCTGTTGGATCACCTGTCTTTGGAAAGGGCACAAATATGGATCTCTTCTAGCTGAGTGGCCAGTAGCTGTTTTCCAAATATCCTAGCATAAAGAGCACCTCCAGCACTGTGTTTGTTGAAACATCTCAAAGAGTATTCCATCAATTTCTACAGCCTTATTTTTACCAATTCCTTCAGTGTAGCTTGGACTTATTCCTTAAATACCATCACTTATTGGTCATATACTACCTCCTGAAATGGTAGAACATTGACCAGTCCATACTTTGCCCATAGAATCCTCCAATATCTCAATTTGATGCCCAAATTTTTTCTTCAGTTCTTTCGGCTTGAGAATGGTGAGCATGTTCTTCTCCTTTGATTATCCAACTCCAGGTCTTTGCACATTTCATTATACTTGATTTTGTCCTCTCGAGCTTTCCTTTAAAATCTTCTATTTAGCTCCTTTACTTCAAAATTTCTTCCATTTGCTTTAGCTACTCCCTGTTCAAGTGCAAGTTTCAGAATATCTTCTGATATCCATTTTTGTCTTTTCTCCCTTTCTTGCCTTTTAATAACCTTTTATTTTCTTCTTCATATGTGATGTCCTTGATATTATCACAAAATTTGTCTGGTCTTCAGTCACTGGTGTTCAATACATCAAATATGTTCTTCAGCTGGGGTCTAACTTTACATGGGATATAATCATGATCATATTTTGGCCACATAGACTTGTTTTAATTTTCTTTATCTTCAACTTCAACTTGCAAAGGAGTAATTGGTGGTCTTTTCCACAGTCAGCTCCTGTCCTTGTTCTGACTGATGATATTAAGCTTCTCTGTCTTCTCTTTCCACAGAGTAGTTGATCTGATTCCTGTATATTCCTTCTGGTGAAGTCAACATGTATAGTTGCTGTTTATGTTGTTTAAAAAATGTGTTTGTAAGTCATTGGTTGTGAAAAATTAAAATTTTGTCATATAATCTTCCACATCATTTCTCTCACCAAGGCTTCTTGTTTGTTTCCCATTTGACATTCTAATCACCAGTAATTGTTAATACATCTTGAGTGCATGTTTGGCCAATTTCAGACTGTAGAAGTTGGTAAAAGTCTTCAATTTCTTCATCTTTGGCATCAGTGGTTCTTGTGTAAATTTGAATAATAGTAGTATTAATGGGTCTTTCTTGTAGGCATATGGATATTATCCTACCAGTGACAGCACTGTACTTCAACATTGATCTTGACATGTTCTTTTTGAGGATGAATATGATACCATTCTTCTTTAATTTGTCATTCATAGCATAGTAGACAATATGACTATCCATCTCAAAATGGCCAATACCAGCTCATCGATATCTAGGATATTTATCTTTATGCATTTCATTTCATTTTTGACAACATTTAATGTTCCTAGATCCATACTCCATACAGCTCATGTTCTAATTATTAAGGAATATTTGCAGCTGTTTCTCCTTATTTTGAGCTATGCCATGTCAGCAAATAATGGTCCCAAAAGTTTTATTCTATCCATGTCATTAAAATATCTCTATAGGGCATGTATAACCTAGAAATAAATAAGGTGCAGCACCTATTTCCAAAACGCTCACAGTGTAAAAACCAAGGCAAAACAGAAAACTAAACAGTAAAATGTTAGGTGCTATTCTGTTCCATTCATACCAAACACATGTGACAGAGTAGAACCGTCATATAGGGTTTGTGTTCGTTTGTTTTTTAACTTTATGTTGTGATTTGAGTGAAAGTTTACAGAGCACATCAGTTTTTCATTCAACAATTCATGCACACTTTGTTGCCAATTCCCACAATAAAACATCACTCATCCCACTTCCTCTCTGTGTTTGCTGTTTCCATTCCTCTTTCTCTCCTAATCCTTCCTGCCTTCTAACCTTTGTCCTTAGGCGAATGCTGCCCTTTTGATCTCAAATAGCTTATTGTTCTAAGAAGTGAGTACCTGCCTAGTGTTATTGTTCACCTTATAGAGCTGTCTATTGTTTTGTTAGGAGCTCTGGTAGCATAGTGCCTAAGGCACTTGACTGCTAACCAGAAGGCTGATGGTTCAAACCCACCAGCCACTCC
>NW_006922100.1:437807-464347 GCF_000298275.1 Orycteropus afer afer | reverse complement strand
TAATGTGGTCCCTTTGGATCCTTTTCAGAGCAATCAGGAGTAGTAGTTGGGCATCATCAGCTCAGGGTCTCATCTCAGGGTCATGGGGACTGAAGGTCATGTGGTCCATTAGAACTTTGGACTAATTGTATCATTGTGTCTTTGATTTTCTTTACTTTTCTTTGCTCCAGATGGGAAGACACCAGTAGTTGCACATTAGATGGATGCTCACAAGCCCTCAAGACCCCAATCACTACTTACCAAAGTAGGATGCTGAATATTTTCTTTGTGGACAGTGTTACACCAATTGACCTTAATGTCCCCTGAGACTATGTCTTGAGCCCCCAGGCTCTAATTATGCTCTGAAATACATGCCATATATGGTTAATATCTTAGTCAACCTTCCAGACAATCCTTTGAGGTATAATTATTATTATTCTCATTTTAAAAATAAGGGAACTAGTACGTAACGATTAAGTAACTAATGCTGCTGGTAAAGGTGGAGCTGAGATTTGGAATAAGATTTGTCTGGTTCCAGAATGATAGCCTCAAGGAGCTTGCCATGCCCAGAAGCCTGAACTGCATCTTCCCTTTAGCTCCACACCTTCAAAATTCTACTTCTACATTCTCTTTCTGAGTGGGCTACCTGTATGCATTTAGAAAACCTTGGCCTGTTCAGAATCAAAGTGTTTAAGAGAAAGAAAGCAGTAAACTACCAAGCCTTAGCAGCTTACGATGTGAAATAGGGACAGAGTCTGCAAATTAACTCTTGGCATTTCACCTCACGTTTTCATTAAGTTTCAACTCTGTATATAAAAAGTTAATTATACGGTGCTTAAGTTCTGTATAAAAGGTCAACCAAATCCTGCATTATGTAAAGCATTAAGGCAATTCTTGAAATAGAAACACATTAGAACGGTTGATCAAGGTAAATCATAAGCGTTTCATGAAGCACTCTTGATAAAAAGATTCAATTATTTCCAATGAGAATGTTTAAGTCTGGTGAGTGGACTGCCTTCACTACTGTAAGCAAAACTAATCTTACCAAAGACAAACTGTGATACTTACCTTTGTGTTTTATAGATTTATTTTTAGCAATGTGTATTTTCGTGGGCATGATTAGAAAAGTCATACACACTCCTTCTGGAAAATGTGGTGATCACAGAAATGTATAAAGCAATAAATAAAAATATCTTAGAAAAGTATCACCCAGGGAAAGCTACTTTTGCAATTTAAATAAGTTTCCTTCTAATTAAAAAATTATGTTTTCTGTAAGATTCAAATCATGTGATTTACTATTTTATTTCCACACTTTTTTACAAGAGTACAATATAAATATTATGGGTCATTAAAATATTTATAAACATAAGTTAAATGGTGTTACGCTAATCCATCTTGTGAGGGTGTAATCATTTAATTAATTTTTATTTGGAAACATTGTAGACATCAAGCCTGGTTCCAAAGGAATTTGGAGTCTTTGCTCTTTACTTTCCCTTATCCTCCCAAGATTGAGCTTGTTCTTTTCTCAACCCTGCACCCCTGCCCAAGTTTAGGATAAAACCATTGCAATTGTGCTTTTGACTGGAAGCTTTGGAGAGAAAGAATTTAAACACTAGCAACATGAAACCAGAGGCCATAGTCTTAATCAGTCATCATATGTATTATACTATTACTTTGTGTGATTCAGAGAAAGGTCATCCATTGTTCTCAAACACACCACCCATTTTTCTATCCCCATGCCTTTGCACGTGTTATGTCCTCTGCTGAAGATACAGTACTACTCATCCTCCAAGGTCCAAATCAACAATACCTTCTTTTAGCTTTATCTGCTTTATTCCTCTCTCTGTATCCCAATTGCAAGCAGAATAACAATCTCTTTCCTCTGTGTCCCTCCACTTTATTCTTATTTCTGTTAGAGTGCCGAGCAAAATTTCTTTTAAAAAAATCTGGGTCACTGTCCACACTAGATAGAAACTTCCAAAGACAGAGATCCAAGTTCAGTGTTATTCTTTTAATGTCTTGTGCCTAACACCTAACTTGTCTTAATGAGCACCTCAGTTAATGTGTCGGGCACCTGAAGACAGCAAAGCTGGACCTCAGTTTCCTCATATCTAAAGTGGACATTATAATGCCAGTGTTTCATAGAAATATCTTAGGGTGGAAGTTTTATTTCAAGTTGAGAATTCTCAGTAGAGGTTTAAAGGTAATTCTTCCTTGTAAACTTGTGACTTGGAAAATTATTCTCTTTTCCCCAAATATATGACTAATTCAACTCTGGATAGTTGCTCATGTAAACATAGGGATCAGGAGAGCATTGTGGGAGTATGTCATTGAACTAAAATTAATGAAATAGAAAAGTTTAGAATATTTCAACTATATTCTGATTCATCAATTTGATTTTCAAATGATAGAATTAACTTTTAAAAGATTTCTGTCAATAAAATATTTTTTTAGTACTTGCCCTATGGGACTTAAGAAAATCTAATGGATATGTTTGTAAATCACACCGAAGATGATTAATAATTTCTACTTGTAATATACTTTGATGATTTTTAAAACACTTTTTGATATTAAAAAAAAAAAAAAAATTACATTTCCTGAGAGAGTAACTGAGGTTTCAAAAGAGGTGTGAATACCCTCAGGTCACAAAATGAACTCTCTCTATAACAAGTGTTTGTATTTTAATTTCACATTTCACTTGTTCTAAAATAAATGAAGGAAATGTAAATGAACATCTAGTAAATGTCTACATTGTATCAGTAATTGTCAGGAAAAGAGGAGTAAATATGATTCTGAATTGTCTCTAAAGAAGTTAAAACATTACACTTTTGGTATCATATGTGATGTGCAAGTATAAAAGCAAATACAGAGGTAGAGATAGTATCAGGGATGGAATATTTATATCTGTTGGGGTGGGATGCAGGGTTTGTGTTCCTGAAGAAAGAATCATTTGAGCTACATTTTAGGAAAAATGGGATTGCTCTAAGACTAGACAATGTAGACACACACATGGAAATATGTTGAGACATAACATTTCTGAAAACTTGAAATAGTCTGAAATTGCTAGATGTCATACTGTGAGTGTTAAGTAATAATAAGCCAAGAGATGAAAATATTGTCAGGAATCAGGTCATTTAAAATGTCAAGCTAAGGGATCTGGATATTATACAATATGTAATGGTGAAATGTTCTAAGGATGGAATGTTCTGAACATTTCTGTATTCTGTAAAGATATTTTAATCAGTTTAGGCTAAGTTATGCTGTGATAACAAATAACACAAATCTTAATGGCTTTAGATTTGAAATTTCATTTCTTGCTTTCAACTCAACTTCAATGAGTTTGCTTTGTTTTATGGTATGCTCTGGTAGCATAGTGCCTAAGGCATTTGACTGCTAATCAGAAAGTTGGTGGTTCAAATCCACCAGCCACTCCTGGGTAGGAAGATTGGGCAATCTACTTCCATAGTGATACTGCCTCAGAAACCCAAGGGGGGCTTGCTATGAGTTGGGTTTGACTCGACGGCAGTAAGTTGGTTTTGTTAGTTTGATATCATTATGGGTCATATGCAGCTGTGTTTCTTGTCAGTCTTTTTCTGGAAGTCATGCTGACAAAGCAGCCTCTATCTGGGGCATTGCTAGTGTACTGGTAGAGAAAACAAAGAGATATTGGAAATCACAAGTTTGCACTCAAAGCTTCTTCTGAGTTTACATTACTTTTACTCACATTTTATTGGTCAGAGAAAATCACATGGTTAATCTTATATACATGAGAACTGTTGTTGTTGTTATATACTGTTGAGTCAGACCCAACTCATTGCTACCCCTCCTTGGGTTTCTGAGGCGGTATCACTATGGACATAGATTGCCCAACCTTCCTTCCAAGGAGTAGCTGGTGGGTTTGAACCGCCAGCCTTCTGGTTAGCAGTCAAGTGCCTTAGGCACTATGCTACTAGCTTCTATACATGAAAACAGGGATGTGCAATACTTCACAGAAAGTCATCCAAAGGAGAGGCAGCAGATATTTTCAGTAATAATTCTGTCTACCACAGGAAATCACATTGGGACATATTCCACACATGAGAAAACTTCACTAATACATGATTAGAAGACAGCCTAGTGTAAATTCAATCCCGAATGAAGAAATATATTGTAAATTATAGTTTTGATAGTTTCAAGTACAATGAGAAGCATGAAACAAGCAAACACATATGACACTGCTAGATTTGCTTGATATGAGATAAAAATTTGCAATCATTATCATATTATTGGGAGCTCTAGTGGCTTAGTGCCTATGGCATATGACTGCTAACCAGAAGGCTGGTATTTTAAACCCACCAGCCACTCCTCAAAAGGAAGATTGGGCAATCTACTTCTGTAGTGATACTGCCACTGCAACCAAAGTAGGGAGCACTATGACTCGGATTGACTTGACGTCAGTGAGTTTTTTGAGATCATATTATTATTGCTGATAATCATAACTTAACCTGTGCTGAGATTGAACATCTTTCTGTTTACAGTGAGGACACATTCTTCTCTTTATGCTTCAAAGCACTTCTGTAAGCCATGCAGTCACTGGCATTATTTTCAGTTTACCTAGTAGTAAATAGATGCTTATTTAAGTCCACTAAGTTGTGCCAAGTTACAGTTACTAAGTGACAAACCTGAACTCAAACATAAGAAGCTCTGCCCTAAACTCATATTATAGCTAAAGAGAAAGAGTACATTTGAGCTAAGGAATTTGATCACTGTTCTGGCAATAATATTCATATGGAAACTTGCTTAAGAGCTCTTTTTCTATAATAATTTGAAGATAAACATCAGCTTTTCTCACTCGTACTTACCAAACCTCCCAAATCAGTGAGATCTAAGTTAATGATTTATGTTCAATACTATAAAAATAGGAACTCATATGATTTTAATTGAATAAATAGTTTAAGATCAACTATAAAATCATTTATTACCAACCAATGAAGATTTCTAATATGCATTCATTATAAAATAACACAAATAACTCCTAAATATAGCACTGTACTTTGTTTCCATGTATTTATTAGAAAACACTGGCTCTCTTTCCTGAAATCAGCATTGTGTTAGATCTCTGGTCCATGTGCTTTGTCAAAAAATACTCTTGTCAAATGTATTTTTGACATATTTCACCTAGTAAAATTTATCTGAAGAGGTTGTAGTTACTTTATAAAGCTTTCTTCCAAAAAGGCTAAAAGAAGAAAATCTGTCAGACTAGCTCTTTTAAAGAAACCATACAGACTCTGATTCCTCATTTACTGGCATATAAATAAATAGAAGCACAACGAGGGGAGGCAGTATGATGTAGCAAGGAAAGGACACTGTTCTGGGGACTGGAGACAGGCATCCTAATTCCAGATCTACCTCAAAGCCACTATGTGCCCTTGCATCTTACACTCAATCTCTCTTGATTTCAGCAATCCTATGTGTCAAAAAGGGAGCTCTGGTAGCATAATGGCTAAGACACTTGCCTGCTAACCAGACGGCTGGTGGTTCAAACCCACCAGCCACTCCTCGGAAGGAAGGTTGGGCAATCCTGCTTCCGTAGTGATACTGCCTCGGAAACCCAAGGAGGGGTCGCTATGAGTCGGCTAAGGCACCTGACTGCTAACCAGAAGGCTGGTGGTTCAAATCCACCAGCCACTCCTCGGAAGGAAGATGGGGCAATCTACTTCCGTAGTGATACTGCCTCGGAAACCCAAGGAGGGGTCACTATGAGTCGGTTCCGACTCGATGGCCCATAACAACAACAAAGATGATTTCAGATCTTTCCTTAAAGTTCTAATATTCTGTTCTTTTAACAAAATATAATGTGTTAATTCATACAATGCTTAATGTTTATCAATTTGGTTTTGTTAGGGGACTGTACAGGATCAGACCCAATGGAGATGTTGTGACTAGAAAGCTGGGTGACAGTCACGGTCTTTGCCTTAAAAAGAGCTCACAAAATACTGCAGGAAGGAAAAGAGAGTAATGCTGTCAGTACAGTGTTAGCAAAAGGCTGGAGTATACATATAGAAGACAGAGAGGGATATGGAGGAGGCCTTATATCAATCTCAAAACCTTTTACAACACAAGTCCCTCTAGAATATGTTCTCTTCAGTGTGCCATCTTCTTCATTACTCTGTTCCCTTCAAATCAAACATCTCATATTTCTCCACCCAATTGCTGTACATCTCATTACTATTATTCCTATTTAGATAGAGAATATTGAAGCTCACAGAGTGACTTGTCCAAAGCCTTACCAAAGTGAAATAGGGGAAGTGACCACTTAGGCTCCATCATCTGACTCCAAAGCCAACACTTTTATTCCCTATTCAAGCTTTGTGAGTGTGTGCATTTCAAGCACTTTATGAATTATTTTTTCTTGATATCCTCCGTATCACTGATTTCTTTATATAAATTCTACAGAATTCGATTGTAGTTTTGCTAGTGACTGATGAGGTGCAACCCATTTTTTCTTTGTAAGGTTAAGTTTCCTGCTTGTTAAGGATTCCCCTCCCTTCAGCTTTGATGATGGCTTTGATTGAAAGATGGAAGCATTGATAACCTTCAGTGGAGTTTCAGAGGAGGCTTGCAGAAGTCCTTTTCTCTCTCATTCAGATCATTGAGAAAAGGGTTCTGAATAGAAGCAACAGTTCCCTTTTGGCATTTTCACTCCTGAATTAATTTTGGCAAAATGGATGCTCAGCAATTTCTTCCAGGCCACTTAACAAAAGCCCCTTCAAATGCAAAAGAAAATGATTCCTTGAGAGACCAGAGAAAGAGTGTGAAGAAAAGAAGCAGAGTGTTAAAAGATGCCTATCCTGTGAGCCTCCTAATCCACTAGCTGGATTACTTGGAGCATGTATTCATATCTGTAGCATCTGTGATCAGATGGAAATGCAATAAAATGTAAAGACAAATACAAATGTAGCCCTCCAAAACCTATTTCAGTGACAAAAATCCTCCAAGGCACTTGTATTTAGTTACTTTATACAGGCATGGACAAACATTTTCATTTATTTTTAATGCTCTTGGATGTGTGTGTCAAGAATTTTCAATGATGATGTGATGAGTAGGTTTTACTGGAAGCTTTCCTGATGTATATAAATAGGAGGAGAGCCTCTGTGAAAGTCTACCTCCCATTATGTTCAGTCATTGTCATGTTAGCCCCCAGGACCATGCTTAAATATTTTCTGGAAAAACAATAAGAGTCAAAACCAAGTCCAAAGTAAATGCATGATGCCTCACAATTTGGTTTCACTGACTAGAAACTAAAATGTCATTTAGCACATTTCTAAGCAACTAAGGACATTTTTTCCAAAATTGAAAGATAGGAGGTAATAATAAGGATATTACCAAGTATGGTATGAAAAAACTACAACTACTGTTTTTCAGTGATTACTATATGCTATTGACAGTAGTACACACTTTATAAATATTATTGCATTTAATTATCACAAAGACCTGAGAGTTTTATTTTTTGCAGTTTTTTTGTTTTGTTTTTGCTTTTCAGATAAGATAACTGAATCTTAGAATAATTAACCAATTTGCTCAAAGTAAAAGAGATAGAAAAATTCATGGCTTGAATCTCACTTTTCAACTCTAAAGCACTACATTATCCAATATGCATGCCTTACCCAAAGTAGTAACTATTGCATGATTCAATTCCTGTTCATTGAGTGGTGTCCCTTTAGATGTAAAGTTGAATCCATGCACTTCATGACTGAAAAAACAGAATCCCTGAAATAGCAAGAGCCCTGATAGAAAGAGTACAAAGTATGTAGTCAGCCTTACTGAGTTCCAGTCCTTGTTTTACCACTCTCTGTAGTCTTGGAAATACTGTTTATGACTCCAAATCTCAGATTTCTTATGTGTGAGACAGGAGCACTAGGGTACATCTCTACCTCAAGACACCTTCATTCATTCAGCTTCAGGTCCAATTCCTTTATTTCCTCTTCAGTCCTTATCTCATTTAGAATTTAATTGTCAGAAGTAAACTTCATCACAAAACCTTCTCTTTTGTGATCTTAATATCTTTCTGTGTAGAGAGAATTTCATTCTCATCATTCAAACCACTTGAGATTGACATTATACTTGTGTATATATCTTACAAGTTTCCCTAAGATTGAAACCCATCTTAGTGATTTTTTTCTTGGGGAAAAGGGAACAAATACTTAGGACATTGTGAATACAGATGTCCTCTGGACACTTTGTTATATTTGTTAAATGGACAGTCTCATTCAATCCTTATAATGTTGTTGTTGTTACGTGCTGTCAAGTCGGACCCGACTCATAGTGACCCCTCCTTGGGTTTCCAAGGCAGTATCACTATGGAAGTAGATTGTCCAAACTTTCTCATAATAATTATCTTCAAATGGGAGATAGAATATTACCTCCCATTTGAAGATAAGAAAGCTGATGTTCAAACTGTTGTTAAGCAGTCTTAAATTGGCACGATTTCTAAGTGACAGAACTGGGATTCAGACTCAGGTGTGTTTTGAGTTACAAGTTCATGCCCCTCCCACTGCCCTCACTACTTTTAGGCCAATGGTTACCATCCTGTAACTGGATGGAAAACATGGAAAGCTGATAGTGACCATGCAGTGGACCCATGTGGACCATTACTCGTTGTCATTTGATAACCATAAAATTAGAGATGTCTTTTGCACATTTTTCCCCAGTTACAGTGCCTCAAGTGCACTCAAATATTGTGCCCCTACCCCATGCTCATGGTATTCAAAAGCTAATGTAGTAACATAGTGTCTGAGAGCTTAGTTAATTCCATGTGTTGTTGGCAACTGTGGTCTGTCTTCCTTTATACCATGTTCCTCTTATGGACATTATAATGTAGTTTATCCTAAACATTACTACTCAAATGGCACAAGTTCTATTTTAACTAAACACAAATTTGACTTCTAAGAATAGTCCTTGAATATCTATGGATGAATTCAGACTTCTACCATTACTTTAAAATAGGAATAATGTTAATACACACCTCACTGTATAGTAAAATCATCCATCCATCTTCACAAAAAGAACTTTTATGTACCATGTGATGAGGTCTGTGTGAGGATTAAATTTCATTTTTATTGTGGAAGTACCTTGTCATTATAAACATGAATATATGGTGACTAGTAATTGACATCACCATTTATTATCAAGGCTCTTGTAGTATGAGAAAAACTCAAAACCCATTGCTATCAAGTTGATTCTGCATTATAGCAACTCTATAGGACAGAGTAGAACTGTCTCATAGGGTTTCCAAGGCTGTAAATCTTTACACAAGCAGACTGCCTCATCTTTGTCCTGCTGAGTGGCTGCTTTTCGAACCACTGCTCTTTTGGTTATCAGACAAATGTGTAAACCACGACGCCACCAGAGCTCCTAAGAACCCTTAAAAACATTCTTCTTCATACGGTCCAGTTTCTAAGATTATTTGCTCAGCATACAGATTGAATAAAATGGTGAAAAGAAACAACCCTGACACACATGCTTCCTGATTTTAAACCATGCAGGCAGTATCTCCTTGTTGTTTGAATGACTGCCTCTTGGTCTTGTTCAGGTTTCTCAAGAGTACTCTGGAATTCCCATTATTTGCATTCTTACCCATAATTTGTTATGATCCACACAATTAAATGATTTTGCATAATCAATAAACCACAAGTAAACATCTTTCAGTTATTCTTTTCTTTCAGACAAGAGCCATCTGACATCACTGGTGATATCCCTTTTTCCATGTGCTCTTCTGAATCCTGCTGGAATTTGTTCCTGTTCTCTGTCAATAAACTGCTGCAAACATTTTTGTGTTACCTTTAGCAAAATTTTACTTCTTTGTGATATTAATGATATTGTTCAATGATTTCCACATTCGGTTGAATCACCTTTCTTTAGAATGGGCAAAAATATGTGTCTCTTCCAGTTGGTTGGTCAGGTACTTGTCTTCCAAATTTCTTGGCATAAAGGAGTGAGTGTTTCCGGTGTTGCATCCCTTTGTAGAAATGTCTCAGGAAGTATTGTGTCAATTCCTAGAAACTTGTTTTTTGCCACTTCATTCAGTGCAGCTTGTACTTCTTCCTTCAAAATCATTGGTTGTTGATCATATTTGTATCACTGGTATCTGTCCAGGATTAGCCTCAGCTGAATCTATCCTTGGTCTAGAGCATAATCCTGTTCACTGACCCCCATCTGATCTTCTCAGATGTTTATGTGTTTATCTGTAGCCTGGTGTTTGGAGTTAATGGTAATGCAGTATCATGGATATAGTGGTTGGTATTAGCATCTGTCGTCTATATCTTATGCTCACAATTTGATATCCTCCCTTTTCCTAATCTTATCGTGGTGGTCACAAAATCTTTCCATACTGTCCCTCCCCTTACTCACCTCAGAGTGTGGCCCCCAACTAGCCCAAAATTATTCCCTCCCCTTGCCTCCCCACCCCAGTAACTTATAAAGTGAGTTCCCTTCCTTAAGCAAATTCTTCTTTGTCTTTTTACAGTAATGGGCTCATACAATAATTGTCCATCTTCAGTTGACTTATTTCACTCAGCATAAAGTCCTCCAGACTCATCTACATTGTGAGATGATTCACATATCTTTCATTGTTTTCTTCTTGAGCCACCCTTTAAAATCTTCTATTCATCTCTTTTATACCACCATTTCTTCCATTTGCTTTAGCTACTCTCCATTCAAGAGCAAGGTTTGTTTCAGAGTCTCTCTCTGACATCCATGTTGGTCTTTTCTTTCTTCCCTGTCCCTTTAATGATCTTTTGCTTTCTTCATGTGTGATATTCTTGATGTCATCTCACCAGTCTTCTGGGTTTTGGTCATTGATGTTCAATGCACCAAATCTATCCTTCAGCTAGTCTCCAAATTCAGGTGGAATGTACTTAAGATCATATTTTGGCTCTCATGGACTTTAAAAAAATTTTCTTCAGCTTCAATTTAAACTTACATATGAGCAATTGATGGGTTTGTTCCATAGGCACCTCCTGGCCTTATTCTGACTGATGATACTGAGCTTCTTCGTTGTCTCTTTCCACAGATGTAGTAGATTTTATCCCTTTGAATTCCAGCGAGATTTACATGTATAGTGGGTTGCATTGGAGAAATGATAGTCAGAAAAAAAAATTGTATCATGTGATATCCAGTGTCGTTACCAAGGCTGTATTTTCCAACTACCTATGCTTCTTCTTTGTTTCCATTTCTCTCATTCCAATCACCAGTAATTATCAATGCATCTTGATTGCAAGTGCAGTCTATTTCTATTCAGAAATTGGCAAATATTTTCATTTTTTCATCTTTTGGAACTTATGGTTTATATATAAATTTGAATAATTGTTCTATTAACTAGTCTTTATAGACGTATGATATTATCCTATCAGGGACAACATTATACTTCTAGATAGATCTCGAAGTCTTCTTTTTGAATGTGACACCATGCCTTTTCAATTTGTCATTTCTAGCATAGCTGACCATATGATTGTCCAATTCAAAATGGCCAATTCCAGTCCATTTTAGCTCACTAATGCCTAGGAGATCAATCTTTTTGCATTCTATTTCAATTTTTACAATCTCCAATTTTCCTAGATTCATGCTTTATACATTCTATGTTCTTATCATTAATGACTGTTTGAAGCTGTTTCTTCTAATTTTGAATCATGCCACATTGACAAATGAAGTTCCATAAAGCTTTACTTCATCCATATCTTTAAGGTGGCCCCTACTTTTAGGAAGCAACTTTTCTCCAGTCATATTTTTTGTGCCTTGCAAACAGAGGGGATCCACTTTCTGGGACTATATTAGACAGTGTTGCCTTGCTATTCATAAAGTTTTTACTGACTTTTTTTTTTTTTTTTTTTCAGAAGTGACCCCGCCCATGTCCTTCTTTCTAATCTGTCTTAGTCTAGAAGCTCTTCTGAAACCTCTTCACCAAGAGTGACCCTGATATTTGAAATACCAGTGACATAGCTTCCAGCATCACAACAACATGCAAGCCACCACAATATGACAAACTGACAAAAACAAAATAATCTTGACAGAGGAGAACAAAGTTAGAGGACTCACACATCCTAATTTCAATATTTACTAAAAAGTTGCAGTAATAGAAACAGTGTGCTGATGGTATAAAGACAGACATACAGATTAATGGAATAGAACAGAGAGTCCAGAAATAAATTCTTCCATTTATAGTCAATTGATTTTTTATAAGGATTTCAGACTATTTGGTGGAGGAAAAGATTATCTTTTCAACAACTAAGTATTGGAACAACTGAATAACCACATGGAAGAAAATGAAATTGTATCCTTACCTCAAACCATTTGAAAATTTAATTCAAAATACATCATGTATCTAACTATAAGATCTAAAACAATAAAGGTCCTAGAAAAAAACAAGAGAGGAAATCTTTGAAACTCTGAGTTTGACAACAGATTCTTAGATATAATAGCAAAATCACAAGTGAAAAAAGGAAAAACTAGATACATATATCTTCACCAAAATTTAAAACTTTTTTAAAGACAATCTACTTGTGCAAATCATATAGTAATAAGAGACTTTCATATAAAATATATAAAGAACTCTTACAACTCAAAAATAAAAGATAACAAAATTACCAAAACAACTAATTTGAATGGGTATTTATCCAAATATTATTTAGAAATGATAAGTACATGATTATGTTCACCATCTTTAGTCATCAGAAAAAATGCAAAGCAAAGCTATAATGAGATACCACTTCTCACCTACTAGGATCCCTATTGGAGCTCTGGTGGCGTAGTGCCTAAGGCATTTGACTGCTAACCAGAAGGCTGATGGTTCTAACCCACCAGTCACTCCTTAGGAGGAAGGTTGGGCAATCTACTTCCATAGAGATACTGCCTCGGAAACCCAAGGAGGGGTCACTTTGAGTCGGAAACGACTTGACAGCAATGAGAGTTAGAATGCCTATAATCAAAAAGATGGCCAACAAGAAGTAATGATGAGAATGTGGAGAAAGTAGAAGTCTCATACATTATTCATTAGAATGTAAAATGGTGAAACCAATTTAGAAAGCTATTTGACAGTTCTTCAAAAATTTAAACTAAAAGTTACTGTATTATCCAACAATTCCATTCCTAGGTATTTGTCCAAGGGATACATGAAAACATTGGTTCACACAAAAGCTTATATATAAATGTTCACAGCAACATTATTCATAATAGCAAAAAATGGAAAAAAAAAATCAAATATCAATCAATGATTAATTGATAAACAAAATGTTGTCCAAACATAAAAAGGAATATTATTTGGCAATAAAAAGGAATTAAGTACTGATGCAATGTGAATGAACATCAGCAACATTCTGTTAAAGGACATAACCATATAAAAAAATACCACATATTATTAATCCATTTATGTGAAATATATAGCCAAATGTATAGAGACAGAAAGTAGAATAGTGCTTGTTTTGGATTGGGGAGAATGTGTGTCTGTAAGGTGAGGTAGATGGGATTGACTGCTAATGAAAACTGGTTTCTTCTAGAGGGGCTGAAAGGTGTTCTAAGATTAGATTGTAATGATTGTTTTGCATCACTGTAAAAATACTAAAAAGAACATTGAATTGTAACTTTTAAATTGGTAAATTATACTTATATCAATTAAATCAATTTTACTTATATCAATTATCCTGCAAAAAAGCAACACAAACACAAAGAAAATGAAATCACCTGAGACTTTGCATCTTGTGAAAGTTGAAGGGTAATGCTGTTAAATAACTGAATTGTCTCTCTCCCCACTCCTTTCCAATACAATTTTTTTCTTTGTGATGAAAATATTATTTGACACAACTTTATCTTCCTCAACCATTTCTAAATCCTAGGCAAATAATCTGCACTTATTGCCCTTCTGTTGATATTCCCAAGGGAAATGTAAGAAAGATAAGAAAATGAAAGTGCTGTTACTCACAATAGAATTAACAATAGCAAATATTGGTTGCCTTCTTCCTAAAGGTTAATTTACAGGTTTTTTTCCCCCCCTTTTTTGATTTGTTACTGAAAGATTTTAAGTGTCAGTACAATTATACACTTGTCAGGGACAATTATTCTATTTCTTCTAATTGATCTCCAGCGAATTCTAAGCACTGTGAGATTGTTCTGCCCGTACTATAAGTTGTTAAGGAAAACACTGAAGGAAAAACAAACAAACTACTGTAAAAGACAAAGGAAGCAGCATAAGTGGGAATTTGTTATCTTGTATTGCAATCCATGCTTTTTTGATACTTAAATGTTTGCTGTCATGAGATCCCTCACCATAGAGTCATTAATTTCTAATTAGTTTTTGTTCAAAATATTATTTCTCCTTTAGGTATCATGCACTTGAAGTAAAATATATTTGCCTGAAAACCATATTTTCTTCATAGCATCCTACCTTAAATAAAACACTTTTTAAAATTAACATTTCATTTGCATAGTGATCCATATTGATACACAGCAGGAAAAAAAATATAACCATAGAATAAAGATATTGAGTTACACATCAACATAATGCCTCTTCATATTTCATGGAATTTTTTCTACCTTTGAATGATGCTGGATCAATCATGATCAAAGCTCAGCATCAATAAGTGGGAAAATAGATCACAACCATCCTCAACCATGCCAAATGATGTCAGACTTCTGTTTTACAAGTATTCCCTTTTCCCGAAATACCTTCTGTGTTCTTTTCTACCTAATGAACACTCATTCTCAAAACCCTGATCATATGTCACTGTGAAGTTCCCCATAGTCTATGCAGAGTTGATTGCTTTTCTGAACCACCCATTAACCCCATACATCTCAATTGTGGAACTTCTCATATTTGGTTACTGTGGTTACTGTGGACCAATGTTATATTTTAAGTGTTTACCATCATACTTTGTCTATACTATTTTAAGCAATGGAATCATCTTACTTTCCTCAAAATTATTTCAACACTTTCATATTTTACTTATTTATACTACACATTCATTTACACTTTTATTTTGTTAATTTTCTTATTGTACACTGTGCCTTCAGCCTACATTTAAAAATTCATAAAAATCAGGTATGTTTTCTACCATTATAATATTTCTATGAAGAACCTATTTTTAAAACAAAAGCAAAAATTTATTATGTGTAGGATCTTATTATTTAAGTAGTCAATTCATTTTTATTTTATTTTAAGTATTGATAATACTTCCATGAATTAGTGTCATCATTTCCATTTTGCAGATGGTGAAGCAAATAATTTCAGGACTTGGTCACTTGTCCAGAGTCACATTACTGACAAGTGGCAAAGTGGTTGTAGAATTGATAATATGGGATTAGATTTTTGGAATCCAGTCTAGAACCTGCAACAAATAACTTTTCTTTTTCATTTATAAGATACTGATTTATAAAGGCAGCAAGTCTACTAACAAAATGACCTTATATATTTATATAAATTTATATAAACTATAATCATTTTGTTATTTTTAGGCAAATAAATATTCAATTGCAAAATAGTATTTGAATCAGCAAAATATATTATACAACTGAATCCTAAAATACCAAAAGTTTATGTTTAAATATTTATTTTTCTAAGAGGCTATGTGCTATGCTTGTTTTTAGGAGATTGAGGCAGTTCATAATATAATCTCATAAAAAAGATTAGTTCTGATATTTTTCAGATTATAAAATTATATATGTTGACTGTGGAGAATTGAGAAACATTAAAAATATAATCTTATGAAATGAAGAATAATACTATAAGTATGTTGGTATATTTTCATTCAGATTTGTCATTGTAAGCACTTCATGTTTTTTTTTATATGAGTTTTTTAATATTTTCAATAGCAGATTTTTGGGCCACAGAGATAAATGATCATTCAGAAATGTATTTATTTAAATTAATTGTTGTTAATATTATATGTAAGAGACCTAACTCATCATTACATTTTAAATGCAGTTTATAAATGTTTATGGAATTGATAATTTAGATTATTTTAAAAGTTCATTTCTAAGGTGTATTTAATAACAGTTGGTTCTAATTATACAGTTTCTTCAGTTATTTTACACTACATTTAAGAATTTAACATATTTGCTTTCCAGTTTTAATAAATTCAATTTTTCAGCTTAAACAAAACTTCCCATGCACTGGAATGTTAAATTCATAAATAAAGAATCTTGAGTTCTCTTAAATATTCCAATATTATATGCAAACTTAAATTTTCCAGTAAAAATCACAGGTTGAACAAATTATACCTGATAATTTGACTTTAGCAAGCAAGATCTTGCTCTAATAGACCACGTTCTCTTAAATATTACAGAACTTCAGCACTCAAAATATTCATAGGCCACTTTTTTAAGCTCCAAATATTTAATATCTCAGTTTAATTTTCTTACTTTTTTACTCTTATTATTTTTTCAGTAAGGAAACTGTTAGGAGATCTGGTAGCATAGTGCCTAAGGCACTTGACTGCTAACCAGAAAGCTGGTGGTTCAAACCCACCAGCCACTCTTTGGAAGGAAGATGGGGCAATGTACTTCCATAGTGATACCACCTCAGAAACCCAAGGAGGGGTCGCTGTGAGGGTCTGACTTGACAACAGGAAGCTATTACATTATGGTAAGCAATTTTGATGGGACAACATCTTAGACAGTAGAGCGGTTGCACAGTGAGCAGAGATTTTGGCTGGAACTCTGAATTCATGCCAGGAAATGTGCTGGCCTACATTGAGCCTACTTAAGAGTCTTGTGTCAGGGACTTTATGATAAAGAGAAACTTGTCTCACAGTTTTTAAAACATATATAGCTCAAATCCTTTTATCTTTACAAAGAAGTTTTGAAACTACTCAGTTTGCCAATTGTCTTTATTAGCTTCTACATTTCTTTGGCTAAGATATTAAATTATTCTTCTCCCAGCTCTAAAGAACTTTAAGATTGATAGAACTGCCTTGGGTTTTTGTGTCTAAGGGAGGACCTCCTTCTTCCCCTAGACACTAAAATTATATTCATTTTTATTCTGAAGATCTCAAAGCTGTTTCAATCTTTGGTCATAGCTTTGAGTTCATGCTACTGATATGCAATTATATATTTACATGGATGAAAACATCCCAGTGGTTTCATTTACCCATATTCTATTATTATGTCCCATATCATGGAAATTATTCATTAGATGTTTTAAATAACTGCATAAAATTTTACCCACTACCCAATTACATTCAGATTTTCTTGACTTCTAGAACTATAAAAAATATCCTGGTAAAATGAAATTACGAGTTCAATGATATAAACATATTTATAGATTTATACACCTATTGCCAAATTGTTTTTCAAAATCCTGGTGCCCTGCAATTTCTGTTGTTTATTTTTTCCAGGCCATTTCTGTACGCATGTATTTCTCAGCAAAATTGGAATTGTAATGCATATTCAGTTTGATATGCTGCTTTAAAATTAATTAATCTTGAAGATTATTTAGAGCAATAGTCTAGAGAAACATGATTTATAATGTCAGTATAATATTCCATTACAAGTAATATAACAATTTAACCAGCCTCTCCATTATTAGGTTTACTTTTATTTCTAATATAAATGATGTTTACATGTGTACATGTATAAATAAATATATGTGATTTGTAAAACGCTTTAATTAAGAATGTGAATTCAATGAAATGGGAATTCTACTTCTGGATAGGATTCTAGAACTTATCCCATATTGTGATTTTTGAGGATTAGTATACATGAAATCTTTATATAAATCCTAGAATTAGTATTCATTTTTATTAATATCATCCAACACAATGCCTAGCATACAGCAGACAGTTAAAAATTGATCATATGAATGGATGAATGTATTAACATAGTTTAGCCTATTTAATATCTAATATGATCAAACTTGTTGATTATTTATTAGAAATATAAAAATTGCATTTTTTTCTTAAACTAGCTGTTTAATTCATAAAAGCAATAAGACTTTGGGAATATTTTTTCAGGAATGAATGGTCAGTGAGGGCTAATAAGTTGCAACTTCTTCTTATGCATTCAAATCCTTCCCTCTGATCTTTAGTTCTGCAGGGCTTCTTTACACCTTGATCATTATTGCATGATGACAGGAGACTGCATTACAAGAGAAAGCATAAAAAATGAACGATCACCAGACTTCAGCATCTGAGACCCAAACCTCCACAAGAGTCCATATTAATCAGCTCTTGAGAGAGACATCTAAACTCAATGATGAGCAAAGAGGGAGTAGTTGTTTGATTTCTTGAAGCAACTCCGTTTTGATAATCCCTTGATATTGGTTTGACTCATGCTCCTGTCATCAGAAAGCCCCCTATTGTGTGAACTAATTGAAACTTCACAAAATGGTGTCACTGGAATAGCATTACTACTGCCTGATTGCAAGCAACTCTAATTCCCAATGTCAAGATCATATTTCACTTCACAGTTATATGGGTCACAACAAGAAAGGGATTAATTTCTGGCTGATTACCCTCTGCCACTATAACATGAAATGCACTTCATAGCAAGTGGGCTCTTTGCATGTTCACTAATCTGCCACACTGACAATTGTTTTGAGAGTCCTCTGAAGCATTTTAATGAGCATTTAAAAGAAAGGATAATTATAAACTATAAGCCAATGATGCAAATTATGTTGAAATCTATACCTTGTGAAATTTTATTTTTGTGTTCATGGGTACAAGAATACATGTCTTTGCATGTGAGTGTGTCTATGTATTTATCATATCAATTGATTCAATTATTTGGCAGGTTTTTTACAATGTTGAGTAAACAGAGCATTCACAGTAATCTTTTGGGGTGTTAAAACACTTGAGAAGTACAATTGCAAAGAGTGATATCTTGGTGTCGGTAATGGGACATTAAATAAAACAATATCTTAAAAGTAGCCTATAGTCTTTGTAAGAAAAGGTCATGGTATAGCTGGTGCAATTTGTAGAAATGTATTATAAAGTGGAGATTCAAATCTTGTTACAATAGTGCACCCATTTCTAAAGTTTGGATATTTGAAATAACTTATAAGATTCCCCTGAGGAAACTCATATATAAAGACAAGTGATATGAAATGATAGGAGAAAGACACAGAAAGACTCTGTACAGGGATCACCTGTACAGAGATGTCCAGGCTTAAGCTCTTCAGAAACCTTATTCACACATGGAAGCTCTTTGTCTCCAGATTGAACCACCAAGAACTGTGCAGTGAATATTGGCTTCAGGGGAACTCAAGGTAGAAATTTTCAGTAGGGTATTTTTGTGCCCTTCTGGTGCATGGCCAAGTCAGCCTCACTAATCAGTTGTGCCTGGTGAAAACCATCACTAAACAAGCTTGCCCTTGTGGTTCCAGGGGAGTCTCAGACATTAACAAGCACATGATGAATCTTACTGCCCTTTTCTTGGCCAATAGTCAAAACCAGATATCCAGACATCTCCAGACAGAAGCATAGAGCTTTCCACAACTAGCTATAAAATTACTGTTCATTGTAAGCAGCAATAGCAATTATAATAATAGATAACTATATTGGTTTCCCATTGCTGCTCTAACAAATTACCACAAATTTAGTTGCTTGAAACAACATGCATTTATTATCTCACAGGTCTGTATGTCAGAGGTCCAAAGATGTTCTCAAACAATGTACGTCACAGGCCTAGCAGAGAATTTGCTCTGCATTATGCCCTCAACAAATGAGAAATTTTCATATCATTTTTGGGATATTTAAAGTGTAATATTCAACATTTTAAGACAATATTGTATCATGTTATAAGCAGGAATAGTATTTATCAATGCATAAACTCCCCTTTTAAAGATTGTTTAAGATGTACTTAATGTGGTCTCTTGTATCCTCCTTTGCATTTTAGCTATTTGAAAAATGAACTACCATTACATTCTTCCCTTGTATGTCTTTATTACACACACATACATGTACACATGCATGCATACACAATGTATAGTTCCTCTTTCTCAATTCACATCTACAAACATGAAAACAACTGTCTGAACATTGAATGATTCAGTCAGGCAATCTCAGTAATGTGGGTCCAGAAAACATTTCTGAGTCATTGAATTAAAGAATTATATTGATATCAGCTGATCCTTTCTCAAGGCAGTTCAAAGATAAGTAATTATAAGTAATTTCACCAAAAGAATAACTAGTAAGTTGGTCCTCTGTATCATGGATCTGCATCCCTGGAGTCAACCAACCATGGAGTGAAAAAATGAGAGGGTGCAATTAAGTGGTCAAAGTAATCTCTCAAAGACTAAGAGGAACAATATAGTCTATTTACATAGCCTTTACATTGTTTTAGGTATTAAAAGTAATCTAGAGATGATTTAAAGTCTACAGAAGAATGTGTATAGGTGATATGCAAATATTACACAACTTGAGCCTCAGTGGATTTTTATATTGGGGGGTAGGGGTGGGTTTTCCTGGAATGAATCCTTGGCAGATAGTGAGGGATAATTTTATTACTGTTTTCTCAATGAACACAAATTTTTATCTTCAGGCCAAAAAAAAACAGTGAACTAATATTTAAGAAACTCTAGAGCAATTCCTATACAATTATAAATAAAAAAGGAAATGGAATATGCTTTCATTTTAGAGCCGCACTGTTATTTCTCTTTTGTCCTAATGCCCTTATGGTCCATGACACAGTATAATTAACATGCCTATGCATGCATTTCATCAGCTCCTTAAGAATATGCCAATTTGTGCTTCTAATAAAACTATAGTAAGTATTTATCCAACTATCTAAGCTGTTGTGTCAATCACCAGCTTCTATACAGTTTTTAAAGCTCAAAAGAAATTTTGTTTATAATTTGCTTGGAAAAATTTAAAGGGCTCAGCAGGCAATTTGCACATGTCACTAGTTTAACTGAGCAAGGATTAGAAATTAAATCTTAATTAGCTAATTTTTGCATAATTTTAGGGAAATTATATGCTTTGTGCAGATGACAGGTGGGAGGTAAGGCACTTAACTTGTATTGAATTGAAGTTTTCCTTGACTTTATGAATTTTAATAGAAAAATAGCATTTAACATTTAAAATGTGTGTCAAACTGAATAGATCTTATCTGGAGGCACAAAAATACAAAATTATTTTATGAAAGACAACTGGTGACAGACATTTAAATTTTCCTAATAGTACATACATAAAAATTATTTTGAAATTGAAAGGTGAATTTCCTCAAACAGGTTTTATGATTGATAATATATCCTGAATTTTAATACAATGAAGAATTAGTGAAACACAAATATGATTCATATTTTGCACAGATATTTATAATAAAGTCAAATGGTATTAAGTGTTTATAGGGAAGTGTTGGTAATGCTTTTAACAGTAATTATGATTGTACTAATATGGCAGGAGGGTTAGCATGTAACAGCCTTCAGAGCTCATGGCCTCATACCCTAGGGTGTTGTGCAAATTCCTCTTTTTGTACTGTTCTCCCACTACTCTTCATACTTCATCTTGCTATCAAATTTTCGTCCAAAACTCCTTTTAAGCATATGTGTGGAGGAAGCCTCTCCTCATCCCACTCCATTTCACCAATGATATAACTCTCTTCTGTTTTTGTTCTCATAGTTTCATGTGTATATTTTTATTTCAGCACTAATCACACTATACAATAACTGCTAACTCACATCTCTTTCCTTACTGTTCTTTGAAAGCCAGGATTATAGTTTATTTAGATTTCAATAACCCAAACCAAAAGTCAAACTCATTGCCATCCAATCAATTCCAATCCATAGTGACCCCCTTTGGGTTTCTGAGATGGTAAATCTTTACAGAAGTAGATTTCCCTCTCTTCCTTCCACAGAGTGGCTGGTGGATCTGACCCACAACCTTCTAGTTAGCAGTCAAATGCCTTGGGCGCTGTGCCATCAGAGCTCCTTATGCTTTCAATAGTAGATTGTTGAATAAATTAAGAAAGAAACCATTGCTATCATATTTTGACTACTTAAATTCAATTTACAGAGACCTGATGGTACCTGATGGTAGCACTCACCTGCTAAATGAAAGTTTGGCAGTTCAAATCCACAAGCAGCTCCAAGGAGAAATATGTGGCAGTCTTCTTCCATAATGATTAAAACCCTGGAAACCTTATGAGGAAGTTCTCCTCCATCCATAGGGTTGCTGTGAGTTGGAATTTATTCAATAGCAATGGATTTTGGGTTTGTGGTTTAAATCCAATTTAGTTCAATTCAAAATAATAGTCACAATTATTTGTTAATGAGAGACATGGATCTAATATTTTATTATTAGGATAAGTTTTTTACTACTTAAAATTGCACTTTTTTTTACTACTTAAATTTACTACTTAAATTTTTTTACTACTTAAATTTACTACTTTAAATTTTTTTACTACTTAAATTTACTACTTAAAATTCCCACTAGACACTCTTATAAGCCATGCTCAATCTGCTTGTCATATAATGTCAGACACAGTGATATTAGAGATTAGTATTCCAATCCTTTCATAGAACATTGTTGTTGTTGTTGTTTGCCGTCGAGTCAGCCCCGACTCATAGCGACCCCTCCTTGGGTTTCCGAGGCAGTATCACTACAGATGTAGGATTGCCCAACCTTCCTTCCTAGGAGTGGCTAGTGGGTTTGAACCTCCAGCCTTCTGGTGAGCAGTCAAGTGCCTTAGGCACTATGCTACCAGAGTAGCATTAGGTCCTCAGAAATCAGGCAGAGCATAATTATGGCCAATAAGTCAAGCTGTTAAATTCTCCCTGTTCACTTGAATGGTTGTAAATAGGCTGGATCGGTCATAGGAGGCAGCAATAGGGCAAAATATTCTTTGAAGAGTAATTGTCGTTTTTGTACATGTCAATGGTGTATGTGTGTGTGCATGTACGTGTATACACACACACACACACATATATATCTATATATATATATATATGAAATACACTTTATTTTTTAATCTAATAATGCTGGGAAGGAGCCATGGTGTCACAGTGGTTAAGCACTTGGCTGCTAACTGAAAAGTCATTCGTTTGAACCAACCAGCCTAATTGCTTGTTTAGGTTTTGTCCTTAGCTTGGCTTGGAGAAAGATGTGGCAGTCTACTTCCTTGAAGATATACAGCCTTGGAAACTCTATGGGGAAGTTCCACTCTGTCCTATGGAGTTGCTATGAGTTGATAAGGGTATTTTGATTAATAGTCCTGGGAAGTGGGCACTTTCTCCATCAATAATATTATATAGTTAATTAAAGAAAGAGACTAAAGCAGGGTGCATAGTAGGTTCACAACATTATTTTTCTCACTAACAAATCAAAGTGGGCTCTGCAATCTGACTGACTGGGCTCCAACCCTGCTCTTGATTGCTTTTATTAGTTAGCTTTGGAAAGTCACTTAACCATTCTCTGCTACAGTCCCTTCATTTGTAAAATAGTATAATAATAATAAAACCTAGATTAAAGAACTGTATTAAATATTAAAAAGGTTGATACATGTAATATTCATAGAAGAAAATTTGACATTTATATGGTTAACTTTAAGTAAGGGTGACTGTAGTAGAGTTGATAATGGTCCCCAAAATATGTCCAGAACCTATGAATATATTACCCTTTATGGAATTAAACTTTTCCAGCTATGCTTCAGTTAAGAGTATTGACATGGGGAGATTATCCTGGATTATTCAGGTGGATTCAATGCAGTCATCCAGTTTCCTATAAGAGGGGGACAGAGGATCAGAGCTAATGGTAGGAGATGTAATAACAGCACAAGAGGTTGGAGAGTTTTGAGGGAGGGATCATGAGACAAGGAATGCAAGTAGCCTCTAGAGACTGAAAAATGCAAGGGAACAGATTCTCTCCTAGAGCCTCTAGAAGGAAGCAGCCCTACTGACAGTTTGATTTTAGCCCAGTGAGACTAATTTTGGACTTCTGATCTTCAGAATTATAAAGAAAGAAATTTGGTAATTTGTTACATTAGTAATAGGAACCTAATACAGCTACTTATTATCAACACTTACTATTTAGAGAGAATAGAGTCCAGTCCACCTGTGCAAGTATTATATGTATATATATATATATATATATATATATATATATATATATAATACACACATGTACACACTTTGTCTTCTATTCAGTTGAACTATACAAATTGAAAGACCATGCTGCTCCCTCAGGCCTATTAATCTACTTGTGCATCAAATCCAATCTCTTCTCACCTATTTCAGACTTCAATTCAGTAATTGTCCTCTCTCTTGTATCATTAATATTTGTCTATTTATTTAGTCATCTCTATCATATACAAATATATTGTTCTAATTACAATCTTTGGTGGGGAAAACACTTTTCTTAAATACCCATTTCTTCTTGCAATGATATCACTTCTCTGCTCTGCTTTATAGCAAAATGTTGTGAAAGAGCTGACTCCTACCTGTTTTCCATTCTTCTTAAGACTCCATCCCACAAATGCTCTCATGTCCAAAATTTCACTGAATCCAGGGTTTCCAAGATCATTAAAGACCTCTGTATTGCTAAATGCAATGGATAAGTTTTGGTCCTCAAATTACTTTGCTGTTAAATGTGTTTCATATAATTGACCAATCCCTCCTCTTTTTAGGTTTTGTCCTTAAGTTGGTTTTGGGACACCATTCTCTATTGTCTTACTTCCCACCTCAACTTTTACCCCATGATGGTGTTCTTTGCTGGTTCCCCCTCACTGATTCCACATATAAATGTTAGAGAATGCTAAGGTTTAATCCCAGGATTTCGCTTCTTCTCCAGCTACATCATTCCCCATCTACATCATTGTTCAGGAGGAATCATCCAGCATCATTTTTGAATGGTTCAAGTATTACTAAATCATAATGACTCTATCTTTATATTTTTAGTCCAACTTCTTCTCACATATAAGAATACATTGATCTACATCGAGATGCGATATCTCTGTGTGCATATCAATTATCTTTGCATTCAATTGTGTGGATCCTAACAAATTATGAATAACGTTGAAAAGAAGGAGAATTTCAGAATACTTAATCATGTTCATGAGGAACCAATACATAGACAAAGAAACAATCATTCAAACAAAACAAGGGGATACTGCATGGTTTAAAATCAGGAAAGGTGTATGTCATGGTATCCTCTCACCATACTTAGTCAATATGTATTCTGAGCAAACAATCCGAGAAGATGGACTACGTGAAGAAGAACGCAGCATCAAGATTGGAAAGACTCATTAGCAACCTGTAATATGCAAATAACACAACTTTGTGTTCTGAAAGTGAAAAGAACTTGAAATACTAATGAAGATCAGACAGTACTATCTTCAGAATGGATTATACTTCAACCTACCAAAGGGGGAAAAAAAAAAAAAACCTCACGGCCATCAAGTCAGATCTGACTCATAGTGACCCCTCCTTGGGTTTCCAAGGCAGCATCACTACAGAAGTAGCTTGTTCCATCTTCCTTCTGAGGAGTGGCTGGTAGGTTTGAACCGCCAGCCTTCTCGTTAGCAGTCAAATGCCTTAGGCACAACGCCACCAGCAAAAATCCTCACAACTGGGCCAGTAAGCAGTATCATCATAAATGGAGAAAGATTGAAGTTGTCAATGATTTCATTTTCCTTGGATTCACAATTAAAGCCAATGGAAGCAGCAATCAAAAATCAAATGACTTATTTCAGTGGACAATCTCCAAAAGACCTCTTTAGAGTGTTCAAAAGCAAAAATGTCACTTTGAAGACTAAGGTGTGCCTGACCCAAGGCATGCTATTTTCAGACACCTTATATGCATGCAAAAGCTGAACAATGAATAAGGAAGACTGAAGAAGAATTGAGGCATTTGAATTATGCTGTTTGCAAAGAACATTTAATACCCAAGGGAATGCCAGAAAAGCAAATCTTTCTTGGGTGAAATACAACCAGAATGTCCCTTAGAAGCAAGGATGGTGAGACTTTGTCTCATGTACTTTAGCCATATTATCAGGAAGGACCATTCCCTGGAGAAAGATACCATGCTTGGCAAAGTAGAGAGTCAGGGAAAAAGAAAAAGACCCTAAATGAGATGGATTGATACAGTGGCTGCAACAATGGGCTGAAGCATATCAATGATTGTGAGGATGGCACAGGGCCAGGCAGTGTTTCATTTTGTTGTTTGCTGTGAATCATAACCGCCTCCAAGGCACCTAACAACAACAACAGTTATTTACTAGGAATCCAAGCCTCATGCCTCGGTCCTTTAACCTAAACCACCTACTTCCACAGTATTTTCTACTCAGAAAATGACAAACAATATCACTCTCTTTACTGAGGCCAAAAGCCTCAAAATCACCTTTTAATTTCTCCTGCCTTTTATAACTCAGATCCAATTTTCCAGTTTGTTCTACTGGTGCTACTTTGAAAAATGGATGCAAAATTTGACTTATCTTCACTATCTTCTCTGTGCTGTCCTGGCCCAACTAATTGCATCACTAATTATTTTATGTCTATCATCCATTTCAGACAATTAAACAAGTCCAAGAGAGCCAAAGTATGATCTTGAATATATCCCTCCTGAATTTAGAGATCATCTAAAGAATAGATTTGATGCATTGATTGA
>NW_006922100.1:395599-434522 GCF_000298275.1 Orycteropus afer afer | reverse complement strand
GTTGTGAGGATTTTTGTTTTCTTAATACTGAGATGTAATCCATACTGCAGACTGTAGTCTTTAATCTTCATCAGTAAGTGCTTCAAGTCACCCTCACTTTCAGCAAGCAAAATTGTGTCATCTGCATATCGCAGTTTGTTAATGAGTTTTCCTCCAATCTTGATGCCACATTCTTCTTCATATAGTCCAGCTTCTCGAATTATTTGCTCAGCATACAGATTGAATAAGTATGGTGAAAGGATACAACCCTGACATACTGCCTTCTTGATTTTAAACCATGCAGTGTCCCCTTGTTCTGTTCTAATGACAGCCTCCTGGTCTATGTACAGGTTCCTCATTAGCACAATCAAGTATGCTACAATTCCCGTTCTTCTCACTGTTAACTCATAATTTGTTATGATCCACACAAACAAATGCTTTTCCATAGTCAATAAAACATAATTAAACATCTTTCTGGTATTCTTTGCTTTCATCTAAGATCCATCTGACATTAGCAATGATATCCTTCGTTCCATGTCCTCTTCTGAATCCAGCTTGCATTTCTGGAAACTCTCTGTCAATATACTGCTGCAACTGTTTTTGAGTTATCTTCCACAAGATTTTACATGCATGTGGTATTAATGATATTGTTTGATAATTTCAACATCCTGTGTAATCTCCTTTCTTTGGAATAGATACACATATGGATCTCTTCCAGTTAGTTGGCCAGGTATCTGTCTTCCAAATCTCTTGGCATAGCTGAGCAGGGCATCTGTTTGTTGCAACATCTCAATGGGTATTCCATCAATTCCTGGAGTCTTGTTCTTTGCCAATTCCTTCAGTGTAGCTTCAATTTCTTCCTTCAATACCATTGGTTCTTGATCATATGCTACCTCCTGAAGTGGATGAACATTGATCAATTCTTTTTGGTACAGTGATTTTGTGTAAATCAGTAGTTTTAAAGTTGATTCTGTCTTATGGTGAATCATATTTGTCAGAGTAGAACTGTACTCCATAGAATTGTCAATAAATTATTTTTCAGAAGCCAATTACCCCTTTGTGCTGACGCAGCTCTGGTTGGACATAAACCTCCAACTTTTTGGTTAGCAGTTGCATGCACTGAGCATTTGCACCGCTTGGGAACTGCACAGGATGTATGTTTCAGATATATAGATATCTAAATATCTATAATCCATGAAAATGACTTTCATATGGCTCAAACTAATATTTATCTAATTACCTCCATCCTCCAAATAGACTTTATGTTCATTAAAGGCTGATATGTGGTCCATTGTGGTAAACGTTATATCTAAAAAACAGTGCCTGAAACAAAGTAGAGAAGAAAGAGAAATAGGGAAAAGAAAGGAAGAAAGAAGGGAGAGAAGATGGGTGGGGAGGGAGACAAAAGGGAAGGAGAGAAGGATAACTGTTACCACACTTATTGAGGGTAGATTGTTACTTGATTTATTAGTTAGCAGGACATTCATGCATGGTAGGCACTTAATAAATACAGTTATTCATTGAGCAAATGAATAAATGATATTGATTACCATTTGAAATAGTTTTATAGATGCAATTTTTGACATTAATTTTATAAATTACATCTTTAAATATTTAAAATTTTCACAGTAAAATAATTCTCAACCTTTGGGCCATGCTTTCCTGATTCAACAATTTCTCTTTGATCTTTTTCACTTTTGTTTATAATTTTATTCTAACAGCTAGTTCTGTATAGGGCATTATACATTATGTTACTGTGGTAGATATTTGAATTGCCTATATTACTCAGACAATTTATGTTTGCTGAACATTTCTTGCTACTGTCATATTTAGTAGGTTTGCAGTTACTTCAATGTGCTTTCCCCTAACTGTGCATAAGGAGATTTCTCTTTCCTCTTGATGTCACACAGCAAACCTTATTGCTTATGGTATGGAATATGAATTTAATTTAAATTACATGAGGCTATAGCCCCAAAATGTTGATTTTAAAAATGCATGTCAACAGTTGGCATTTGGATATTCTATGTAAATGCAAGCTTTTAGCTGAATTCCACTTGAACAAATTATAGTTTTTGACTATAATATATGGGAACTATGTAAATATCTATAACTTCATAGCCAGCATTTCCTAAATGACTCATGAATTACTAATTGCCTTTTTCAGCTACAGGACATGCAAATATATTTTCACAGAGAAGAAATACTAAAAACTCCAAGGGACTTTGGTTTTAAAATAAAAAATGGCATTGATTTTTTTTTTACCAATGGGAAATAGCACAATTTTTCTTTGATCTGGTACCTTGTTCGAAGTCTATCTTAGATTGATAAAAATTGCAAATTCTCAGTAAATGCCTTCAAGTCCAATGTAGATCTTTGACATAGGCAGAATATGTGGCCAATTTCATGGAAAGAAGCTCAACAAAAAGAATTTCAGAACTGCTTCAGCCAAGCAATTCTGGATATGACTCATGCCCTGCCCCTAGTCCTTGCTGGTCTAGTACTTTTGGCAAGTTGATTATGTTCTCTAAGCCTCTGCTCCTTCATCTATAAAAGCAATATGATAATGCATCCTTCATGCCAATATTAACAGGATATATGAAATAATGGAGTATTGATTAAGTGTCAGATATATAGTACTCTGTTTCTGTGATGATGATATTGATGAAGATGATCAGATTTAGTGTTAGTAAGAAGACAAAATAGTTAAACATATCTCTTTTCCCAGATATCACAGTAACTGAAATTCCATCATTTAGAGTTGTCTTTATTTAGATTTCACAGTGTGGTAATTATTTGTGGCAAAGCTAATTTACCTAGAAGAAGAAAGGCACTAAATTGCAAAAGTATGGCATATAATCATAGTATGTTGGCATGTTACTTTCCTGTTAAGTATCACAGTGTATGGAAAAATAACAGGCTTTAGATCAGAACATTTGTACAGAAAAATGAGTTCCAGTTGATAGCTTGGTGACTTTAAACTTATCCAGATCACTGTAGAAAATTATTACATGGGGAAAATAATAATAAAATATACTTCATAGTTTTCATCATTTCACCAAACATAATTGCGCCCCTACTACAGGACTCCTTCCCTCATGGAGACTACTGTCAGTCAGTTAGTCATTAAAAAGGAAAAATCTTATTACTTACAGAGATAGAAAACAAATTATAAGATACAGATGAGATCAGGAAATGGAGAAATAATTCTAGCCTGAAATTCAGTTATGAATTCTTGAGACAATTTTTGCTCAATTGAGGTTTTGAAAAATACATAAAACATATGGACAGATGTATCATGGATTTGAATAGAATAACTCACCTTAAATACAACAATTTTCCAAAGTTAATTATGTGTCCCTCAAATCAGCCAATCAATCAATCTATGTAACCATTCATCCATTCATATACAGGTTTTCTCTCCTCTCTGGAATTAGATTACATCTAAAGTAGATATGAACAACTAAGCAAGAATATCCAGACAAATTATACTAAGGAAAAAAGAAAAAGAAAAAATGAAGGAAAAGTAGCTCTGTTGTGTTGTTGTATGCTGTTGAGTCAATTCTGACTCATAATGATCCTATAGGTCAGAGTAGAATGACCCATAGGATTTTCTAGACTTTAATCTTTATGAGCTTAAAATGTCCCCATAAAAAAGCAGGTATTTTTAGCCACTCCTCAGAAGGAAGGTTGGGCAATCCTACTTCCGTAGTGATACTGCCTCGGAAACCCAAGGAGGGGTCACTATGAGTCAGGGCTGACTCGACAGCAAATAACAACAACAACAACATTAGGTGCGAAACTCCAATCATTCACTTTTCATCTGCACACTTAACCATTTTGCCATCAAGGCTCTTTAGATTAGCCATACAAAATATTGAAACTTATTGTAAAATCTCAATAATAAAAAAGAAGATCATATTGGTGCAAAAATAGACCAGTGAGACAAAATATAAATTACATAAATAAATAAATGTGTACATATGAAATTTTATATGTGATGATGGTTATACTTCAAGTCAATAAGGAAAACTACATTTAAAAATAAATAGAATTGGACAACTAAATAACCTTCTACAAAAAAATTGGATCCATACCTTGTTTTGAACACCAGGAAAAATTCCAGTTGAGTGAAAAATATAAAAACAAAATAAACCTTAGAAATACTAGAAGAAAACAGAAGCTAATTCCTAAATAAATTTGGAGTAAGGAACATCTTTGCATGGCTCAAATTCAGGTAGCTATAAAATAAAAGACTGATGGAATGAAAAAAAATATAAACCAAAAAAAATCCAAACTTGCTGCTATGGAGTGGATTCCAACTCGCAGCAACCTCCACTGGGCTTCTGAGGTGGTAAATCTTTCCAGAAGTACTCCTAGCACTAGGAGTCTGGACCAACTCAACAGCAGTGGCTGCTGAGCAACGACATGGCTACATGCAGGGTCCAAGCATGCCATAGGCTAGAGACCATTCCCAGGGCTTCTCCTTATACACAGGAAGCAGACCACATCTCCAAGGCAGCTACTCAGCTGCTTGTGGTAGATCTCACCATGGAGTTGATTACCAGTCTCATCATGGGGAATAACTACCACCAGCTGCCCAGCCACTCAACCAGACCCAGCTAAATTGACACACAAACATAACTACCACAATTCCACCCCTTGTCAACTTGGCATCTGTACAGATCTCCTACACTGGGTAGCTTCAGTCCCCTAGTTCCTCTAAGTGGAGACCTGACCCCCTTGGCCTTGCAGCCCGTTTCTCTCCCTCTTAGGCATGGCAGCCCTGCCCCCTCACTCTTGGGCAGCGGCTATGGCTCCATCCCACTGGCTCACATGAACGAGCAGCCCCACACTCCAGAACCAAGTTGGTGAAGGCCTGGCTCTTTTAAACCTAGGGGGCTGTGGTGGTTCCACCCACAAAAGCCATGGTCCTTCCCTTTCAGGCTGAGGCAACTCTGCTTCCATTTCCTTAGTCTCCCTGCTTCTGTCGATTAATGCCCGAGGGCAACCCACTCCATCAGAAATCTTTCTGCCCAAAAGACACTTGGCTTTCTTGCTCCGTGGGCCAGCCAACCTGCTACTCCATTTTATCCTGGTCTTCTCTACCAATTAATGCCCGAAGGCAACCCACTCCTTTAGGAAGCCATCTACCCAATGACACCCGGCTTTCTCCTCCGTGGGCTGGTAAGGCTGTCATTGTCTCATGTCGGTTCTCTCGGCTCTGCTCCTGCCATCTCTCATGCTGGTCTCTCGCCATCTGTCATACCGTATGCCAGGGTCTCTCTGCAGGGTCTAGGGTCAAAGGCACACTCCACTCCTGTTTCTACATTTTAGGTATCTGTCAGAGCAGCAACCCACTCTCTCGGTACCAAATTCTGTTCTGGTTACCTAGTGCCTCTCTGACGGGAATATACCACAAATGGGATGGCCTTAACAAACAGGAGTTTATTCTTACAATTTGGAGGTTTTAAGTCCAAGTTTAAAGTGCCAGGTTCTAGGGGCTGGGTGAAAGCCCTTCATCCTTGGGGTCCAGCTCTGCATCCTGCTCCCGGCCCACTAGAGCTAGAGGCATTTCTTCACTCAGACAGCTGTTGGCTGCTGAAGCTGAGAAACCCCAAGGTTGACAAGTAAAAAGACACCATCCCAATGTTACCAAACCACATGGCAGGCCATTAACTTAAGTCCATTGTAAGTCCGAAGGTCAGCAGAGCATAGCAGGCTGCTGAGCAACAATAGGACTACGTGCAGGATCCAAGCGTGCCATAAGCTAGAGACCATTCCCAAAGCTGCTTCTTACATATGGGAAGCAGACCACATACCCAAAGCAGCTACTCAGCTGCTTGTGGGAGATCCCACCATGGAGTTGATTGCCAGTCTCATCTTGGGGAGTAACTACCACCAGCTGTCCAGCCACTCAACCAGGCCCAGCCAAGTTGACACATAAACATAAGTACCACAACCTAGGAATTCCACCTCCATGAATTTATTCTATTAGTTTATCTACACAAACATGAAATAATGTGCGTAAGTTATTAACTGCAGCAATATTTTATTTTTTACCACTGACTGGTTAAATAAGCATCTGTAATTATGCTATGAAATATTTCACAGAACACAAAATAATGAGAAAGCTCTCTTTGAACTGATATGGAACATCTCCCAGGATTTGTTTTTAAACAGAGCAAGAAAGAGAAAGAGAGAGAGAAAGGAGGCATGCAAGGAAAAAACAAACAAACCCATCTCTACATTAAATCTTTTAAAAAATGACAGGATACACAAGGAATTAATGAAAATTATTACCTATAGAGGCAAATGGAATCAAGCTAATGGAAACAAAGTTGATAGGGAGAGTTGAAAATACAGAACTTATTATATCATGTTCTAAGTATAGAGACACATTTGTGAACAAAACCAGTTCTTTACTGGTAACACCTTGTTTATATAAATATCTTAAGGCGATAGGGCCCATAATTAGAGAAGATAAAGTTTTTCCCATAGATTTTAGTGCTTGAATTTCTCCCCTAAAACAAATGTCTCCAGTAGAAAAAATAACATAGAAGGGAGACTTGTCAACTTTCTTTATTCTGCTTTAAATCCATACTCAAAGTGTACAGAGTTTCTGTTTGGAGTGATAAAAAACTTTTGGAAATAGATACTGGTGTTGGTAGTACAAAATGATGAATGTAATTAATGAAACTGAGTTGTACATGTGAAAAAAGTTAAGATAGCAAACTCTCAGCTATATATATTTCACTACAATAATTTATTTATATATATATATTTTTAAAGATACTTTAAATGGCCCAACCTAGATGCCTTTAGCAAGTAATCCAATTGTTTACATTGTTGGTTGTTGTTAAGTCAATTCTCACTTTTGGCTGACCCCAGTATTTAAAGTAGAACTGCAATACCCTTCTGAAAACCATTAGGCAAACAACCCTCCACCCCACCATTGGAGAGAACAGAAGCTTCTTCAACTGTTATTTCCTGCCCTTCAAATTGGGAAATTCAGAGTAGTTCACACCAAATCTGACAAGGAATTCCCTTGTAAGTATCGTCATTGTTTAGGTGTATGCAGATAAGGACTCTCCTAATGGTAAGATTTATGAAAGACTAAATACTAAATCTTAAGAGGAATTTCTAGATGACTTGTAAAGAGAATTTACAGGCCCATGGAGTATAACTGTTTCTTGAACTTGTCTGAGGATAGAAGTATCTCTTTGGAATTGGTTAATATACCATTCTTAGATCCCTCAGCATTGGATTTTGATTCAATTGGTATGAGAGTGGGGAGGTGCTGGGGCGGGGCTTGCAGATCCACTGCCAAGGGAAGAGTTGACAGAAATTGTATGATTACTCAGGTCAAATATAGGAAGATAGCTCCTGAGGAATGCTAAGTGGTTAGTGATCAGGGAGGAAACACAAAGCTTAATAAAGGTCTCAGAAGAGAATGACACTTCTTCTATTATATTTCCTGCTACATATCTCAGGATTATCAAAGATGGTCTTGATCATTCAAGAATTAATATTTTAAAACTTCAGATTTTCTTAAACGGTGGTGCATCTTTTTCCTTTTCTCCTTCTTCTACTTTCTGCTGTGACTTGTTTGCTTTTCTTCCATATGGTGCTTTGAGAGAAGTATACCATATGTTTTCTGAAAAAAAATGCACATTATACTTTTTTGTTTGTTTTCTGTTTGCTTGTTTTTATCAAATAATATCATCCTTTCACATGTTAGTTACCTGATACTCACTACTTCTCTGCTGGGTTCAATAATTTGTTGCAATGGCCACACAGAACTGACAGACAATACTCATGATGTGTTAGGTTTATTAGGGAAGTAACAGGTTACAATTCAGGTTCAGGAATGCTTTTAGAATCCAAGTCTTCGGTCAGGACAGTTTCACCTCTTCTTTGCCCTCAGGCACCCCTTTCTGGCCCTTGGCCTCTGGGTCTGGCCTCTGCCCTGCCCTGAACCTAGGTGCACCCTACTCTGCCAGCAAGTCTTCTGTCCAAAGACCCTCAGCTTTCTCACCCCATAGGCCAGCAAGTCCTCCACTCTGTCTTCTTCCTGGTGCCACTGCTGCCATCTTTCTGCTGGTCGTCTCCGCTGGTTGTCTTTGCCAATCATCTTTACCAGTTGTCTCTGCTATCTCTCTCCCAAGGAGGTCCAGCACAGGTATCTCAGGTCCAGGGATCCGCTCTATTCCATCTCTGGCTCTTCTTTCTTGATAGCAGTGAAATCTCCCCCTCTGCCTCTGTTGTTGTTGTTGTTATGTGCCTTTGAGTCGGCCCTGACTCGTAACTACCCCTCCTTGGGTTTCCGAGGCAGTATCAATCACTACAGAATTAGATTGCCCCATTTTCCTTCCAAAGAGTGGCTGGTGGGTTTGAACCTCCAGCCTTCTTGTTAGCAGTCAAGTGCCTTAGCCACTATGCTACCAGAGCTCCCTTCTGCCTCTAGGAGGGCTCATTTTAAGCCTAGCAGAATGACAGAATTAACCAATCCCCACATTAGGGTTCCATGTACCTTATTTGCATGCTCCCACCCGTATGTACCTTATTTATATTACTCACAAGCTATCCAGTTCCCTTGGTAGGCCACAAGCACCTTATATTTGCCAAGTTCCAACCAGTCATCTGGTGGAAGTCACAAGACCAAGTGATTCAGTGCACTATATGCCTTTATGTGTTATTTATGTGGGGCCATTATGTGTGAAAAAAAAACAAAAAAAAACCCACAAGCATTATTGTCACCTGAGAGGCCTTCACAATTTTCAGCAGACAACAAGGGTGTGTAGGACTTTCTTATAAGCAGATCTTGTATCACTGTGGCTGTAGGAAGACTAAAGCCAAGTCTTTGTGACATGGTACTTTGAATTACCTTGGATTGAAAAGAAACCTTTCACCAAACACCACAATTAGTAGAGCAGATTAGAAAACCTAGAAATAATAAATAGTACCAGCCTCTACTCTTATCTGATTCTAGTGATGGTATATCAAAACCCTGAGTTTATAGATGAATGAATGAATAGATTTCATTATTTTAGAGATTGTGATTAAGCCATTAACAAATCAGCATATTTCATGAATTATTTTTAATAACCTTTTCCCAAGGCAGTTCTCTATGAGGTATATTATCATCTTAATGTAAAACGTAATTTTTCCACAGGCTTATGAACGAAAACAATGAGCTATTATTCATACACCTATATGTAATCATCATATACATAATTGAAGAAACTTCTGTTTATTTCTATTATAGAACTTACCACATTGGAAAAATTATTTGTTTATTATCTCCAATTGTTTGTTGCCTCCGTGTGATCCTAAACTTGTCAAGGGCAGAGATTTTTTCATTCATCTTCATAAGCACAGTGCCTAATACACTGATTGGCTTATTGTATATTCTCATTAAATGTCTGATGAAATGAAAATAATTTGTGTTCGTCTTGATGCTTCTGAGATATTAATCATCTTAAGTGGTTTCTAAAGAATCTTAAAAAATGATCTTCAGCTTGTTCATTATTTCTCTGCAATTGGTTGTGTAACTCATATTACCCCTGTGCCTCATTGACCTGTGAGTTCATATATAGTCTTATTTACATATTAAACACAAATGTCAACATGTTAGCCCCTCTCTTCACATATCACACAGGACTTCAGACTTTGTAAAATTCCCCACTGTCATTGATTTCTGGAAGATTCTAGTGGATTTTTCATTGCATCCTGCTAGATGTTACCTCTCTCTGCCAGACATCAGCAAGATATTTACCATTTTCATTCTTCATTCTTTCCTATGGAGGGAGGATTCCAGGGTATAGTCCATTCCCTTCTTTCTTATCTCTGAATAGACAAATGATAGATAGATTGTAGATAGGTTAGGTAGGTAGGTAGGTAGGTAGATAGAGAGATAGATAAGTAGATAGATACATATTGATCATCTGTTGGCATCTCCAGTTCTCAGTGCGCTTGGTCTGCTTTATATCCCTCCACCTTTCCAGGGCCCATATTTCATTTGACAGACTGGGAATGAATTCAGATTCCATGCTTTGCCCTCCCTTAAATCTCTTGCAAATCTCTACCTTGTGCTAGTCCTCAAAATCTTTCTTCTTGCAAGTTTTCTCTGTCTGTCCCTACCACATAAGACAACTTGTGCTAATAATTGCCTATGGATTTACCACCATAACTTAAATTTTGTAGGGCCAATATGACTCTTTTCATTGCTTTGATTCATTCAACAATAACTTATAGAGACTCTACTATGTTCTGGATAGTAGAATGATCTAGTGAACAAAGCAACAATAAAATCCTGTTTTCATGGAACTTGCATTCTGGTGAGAGGAGATAGATATTAGTTAATAGAAAAATGTAGCTAATTAATAAAAGATAAGTAAAAAGTAGCATATAGGATTATAGTAAGGAATTTTGGTTAAAATAAATCAAGAATGGAAGATATGGGAGTGAGAATAAACAGAGACATTATCTTTTATAAGGTAATATTTGAATGGAGATTTAAGGGAATGAAGCTGGGATTATCTGGAGGAAGAGATGGATAGGGACAAAGACCTGATTTTATTCTAACCTATCCATGACTAACAAGACATTCTGCAATAGCTATTGTCCAAGCGGTGTACTTGGCTATGTGTCTTCATCTCTTAAAACTTCATAAAATAGAGCCTCAGTTAAATTATGAAACTTCTCAATATATTAACTGAAATTTAACTCTTATTTAACCAGTAGA
This sequence comes from Orycteropus afer afer, assembly GCF_000298275.1. Lineage (NCBI taxonomy): Eukaryota > Metazoa > Chordata > Mammalia > Tubulidentata > Orycteropodidae > Orycteropus > Orycteropus afer. The sequence goes on along the minus strand of NW_006922100.1, from coordinate 423,799 downwards.
ATTGATTTTCATACAACTAGATGTGAAATAAATCTTAATATATTATAGTGGGGGTTCCAGCCAAAATTTTAAGATTAAAACGTTCCACATCTATTAAATAAGAAAATAAATGGAAATAAATTTAGACAAAATTTCATATTCTCATTTTTACTTAAGAAATTTTACAAACCATAAAAAATATTTATGAAAAATATTAATGTGGAACAATCCTTTTAAAAACAAGCTGTAAAGATCTTGGAAGTATGGCACATGCTAAAGAAAAATGAATTATTAAAATTATTACATTCTCAAACTAATTTGCTCTGCAAGCTTCCACCCAAATCGCAATATTAAAAGAAAATTTATTGAACTGTCAAAAGAGGAAAGGAAGGATCTATAATACCAAAGATATGTGCTTATTTTGAATCAGACCACAGAGTGTTACCACATGACCTTAAGAAGTATTTGCATTCCCTAATTTTCAGTTTGGCATCATTAACATGGATAGAGAGGATGTTATCACCAAATTCTCTGCATGGTAAAAAGAAATACAGTTATGACATAATGAATGCTATAAACCAGAAAGACCAAGTCAAACTCACTGCCATTGAGTCAATTGCAACTCATAGCAACCCCCTTTGGGTTTCTGAGGAGGTAAATCTTTACGGAAGTAGGTTGCCTAGTCTTCCTTCCGTAAAGTGGCTGGTGGGTTTGAACCACAAACCTTCTGGTTAGCAGTCAAATGCCTTAGGCACTATGCCACCAGAGCTCCTTACTTGAAAATATAAAATGATTTATAAAGAGAAAGATTTCATACAACCTGACAAATGGGCATTTGTTTCTTATATACAATTTGTAAAGAAGTTAAAGAAATTAGCTTGATATATATTATAAAAATTGCGGTGGCATTTTGGCAAATAGCTAGGTAATTTGCTATTGTTTATTCTAATTACCTGAGCAGATCTAACTCTGAATTAGATTGCTTGTCTGAGTTATCTGTCTTAAATCTTCATAGTACTGTCTTTTTATTTATTTATTTTTGTTATTTACTTGTGACAAACATTTATCAAGAAATCAAGGGACTGATGTGGCTCATTCTTATTATTTCAATCAGTTTATCAACATAGGCTATACATCAGTAAAAACAAAACCATTTAACATTCACCAAACTAACAAGAGAGTAGATAACCAACAGATTAAGTATAGGATATATACATAAGACATTTATAACCTTTTTAGGAAGATCAAGTGCATATATAAATGATACCTTTCTTTTGATTAAAAAAAATGTAAATTGAAACTGTTAGGATTGCAAATTTACCTGTGAAATACCTTTAAAATCTCATGTCTATTAGTTATCTTAAGCACCACCTTCTACCCAGGCTATTGATTTTCACCACTTGGTCACTACAGCCTCCTCCCTACTCTTCCTGCCTTTGCTCTTTAAAGTTTCAACAAGGCCTGGGTTCCAGAAATCCCAGCTCCCAGCAAGGATGATACTCAGGCAGCTTAGCCTGAGATGGAGTCTGTCAAGTTCTTAGGAAGCAAAGAGGAGCTGGTCATGTAAACGATTCCTCTAGTCTATCCAAAAAAAAACAAACCCACTGCCATAGGTTTGTGTTCCACTCATAGTGACCTCTCCTTGGGTTTCTGAGGCCATATGACTATAGAAGTAAATTGCCCAACCTTCCTTCAGAGGAGTGGCTGGTGGGTTTGAACTGCCAGCCTTCTGGTTAGCAGTCAAGTGCCTTAGCCACTGTGCCACCAGAGCTCCCTATCCTACCATTGTTGTTGTTGTTGTTGTTATGTGCCGTCAAGTCGGCCCCGACTCATAGTGACCCCTCCTTGGGTTTCCGAGGCAGTATCACTACAGAAGTAGGATTGCCCAACCTTCCTTCCAAGGAGTGGCTGGTGGGTTTGAACCGCCAGCCGTCTGGTTAGCAGGCAAGTGTCTTAGCCACTATGCTACCAGAGCTCCCTTTAGAAAGTGTTTATTTGAATGGGAGCTCTGATGGCCTAGTGCATAAGGCATTTGACTGCTAAGCAGAGGGTTGGTGGTTTAAACTCATCAGCCACTCCACGGAAAGAAGACTGGACAATCTACTTCCGTAAAGATTTACCACCTTGGATACCCAAAGGGGGTCGCTATGAGTCAGAATTGACTCAATGGCAGTGAATTATTATTATTATTATTATTATTGTTTTAAATATCTGACATAATAGCTGAAACAATGGACTCAAACATACAACTGTATCGAAGGTGGTGCAGGACCCAACAATGTTTCCTTCTGTTATGCATAAGGCAGATGTGAATCAGAGCCAACTGAAGACAACTTTAGCAATAACACTAAAATATTCAAAATAAATATTTTAGTCATTTTTCTATGGAAAGATCTCTAAATGATAATCTATACCTTATTTATGTATGTATATGTTTGCATACATATACATTTGTGTGTTTATACCTAGGGTTTATAACTAATGACACTATATTGGATTTTTTTTTTTCTTTTTAACTCAAGATAATAAGATTAACTTACACACAGTTCAGAAATGACAGAAAATAAAACACACATGTATCATCATCCTCCCAAACCAAACCTAACTCACTGCCACTGAGTCAATTCCAACTCATAACTACCCACATTGGCTTTCTAAGGCTGTAAATTTTTAAGGAAGCGGACTGACTCATCTTTCTTCCATGGAGCAGCCAGTTGGTTTGAACTAACAAAATTCTGGTTAGTAGCTTTAACCACTACACCACTGGAGTTCTTTATCATCATCCTAGTGCAATCAATGTTATCTTTTAGATTCTTATCCTCTTATCTGTATTTGACATGTATTTCATGTACTTACTGTCACAGTTTATATTCTTTCTTCATCCTGATTTTTTAAATGTTACATCATAGTTAATTTTATTAACAGCTCAGTATTTGTGATCAGTATTTTTAATGCTGTAATTATATTCCAAAAAAATAGATTTACCATGATATTACTTAACCATTTCCAGGTTGTTTAACATTTAGGTGACATTTTCAAGATATCGAACATTGTGATATATAAGTCTGTGATAAACGTGTATGTGTATACACATATGAACATTCGTATATATGTTTTCATATTTAAATTTCTTGGGTTTATTTTGTTAAATGATTTGAAAACTTTTATGGATTATGATAAATTACTGCTTCCAAATAATGTACAGTGTACTTTACCACTAATAATAAATGAAAATTTTAATGCCCCTGCCCAAGCTGAAATTGGAATGAACTATATTTGTTTTTATTTAAAACTGTAATTTAATAGGTTAAATGGCTGCTTTCTTAAACAAAGGTTATCGTGTATAAAATAACATTTTCATGATTACTTAGATCATCATTTGAACTTCCACTATTACAGCAAGATATGATGTGGTTATGCTTTACAAAGGAGTTTATAGATATTTGGTTCTAAATAATTGCTATTATTGGATATTTAGCATTTTTATCTATTTTCTATAGTTATTCTCTTTCTCCAACTATCTGTTCTTACTTTGATACAACTGCCAACTTTATTTTCAACTTCTACTGTCTAATGTGCCATAAGTTTAAAACAGATTATTAAGCTCATTAGAATACCAAACATATGCTATGTATTATCAATGATATGCCACACACTCTATGAGACTTTTCTGTAAATTATTTTTATTTTATCTTTATGTGGAAAAAATATTATTGTTCCCATTTAAAAAATAGAAGATGCACTCCTTAGAACAGTCAACCATGAGAGATTAGAAGGTCAGCCTTTATACAGGGAGAAACCTAGGCAAGCAGGGACACATAGGTAAGAAGGACACCTGGAAGGGGTAACCACACGGGAGAGGTGGGAGGAGAGCTGTTACATCGTGGGGAATGTCCTAAGTGCCTTGAAACAAAATGTATATTGAGCTGTTGAACATCAAACAAATCTGCTTTGTAAAATTGCACCCAGATCAAAATTAAAATAAAAAAGTAGTTGGACTCTGTCTTAGTGATCTAGCGTTGTTTAACAAAAATACAAGTGGGTGGCTTTAACAAACAGAAACTTATTCTCTCACAGTTTAGGAGGCTAGAAGTCTGAATTCTCTCTCTGTCAATTCTGAGAGGGAGGTCTTTGTCATCAGTATTCCCTTGGGTCTGGGAGTTTCTCAACATAGGGACTGTAGGGACACATTCCACTCCCAGCTCTTCCTTATTCCTGGTAGAAGGTCCTTCCTTCTCACTGCTCACTACTTTCATCTCTTTTAAGATAAAAAGTGATACAGGCCACACCTGGGAAAATTCTTTTTACTTAGGATCAGGGCTCAGATATGAATAAAGGTGTTGCATCCCACTCAAATCCCCTTACAATTGACTGACCACATAAGATCACATCATGGGGGATGATTGTATCATAACATAACTACCAAATTACATCATCACATAACTGTGAAAGCACTGAGAATCATGGCCTGGGTAATTTGACATGTGTTTTGGGGGCATATAGTTCGATTAATGATATTCTACCTTTTGTTGTCCAAAACATCACGTTCTTGCCACAGGCAAAACACTTTCACCCATCATATCATCCCAAGAATCTTAAATCAACTACAAGTCCAAAATCCACTCGGGAGCAAAATTCCTCTTCATCTGTGAATCCAGGATACATGTTATCTGCTTCCAAAGTACAATAGTAGAACAGGCTCAAGCTAGACATTCCATTACAAACAGGAGAAATAAGAGGAAAAGAAGGGATAACAGGCACCAAGCAAGTAAAAAACTCAACTGTAAAGACTATGGACTTTTCAATTTCCCTTTTCTTCTTTTTTAATGGGATGATACTCCAAATAGCTTTCTAATCTACTTTTTTAAATACTTAATAATAGACTTTTTAAATCATATTTCTCTGGAACTAATATCCACTGATGATACTAAAATATTCCAGTGTATTACAATAGCAGTGATTGTGAGAATGGCATTGTACACAGGGTCACTGTGAGTTGGAAATGATTCAACAGCAATTAACAACAGCCCACATATCCTTTACAACTTCAATATTTTTCTCTGTTTATCATGATGTTGCTTACTGGTGCAATTGTGAGGACTTCTGTTTTCTTTACGCTGAGGTGCACTTAAATGCATCAAGTTCTATTTGCTTTCAGCAAGCAAGGTTATGTCATCTGCATATAACAGATAAAATCTTCCTTCAGTCCTGATGCCATGCTCTTCACTAAACTAAATTGGGGGAGATATCTTGTACAGTTGTCCACTCTTACCCTAGCCCCACTGCAGATGTTATACTAGAAGATATAAATCTACAAATCCAGGGGCATTTCTGGGCACCAGCCTTTTCAAATAAAAAAAAAAAAAATTGCTTGACGCCTGATCCATAAGCGTGTTAATTTATCAAATATCTAAGCTGCGAACAAATATTTTAGTTCCACTCAGTACATAGCTTTCTCATTTCCCTTTCAGGTCATTAGATATATCTTTCTCTTAATAATTCATAAATGATAAGAGTTAGTTAACAGTACTAAGATAGCATTAAACTAATCTCTATGGTTCTTACACAGTCTTTATTTTATTCTTTACTCAAGAAGATGTCTCGTTTGCCGATCACATTTACATTTCATCTGAAACACCATGAGATGTGGTTTCTCCCAAACATAATACACTACAGTAAGTAGAATTTAAAAACTTACAGAAAGCCAGATCTTTCAAATTTTTTAGTTATCTCCTGATAAATGAGATAAATAATGTTAATAAAGAAGCCAGTAAATTGATCTATGAATTTCACTGATATTTTGGTCTACATTTTCTTTCTTATTGAAAATTAGTATGATCGCCTCCCTAACTAGACAGCTGAGAGAAACAAACAAACAAACAAAAAACAGTTGGGATTTTATTTCACAAAATGTTTCAGTTTTGAATGATACATCAAGTCATCAAATTTTTACCATAGCTGTATTTTAGGGAGCTCTGGTGGCGTAGTGCTGTTAATGCTAGGGTGAGATATTTTGTTGTTTTGATATACATCTCTCTAATGGCTATCTACTTCCGTAGTGAAACTGCCTCGGAAACCCAAGGAGGGGTCTCTATGAGTCGGGTCCAACTGAAGGCACGTAACAGCAACAACAAATGGCTAATGATGGGAGCTCTTGTGGTGTAGTGCCTAAGCCATTTGACTGCTAACCTGAAGGCTGGGGTTCAAACCCACCAGCCACTCCTCAGAAGGAAGGTTGGGCATGGGCAATCTACTTCCGTCTTGATATGACCTCGGAAATGCAAGGAGGGGTCATTATGAGTCAGATCTGACTGGATGGCAGTGTTTTTTTTTTTTTTTTTATGTATTTTATTTGTGGTTCAGTGGTTAAAGCATTTGACAGTTCAAATCTACCAGCTGCTCTGTGGGAGAAATATGAAGCAGTCTGCTTCTGTTAAGATTTACATTCTTGGAAACTCTAGGGAACAGATCTACTCTGTTCTGTAGGGTTGCTATGAGTCTGAATGGGTTCAATGGGAGTGGGTTTGTTTTTTGTTTTTATATTTTTTATGAATTTGCTTGTTTTTCTTTTAGTTCAACAGTTGCTCTGCCTGGCATAGTCTACGTCTAGCAATGGCTTTCAGGATTATCCTCTTATTCTTTTCTGCAAGTTCATCATGCTTCAATTTTCATACCTTATTCATGTGCTAGGCACCCATGACTTAGTATTATCACTACTGTCCTGGAAACATAGGAATCAGGCTGACACAGTAGACTTTATGTAAATACATTAAAGACAAATGGTGTTAGTAAAAAAAAAATTATATATATATATATATATATGTGTATATATATATATATATATTTGCACATCATATTACCAAATTTTTCATTCAGAGAATATGACCACATAACCATGATGGAGGGACTTAAGGAAAATTTTTCCTAGTTATTACTTTAATGTTTTTACTTCTGTGGGATAATTGGTATCAGATAAAAAAAAAAAAAGAAAACTCACTGCTGTCGAGTCAGATCCAACTCATAGCGACCCCTCCTTGGTTTTCTGAGGCGGTATCTCTACGGAAGTAGATTGCTCAATCTTACTTCTGAGGAGTGGCAGGTGGATTTGAACCCCAGCCTTCTGGTTAGCAGTCAAATGCCTTAGGCACTATGCCACCAGAGCTTCTGACATTTGATAATCTTTATATCTTAATTTTAGAAGAGTCCCATGAGTTCAACTTGCTCCTGTAGAGAAATAATGACCAGAGAACATGGTTCATCTTGTAAAAATATCATAGAATTTTAGTAAACCAAAGGGAAAACAAATTTCAAATTAGATAAATTCATTAATTCCACAGTCTAGAAATGTGTGGAATGAACATTTTGTTCAAAATTGTTCCATGTGACAGACTTTGGTTGGTTGGTTTTCTTTTATTATTGTGATTTGGGTGAAAGTTTACAGAGCAAATTGATTTTCCATTCAACAATTCATACACATTTTGTTTTGTGACATTGATTGCAATCCCCACAATGTAAAAGCACTCTTCTCACTTCCTTACTGTGTTTACCATTTCCCTTCATCCTTTCCTGTCCCTTCCTGCCTTCTGAGCTTTATCCCTGCACAAAGGGTGCCTTTAGATCTTGTACAACTGATTGTTCTGCTGACTACCTACCTTTCTGGTTTTATTGTTCACCTTATAGACCTCTCTATTGTTTGAATTAGAGTTAACCTCAGAGTGTGAGTTCACTTCCAGGCTGGAATGGTTTCTAAGGTCTCTAGAACTAGGAGTTCCACCAAATGAACCTGGTCTTTGATTGGTAATTTTGAAGTTTTGTTCCAGTTTTCTCCCACTATCTCTGGGACCTCCTATTCTGATCCTTTTCAGAATGGTCAGCAGTGACAGTCAGAAACCATCTAATTCTTCTTGTCTCAGAGTCATTTAGGCTGGGTTTCATGTGGTCCATTAGTTCTTTAGACTAACAGTTTCTTTGTATCTTTGATTATCTTCACTCTTTTTTGCTCTCTCTGAAAGGGAAGAGACCAATATTTGCACCTTAGATGGCCACTCACAAGCTTTTAAACCCTATCACAATGGTTCATGTGTCAGACATCCTGTGGAGGCCAGTTTCCAGCTATCTCTCTCTCTTTCCTTACGCACATATATAAAACTGTTTTCTAATATATGGATGAAAGGTATATAAAATCTATTACTTTGTGTTGTTTTCTACAATTATAAAAGTCAGACTTTGTTGTCAAAGATCTTTGTTTTTATTGCTGCAGTATTATTATAATATTTTTTCTCAACCTTCTTTTAAAAAATTATTTCTGAAAATTAATATGGATTCATATCTTAAATACAATATGAAATTAAGTTAGGTGAAAGAAGATATCTTGGGTGACTTCTTTTAAATTAATACATTAAAAAATTAAAAGGATAATATCCTTCATATTAATTGTCCCTGACACCTTTAATAATAGGAGCCCTCATTATTGTTATATATATTCATTAAATATCAGGATTTTACAGTACTTAAATATCAAAATTGAATCCTATTGTGACTATAAATTAAATTAATATAATACCTACACCTGGCTTTAATAAAACTTAATCTATTACTTTGCTTTTGTCATCACAAGTGAGTTCTATAAAGAATTTAATGTATGACAGAGAGAGAGAAAAAAGGATTGAACTGAAAGTCATGACTCTGTAGTTTTAGTCACATTTGTATTATTCATTGATTGAATGGGTTTAAACAACTCACTTAACCTCCTTGACCCCGAGCTGCCTAACTCTGAAAAGAGTAGTTTGGAGTAGATTAATTTATATGCTTGGTTTTAGCGTGATTATTCTGTAGTATACACACATACTCTCTTGATATTAAATTTCAGACACAAGGTGGCAGTGTTAATAGTGATTTTTTAAAATTTAATCCACAGATCACTTTGGGAATTTCAAGATCTGAATATCCAAAATAAAAAAAAAATTCTAAATATATAAGAGTATTGCACTACCACATACACACACACACATACACACAATCCCTTTGAATAATTACTATTACTTAACATCTGGATGTATGCTGAACAATTCAGTCAACCAACCGTTTGACACCAAGGTGATTGATTGTTTTTTTTTTTTTTTTCCATTATCAGAACATTTCAGTGTTCAGTAGGCAATCAAGACACATTTACAAAAATGTAGTGCAAGATAAAGATTGATAATGGTATGATTTCAATATAAATCAGGACTCCTAAAGAAGATATATCAATTTTATAGGATGATAGGAAAGGTGTTGAAATGTGAGCAAATTGCAAAATTAAGAATTTGCTGTTAAATTAAGAAGAATGCATGCTGGCATGCAGACAATTTTTAAATACCAGAAAAGATACAGATTTAGAAAACTGTAAAAGTATAAAGCACACAGAGTTGAGTATTTAAATTCTAGTCTCTTAAAACATTTTTGTTGAAATCCTCCACCCTCTTGCTGCCACATCCCAAAACACTCTCTACGTATATTGAATGCCTAGGAATGTTTTTATGCTAAATTCAGATAATGATTTAATAGAATATTCTAGGAGTAAACATATTTTCCCTAAAAGCTGACTTTATTTTTTTCCATTGTTTGGTATAATGATTCCTAAATTAAATCTTTCATGAGTGGGGTCAAATGCAATTCCTCCTCTTTAATACTTTTCTGATCCAACTAGAATCGTTATCTTCTAAATAATTTATAAGGCTCTTGTATACAAAAGATATAAAAGATTTTGCTATTCCCTAGAACACTTCTTTCATTTTGCTGATGAGAAAACAGAGCTCCAGAGAGAAAACATGAGGAAAATAAGCTACACTGTGGTCTGTAATAGAGGCAGGAATAAGGAGCTCTGGTGGTACAATGGTTAAAGTTAACCTGAAAGGTGGTAGTTTGAACACACCAGCTGCTCTCCAGGACAAAGATGAGGCAGGCTACTTCTGTAAAGATTGATAGCCTTAGCACAACATGAACAATGTCATCAACATCCCTGAGCTGTAAATGTAGAAGCTATAAAATTGGTGAATGTCTTGTATATGTTTTCACCACAATAAAAAGCAAAAAAAAAAAAAAAAAAAAAAAAGGACAGCCTTGGAAATCCTACGGAGCAGTTCTTCTCTGTACTGTAGGGTCACTGTGAGTCAGAATAGATTTGATGGCAATGGGTTGTCAGGTTAAAGGCAGAAATCCAGCCCTAGAATTCTTTCTACATGCACTGTTAATACATTTCAGATAAAAGACAATATTTTCTATCTGGAGTTCAAATTTCCTCTCCCTTCATAAACAATAAATTCCCTTCAGAGAAGAGTCCATGTTTTTCCTCTAATATGGTCCACCATAATATCTGGTCCTGTGGAAGTGCTCAATATATACGATGAATAAATAAATGATTGAGTCTACTGAACAATTGTAGTAACACTAATACTCCTTCCATATTTGCTTCTGGCCATTTTAGTACCTCACTGAAAATAATTAAATAATTACATATTATAATATCTTTTAAAACCTATCTGTTGAGAAGTGTTCTTTTTTTTTTTTTTTAAGATTTTATTGTAGACTACAGAGAAATGGGTAGCCCTTTTTAGTTCTTTCCTATTACTCAGTGAAGATCACTCAACTGACCCCAATTTAAGTTGTTGCAACTACCGAGAAGTAAAGCTGTGGGATTACAACATCCTTGGTTCAACTGACATTGGCTGTTCCCATCCTATTTTCTGGAAAGGGCTCTGTGTCATTATTAGGTGCTATCTAGTTGTTTCCAAATCACAGGGACTCTGTATATAACAGAAGAAAAAGTTGCTTGAGCCTGTGTCATCCTCACAATAATAGGTGGGTTTGAACCCACTGTTACAATCATTTTGTCAATCCATGCCATTGATTATCTTCTTCTTTTTCACTGACCATCTACCACGTATGATGTCCTTCTTTAGGGATTGATCCCTCCTCCTGATCATACATCCAAAGTAAATGGAACAGAGTCTTGCCATCCTTGCTTCTAAGAAACATTCTGGCTGTACTTCTAAGACAGATTTGTTCATTCTTCTGGCAGTTCATGACTCTGGATCATACTTCAACCTATAAATATAGAACTTCTGTAAATACTTCAAACATTTCACCCCAAAATTTGTGGGTGTTCTGAGGAGGAGTCTCATGTGCACTCATGACCAACGCTAACTCTTTTTATGTGTTCTCCTACTTCTGAGACCATTTGAGCACGGTAACTTCAACATTCCCATGCTAATTTCCCACTTTTCCCTGCTCCTAGAATCCAGCATGGTAGTCCAAGAATCCAAAGCAAGGATGTAGTAGACAATGCAGGCAATATTGTTCCTTACTGCTTTTCCATTGTCTAGCATAGTGCTTGGTCTACAAGGCATTTGCTTAAAAATATTTGCACAAAGAATAAATACTGAAATCTTTTCTGGGATATCTAATGTATTTGAGGCAAAGAATGTTTTGCACCGAAGGAAAGAGATTGTTCCTTCTATCCCTCACATCCTACTTTTCATCTGGTTTGCAAAAGCTGAATTGCTTGTGCTACCAGGTCTGGGAGAGATCCTTTTGTGTAAATAGCACCTTCAGCTTCTACAGACAATTTGTTCTTCAAAAAGGCTGGAGGCATGCATAATATTCTTTTCTGCGGGCTTTAAACCTTGGTCTAAGGAAAACCTATTCTACTGTTTTCTTTAACCATCCATTCTGGAACTGCTGCTCCTTCCTTCCCAATTCTACTTAGGTTATCCATAAGTAGAGGAAAAGAAAAAAAGTTTGTTCATAGCACTCTTACTAATTTCCAAATTGGAGTCAAATGCTAATGGTTGCTACAAAATGGATGTTTCAAAGGGAAATAAAAGTAAAATATAAATTATTTATAAACTAACAGAACTAAGATTATAGTTTATCAGATTATGGGATACAGCTGTAACTGTAATCAAAATGTATATTTTATAGGCCTTAATAAGAAAAATATATTGCAAATGATTGAAACTAAGATTTAATGTCAGATACTTGAAAACCAAAAGAGCAAAGTAAGCCAAAATAGAAAAAATGGAGAATTTACACACACACATATATAACCAAAAAAACCCAAACTCACTGTTGTTGAGTTGAGTTGATTTGATTTGACTCATAGAGACCTCTCCTTGGGTTTCTGAGGCAGTATCTTGATGGAAGTAGAAAGTAGATAGCCCAATCTAGTGGATTTGAACCACCAGCCTTCTGGTTAGCAGTTAAACATCTTACGCACTACACCACCACAGCTCACACACACACACACACACACACACACACATAAAGCTAAGATAAAGATAAATAAAAATAAAATATGATTGTTCAAAGAGGAAAATATTAAAAAGACAATAACTATTTAACAAGCTTGATTCAGAAAACTTTAAGAATCAAAAAATTAGGAATGAAATTGTGAGATATAATTATAGTTATAAGTGAGAATAAATAAAGCTCTAAAATAATGCCATTTGTATAATATGTAAATATATTTGAAATACATAAAATGCATGATTTTCTAGCAAAGCATGAATTACTGAAATTGGCCCAATGTACATTAATAATTATCAAGTGCATTGTGTTAAAAAATACAGTGTTGCAAAAGTTTTTTTTTTAAATTTCTGAATTTTTTTAACTTTAACACTGTTTTTTTTTAGACTTTAAAGTAGAGAAGCATTTTCTACTACAACAAAATTTAGTGACCATAAACAAAATATTAACACATTTAGCCTGCATGCATATTGATAAGCAGATTTAAAATAAAAGATTTTTTTATGTGACGAGTTAATATAAAATAACATGGTGAGGGAAAAGTGGAGCACATATAGCATAGAATAAGGTTTTATCACATTTTTTTAATAAATGAATTTTTAAGAAAAATAAACAGCCCAACAACAAAAAAAAATGGGCAACATATATAAACAGGTAACTCATGAGAGAAGAAAATAAAATAGATATAACACGAAAAGATGTTTAAATATACTACAAAACCCTAGAAAATACAAAATTAAATAATAATGAGATATGCATTGTTGGCTCATAAAATGTAGAAAGTTTTAATTGGTGGCTATATCAGTGTTGAGGGGATCCAAGAAGTAGATACTCTCAGAGAATCTTAATAAAAGTATGTATTGGTAAAAATATTTCAGGGAAGATTTAAAGCCTGAATTAAAAAGTTAATTAACAGTCCTCTTTCTTAGAAATCTATCCTATCAAAATAATATCTTCATATTATGAATACATATGGATCAAAAAGGCACTGCAGCATTGTGGTAAGGTGGAAAACAGTGGGAAAGTTAAATGTCAATGAAGTGACAAATAGCGATATAACTCACTCTTCATGCATTCAGTGGAGTACTGCTGTAGTCATTACAAGGAATGAAGATATCACTAAACACCAAGAAATATATGATATAGTTTGTTGTGGAAAAATCATCCTGGAGAACTATATAAGGCAGAACTTCATTTATAAATAAATATATATGCCTATGAAATTCTGTCTATATAAACATATAGGCTAACTTGTGCATCAGTAATAAGAATTGCAAGTTTATGTGCAAAACTGTTAACAACTGTTATTTCTCAAGTTTATGATTAGAGGGATGGAAGGGCAGGGTATTTTTATTTTAAACTCTATGTACTTTTTTTAAAAAAAATGATGGAATAATGGGTGGTTTTTAAACTTTTTTGTATGTGTGTGTGCTTTTCTACAATTTTCATCTCAAAAGAAATATTGTCAAACTTGATTTCCCTTTACTTTGTATTTTACATCTGTCACGATAAAGGTATTGCCCTTATATGAAGCCTTATAGAGATATTAGCTAATGCAATGGCTTTCAAATTCAGATCCTGAAATTTTCTTAGGTTGTAAAATTAGTTCAGTGGATCTAGACCAGCATGCTTTAGAAAATAAAATTAAAATAAAACGAAATAGAACACATAGAATATAAGAGCAATGTATAGTATGTAAGAAGATGCTTTATTATTATGAAATGGGTTTAGGAGTATGGGTATGTGAACTAGATTTAGATGTAAAATGTATATGTGTGTGTGTGTGTGTGTATAGTGATTCAATGATTAAAAAAAAAAAATAAGTCATTGGTGTCAACGCAGATCTAGAAATAACCAATAATATCATTTTGTGTAAGCCTCTGGGGTTCATGGTCATCTGTAAATTTCTTTGAGAGGGGTCCAAATTAGGACCTCATACCAACAAATAGTAATTTTCATTATTTGGATTTCTACTATTACAGCTAAGTGCTTTCAGGTATTGAAGTCTTTCCCCTCCGTCTCTTGATGAGTCTGCATTAGAACTGTGCATATTTTTTTAAAAGCTTTATACCATAAGGTTGTGCTGCTCAAAATAACGTACATGGCAATGTGCTAGGTAGTTCTCAAAACCATGGAAGAAACATTTTTATAGTAAAACAATTATGGTCATATATTAAAGAATGCAAAAGTCACTTGGATAAGATATACGACTTTACAAACATTTATTTTCCCAGTGGTCAATGATGTTGCTGTACCCTGAAATCCCAATGCACTCACCCATGCTCCAGGAACACTTCAGTGGAAAACATAGAAAAGCCCTGTTGTAAGCCAGATCCATAATTAGCAGATGACACTTTTGAAGAAATCCACTGAATAGAAATTTTGAATTAATAGCTCTGGCTATACTAGGCATAGGAGCTCCAGTAGCATAGTGGCTAAAGCACTTGACTGCTAACCAGAAGGCTGGAGGTTCAAACCCACCAGCCACTCCTTGGAAGGAAGGTTGGGCAATCCTACTTCCGTAGTGATACTGCCTCTGAAACCCAAGGACTTGACGGCACATAACAACAACAACAACAACATACTAGGCAAAAGGAGCACTGGTGGTATATTGATTATATGCTCAGCTGCTAACAAAAATGTTGGTGGTTCAAACCCACCACATGTTCTGCAGGAGAGAGATGTGGCAGTCTGCTCCAAGTGTTGAAGTTAAACTGAGAGCTATTCTGTAACTTCAGTAGAGGTTTCTTATTATACTAATATAACCACAATACCTATTTAGTTAAGATATGTAATAGAGGTTTATATCCCTCAACCCACACATTCCCACTCTGATAGAAACAAAAATAATAATGACAATGAAGAGGCTTCCTTTTAAATCTGGCTTTGCTTCCTTCACCAATGTCTACTTATTTCTTACAAAGGGTGGATGTGGATGAAAAATGTATTGTGAGGCCTGGTACATCTATGCCTTGTGGGTTGCATCATGGTAGCAGTATTGAAGAGCATCTGAAAAGAAGGCAGGAGTAAAAAATAAATTTTACTCATTTCCCAAATTTGTTCTGCTATTGGCCCTAGGAAGGAGCTCTGGTGGCACAGTGAGTAAGGCATTTGGCTGCTAACCAGAGGTTCAAACCCACCAGCTGTTCTGTGGGAGGAAGATAGACAATCGACTTTGGTAAAGATTTATGGCCTTGGAAATCCTATGTGGGTTGCTGTAAGTTAGAATCTACTCAGTGGCAGTGGGATTGCCCGTATGAGCATGGAAATTCATGCAAGCGCATGTTCTTGTATTTGCAACCACAAATAAACTCCCTTCCTACCTTCCTTTCTTCCTTTCTTCTCTCCTTGTTCCCCTCCTTTCTTCTTCCATCCCTCCCTTCTTCTTTCCTTCCTTTCTTCCCATTTACTGATTACTTACGATATGTCAGGTATTGTCAGGTCTATGAATAGCTGATACTCGCTTAGACATATTCATGTAATAATGAAAATTCAACTTGATAGAGTTGTGGTCTTTGTCCCAGCCAGAGTCTACATTAGACAGGAAATCTGCAGGAGTTGGAGGACCATGTTTTGCTTTCTGTTTTCTCTGTTCACTCCTCTGGATGGCCTTCTTGGTCAGATTCTAAGATGATTGGACTTAGCTTGCTCTCTTCCTGTCTCTTATTTGCCTTAGAGCTGTTTCACAGGGAACCCATAATCTTTGGCCTGAGAATACAGGGCAGTCACACTGAAGCACCAACCAGTACTCCTTTGCTTCACTTCCAAAGCAAGTACCTAGACCATCACTTGCCCTTCCATGATTCAGGGAGAAATTCTTCCATGCTTCAGGTAAAACTCAGCCATCTCTTTATGTGAACAGTGCACTCCCAAAGGCCTACACTGATTTTTGTTTTGTTTTGTTTTCAATGTGTTAAGATAGAGGCACAAATAACTGCTAGTTTTTCACAATATGTGCACATTAGTTGGAATGTCACCTTTATCTTTACCATTGGTACAGCTATTGGTAACCACTATTTTAAGTAGCACAATGAAGCTTAATATAAAATTCATGAATACATCGGTTTCTGATTTTTACATTTAGGACCTATGAAACTGCCTTGACAAGGAAGAAAGGATTCTGTATTTTACTGTATTTTACTATTTTCTAGCCATAAGAGAACTCCTTGGTTTAGAGTTGATTCCGACTCATAGTGACCCTATAGGACAGAGCAAAACTCTCTTACAGGGTTTCCAAGGCTACATGTTATCTTTAGTGGAGCAGATTGCCACATCTTTCTCCCACTGAGTGGCTAGTGTGTTTAAACCACCAACTTTTCGGTTAACAGCCAAGTGCTAAACCACTGCATAACTAGCATTCCTTGTTTAGGCATAAACAGGTATGAATCACCTCCCTTGTGAAGATAACATGCGGTAAGTCCAGAAATAATAAGAGGGGAACAGAGAAAATACTCAAGAGCCCACAATGTAAAATTTTTATATGCATCATCAACTTTAATTATCAAAACTACCCCAAGAAATGTATGTTGTTAAGCCACATTTACAGAAGAGGATAGAGGCACTTACAGATGAAAGCATGAAACTGAAAGATGGTTAAATGATTTCCCTCTCCATGCAGAAATAGAGATGGCTTTACTAATTGGATAACTCATCACATTTTAACTTTATTCAAGGGAAAATCAAGTCTATTCTTGACTTTGTGAAGTAGAACATTTTCCTTTGTATATTTGTCTTATTCCTTTCATCTTTTAATTTAATTTTTTAGACCAAACCTTTAACTTGGAAAGGAGAAAAGTTCTGTTCCTGTTGAAATGAATAACAAATCTGGGGTGTTAGCCACCTGATGTTCTTTGAAATGCCAATTTCAAGGGAGAAAATTAGTGTTGGAGAGCCTGGGACTAAATTTCAACTGCGCCTTTCTAAATTGTGCATGCAAATGGGCAATTAGACCTGCGATGAGTAATTGCATACCTAAGTGAACCATTCCACAAGTAGTTTAGAAGCTGATTTTGAAGGTTGAATTTGTAAAAGTTCTTGTAAATTTCCTCTTCTGGTGAAACAGCCTATGGAAGCTTATCCCTAACTCCAAAAAAGAGAACACCTCCCTATCCCAGCCCCTTCTCAGAACAATAAATTACTTAAGGTGGTAAGAAAGAGAATGTGAAGAAATAAAAATGATGATATTCACTAAAATTTATGTTTTACAATTTTTGTTTTTCAATGACATTTCATCATTGTATAAAAAATCAAATATCATGCAAACAAAAATAAAATGCCTCTGGGTGGTGCCAAGAGTTAATGGCTCTGCTGCTAACTGGAAGTTTGGGAGTTTGGCTTCACCAAGAGGTGCTTTGGAGGAAGGACCTGGTGACCCACTTCCAAAAAATCAGCCATTGAAAACCACATTGCACACAGTTATATTCTGACACACATAAAAACCAAAAAAGACCAAACTCACAGCCATTGGGTTGATTCCAACTCATAGCAACCCCTTTTGGTTTCCGAGGTGATAAATCTTCACGGGAATGAAGTCTTCCTTCCATGTAATGGCTGGTGGGTTTGAATCTCCAACCTTCTAGTTAGCAGTCAAATGCCTTAGGCACTACACTACCAGAGCTCCTCTGACACACATGTTTTTGTTGTTATGTGCCATCCAGTCAGACCTGACTCACAGCGAAGCCCCCCTTAGGTTTCCGAGGCAGTATCCTACGGAAGTAGGATTGCCCAACCTTCCTTCCGAGGAGTGGCTGGTGGGTTTGAACCGCCAGCCTTCTGGTTAGCAGTCAAGTGCCTTAGACACTATGCTACCAGAGCTCCTGACACACATAAGATCCCCCTAATTGGAAGTGACTTGATGAACTGTTCTTTTGTTTGTTTGTTCTCTTTGTTTTCTCCCCAAGTGGCTGATTTTTTTCAAAAATTGATCACTAGACTTTTCTTCCAAGGCATCTCTGGGTGTACCCAAACTTCTGAACTTTCTGTTAGCTGCTGAGCAATTAATGCTTTACACTGGCCAAAGACTGCACATTTATTTTAGCTTGTATGATTTTTAATTTTTCAATTGTGAAAATTCTATGGGACACAGTTCTACTCTGATACACATAGGGTCACTAAGAGAACCAACTGATGGCACTGGTCATTGGTTAAAATAAATGTAAAATGGAATCATTGGTAATCCACCAATGGATTACCACAACCCACAATCTAGAAATGATGTGTGTTAAATGCTTGTCCTTATCTTTCCAATCATTTTCATATGTTCATGAAATATTCATATATATATACATATGTATGTATATACACACACTGTAACATGCATCTTTGCATTTAATAATGTATTTTATAATAAATATCCTATCATGATCATTTTTATCAGCTCCATACTTTTCCATTTTAATATACAACAAAGGTATGTGATTGAAATCTATGTGTTTAATATCTAGTAAAATTGCATTGGTAAACATCAATATCCATATATCTTTGCTTGACTTGCCTATTATTTCTTGAAATCACTTAAACTTTACATAATTCTGAATGTTATCCTTCTTTTTAATGTTTACCATATAAGTGAAAACTATTTCTTTTTTTCTTATTTATTTCCATTCATATTTCAGGTGCAATCAGCATGTTGTGAAAGTCACTCTTTCCTCTTCAGCTCACCGTTTCCCAGTGTGATTTTCTAGTCTTTCCAAATGTTCCCCGTTTTTTCTTAAGCAACATTCATTAGCTCCCTATGAAACAACTATGCCCTGAAATATACAATGAAAATCATGAATCCTATTGGTCCTAGAGCCTCTCCCTCATATCAGGCAAAAAAATAAAATAAAACAATATGGTATAAAACATATTCAAGAATTAATTTGATCATGCATGTTTCTTTTACTTATTTATACCTTCGTAAATCATAAATTTAGTGAGTCATAAATTAAGTTTTCCTGAAGACTCAGGAACTATTAAGGAGCAGTAGTGTTTGCATGAAGTATCTTCCTTCCTCCTTTTTTTTCCTTTCTCCCTCCACCCTCTCCATTATTCTTTCCTTAAATTGGATACATGCATCAATATTCTCAGTGGAACAATTATAACTATTTAGTTAACAGCAGGCTTAATATCTGTGATGGAAATTATAATGGTAATTTAATTTCACAAAGCTGTGGTCACAGGCTAGGTGACAAATGTGTCAACAAGAAGGCTTCTTGGTGAGCAAAGACTTATCAGAGTATGGCTACAAATAGTTAATAGCCCACCAAACCAAAGAAACCAAACTCACTAACATCTAGTGGATTCCTACTCATAGTGACCCCCATTAGGTTTCCAAGGCTGTAAATCTTTATGGATGCAGATTGCCTCATCTTTCTTTCACTGAGCGGCTAGTGGATTCCAACCACCAACCTTTTGGTTAGCAGCCAAATGTCTTAATGATTATACCACCAGAGCTCCTTAATGGCCCAGAGTGTTTACTAAATGAAATTCATACATATACCTTTCGAGATAGTCAACCTTTCCAAAAGTCATTAGCATACTGGAAATTATTAAAATTAAAAAAATTTAAAACCACACTGTTAACACTAAAAACAAGATAAACACAAGTGTGTTGTATGAATTTTCCACAGAAGAGGTTAGCATATTGAGATCATTTGTGCAGAAGCAGCAGGAAATTTTAAATGAGAATGATTGTTTCATGATATGATGAACCTGCCCATATATATTAATGCTTTAAAACCACTAGAGGATTATGTGCTTAGAAAAGCTATACTGATAGTGAATTAATTTACCTCATTGATGGAAAATTAATGAGCATTGGCCAGGCAATCTTTAAATTGAGTTATTCTATTACACAAAATGCTGTTTAAATGTTTTTTCAGGTTGTTAGCTTGCTTATTTGTTTAGTTTGCTTTTTAACCTTTCAAGAGTCTTAAGTTTACCATTTGAACATCTAATTTAACTAATGGCATATAAATATATATCTTCAAAAAAAAACTGCTACTTATTTTGAACAAATACATTTGAAAATTATATGTTTGGAGTCATTAAGGCAAAATTCAGTTCATTCATTTAGCCTTCATGTATTGATTATTTTCATTATTGTTTCAACAATCCTTTTTAACAAGCAATTCATACACTGAGGAACAGCATGCTACAAACTCATAATATGTCCTTTCAATATCTCCAGCCTTATCCCATACCACCCTCTGTTTTTCAATTGCCATTCTCCAGCCCTACTAGATTTTTTTTTTTTTTTTTACTTTTACTCATGCCAGGCATTGTCTCTCTATCATTTCAGGACTTTTATGCCCCTTATCCTACTTTTCCTTCTGTACTATCCTTCACCAGGTTATTTTGATGTATTATTCCTCCAGAAGACAACCCTGATGTACTAGTCTAAGTTTGATTTACCTTCGTGAATTTCTACTAACTCTATCTTTTCTACTGTAATGTATACTATTCTATATTTTTAAAATATTTATTCACTGCTGGATTGTGACATTCCTGAGGGCAAGGATAATATCTCTCTTGTTTGTTCTTGTACCATCAGCCCCAAGCAGTGTCTGCTTTATAGAAAGCAATAAATAGATACCTGATGGAGAGTTGGATAGACAAGTGGTTGGATGAAGTAGTGGCATGAGAAAGCAGGGCATATTTGAGAATTCTTATGGACAGTAAAATCTTAATTTATTAAAAATATTAATTATTTGACGCTACTGAAAAAATACAGCCCCTGTTATTAAAGATCTCCCCATACAATAAGTGATAGGAAATCATTAATCAAATAACTGTAGAATATGGCAAAAAGTAACACAAGGATGAACACAGAAAGTTCTAAGGGTATTTGTGATAAATGGTAAAAATTGTAATCAGATAAGACTTCATGGTGGAGGTGGTCTTTGAGCTATCTTTAGAAAGATAAGTGGGATTTTAAAAAGAGAGATATGAACAGGGAGAAAAATCTGGGTGAAGAAAAATGGCCTTGGGAAATGAATGACTGTTTGATGACAGAAACTCCAGTTAGAAAATTATTTGAACATACCATTCACAGGACAGGCTAAACCAACAATGTTGTTGTTATTATTATGTGCCCTCGAGTTGGACTGATTCATAGCAACCCCTCCTTGGTTTTCTGAGGCAGTATCACTACAGAAGTAGATTGCCCCATCTTCCTTCCAAAGAGTGGCTGGTGGGTTTGAACCACCAGCCTTCTAGTTAGCAGTCAAGTGCCTTAGACACTATGCTACCACAGCTCCCCAAAAATAGTAAGTATGAAAAATGCTAAAGTTGAGAAGAACTCTTTCTTGAAGAGGAGGGTCACAGAAAAAGTACATATGACCACAAAAGAATACTAGTGAAATAGATCCAAGGATATTTATGTCCAGATGGTATTTCTATTGCTGCGTAATAAATTATTATCATCTTAGTTGCTTAAAACATACATTTATTATTTCACAGGGTCTGTCAGTTAGGAGTCTGGCCTCAGGCAGAAGGTAGGTCCCTGCTCAGGGTCTCACAAGACTACTCTTCACATGGTTGTTGATAAAATTCAGTTCCTTGTGATTTTAGGATTGAAGATTCCACTTTTTTCCTCTGTCATTCACAGGCTACTCCCATCCCCCAGATCTTTGCCTCATAGCCTTCTCACATGCCCTCTCATAACATGACAGCCTACTTCTTCAAGACCAACAGGAAAATCCCTCTTGCTTTGAATCTCTCTCTTCAAGGAAGGCCTGGACCCTCCTTATACAGAGTTTACCTGATTCATTCAGACCTACCCAAGATCCATTTTATTAAGTCATAGTCAACAGATTATGGACTTTAATTACATTTGTGAAATTCGTTTATATTTACCATATAACGTAAACTAATCACAAGAATGAAATCTCATCATATTCACAAGTCCCTTCCACACTCAAGAACAGGACATTACAAAAGGTGTGAAATTTTAGAGACCATCTTAGAATACTGTGTGACATGAGTTTCCATTGAGTTGATGCATGTATGACCCCACCTTCATGTTTACAAATCACTCGCTAGTTATAACTTTCCCAGTCACACCAGTCTCATGTTTGTATTTAGTAACATGAAGGACAAAATGAAGAATCTCAATGTTGGTTAACTGAAATGTGGTTGGTTCTTAATTGAGAATCTAAATTTTGACTTAATTGATCTACAAAAAAAAAAAAAAAAAAAACCAGATAGAAAGCCCCAAGGAGAAATACCAGGGTAGAGAGAGAAAGAGGCTATTTCAACAGTCCCTATAAGACAGAATTGACTTTACAGCAATGGGTTTGGCTTTTTGGATTTGATGGTTGAGGACAAGGCAAGGATTTCTGAGAGGCAGAGAGTAAGGGGAGAAATGAAGTTACTTTCCAACATGAGGATATTTGAGAGAGGAGGCAAGTTGAAAGATTTTGAAGCTGTTTTGTGTGTCACAAAGTAACCCCCTCCTATTTCTCCTGCTTCCAAAATCTTGAGTAAAATGTACTCTCTGTATCATTGTTTTGTAGTTGGACTTATGTATGGATTATTATTTATTGCTTTTTTTGTTTTGGGGAGATGATGTCTAAAACGGTCCTCACATTTGACACTAGGAGATATCATAATGAGCTAAGACATTATTGGGATTCCTGTATTATATATATAATATATATGCACACATACACCCCCACAAATATTGTATATACGTATAAAGTATATATACCGTATATATATAAAAAAAAAACACAAATAAAAAATCTGACTTTTTTTGTTAAATGTTTTCTAAATGATTTGTAAAGTTGATAATTAAACAACTCTTACTCTACATAGGGAGCTCTGGTGGCATAGTGCCTAAGGCATTGACTGCTAACCAGAAGGCTGCCAGTTCAAACCCACCAGCCACTCCTCGGAAGGCTGGGCAATCTACTTCTGTATTGATACTGCCTCAGAAACGCAAGGAGCGGTCACTATGAGTTGGATCCAACTTGACGGCAGTGAGTTTGTTTTTTTTGTTTGTTTGTTTTGGTACTCTACATAATAAAATATATATACTTGAGTGTGTGTATGTGTCTTCTCCCTGCAATATTTCCTTAGGACTTTCTCTTCCTTTCTTATGTAAATCTATCTGATTATGCCACTTTCTCCAGCTAAGACTTTCCCACACATTTAAGTGTTTTATTTTGACTCTAAAAAGGAAATCCAAGCTCCTCATCTTGGCACAGAAAACCTTAAGTTATGTCAGGTTGTATCTGCCCTCTTTCAGATTTCATCTTGTACCACCCTCCCTCTGTCTACTTTGCTGCAGCTGCATAGGCCTCTGTTTCTTAAACATGTCAAACTCATTTCTATCCTCCAGTTTCCATACTAGTTCTTCTCTCTGCATGGCTGGCTTCTTCAAGGAGTTCAGATCACAGATCAAATATCTCTCAGAGAGTCCTTCTTTGATAAACCAGTCTAAAATAGCCACCTGGTCACTTTCTTTCAAAGCATCCTCTTTTATTTCTCTGACTAGCACTTATCAACATTTCACATATTTCACATTTATTTCTTTGTTTTCTGTCATTTTCTCTCACTCCCACCCCTGCATAGACCATGGACTCCTCAAGGTCAGAGAACCTGTCTCCATTGATTATCAGACTATCCCCAGTTATTAGAATAGTGCCTGACACATAGTAGATGATTTACAATTACTTGTTAATAGATGAATCCATAAGAGTTCAGGATGTTTTGGGGGCTGTCTATCAAAGATTTAACATAGCATATCAAATAAATAAATCACAAAAAATTTAAGGTCCAGTTGACAAATAGTGGCACACAGAGGTGACTAGGTTAAGTGACGTGCATACTGGTATAGCCTTTGTGGTACTGGGGTTTTAATCCTGCCTCTGTTATTAACTTGCTGTTTGATTTAGGATAAAGGCAAGGAAGCTTTCAGAACTGGAGTGAAAAAGCAAGAATATTTATATTTTCTGATTTATAAAACCTATTATATATTGTTATTCTTCTTTTATGGGGAGACTCTATGAAATTAAGTAGTCCATGATGTGATCTGTTTGTAGTAGAGCTCAGATTTGAACTCAACTTATATGTGGCAACACAACTTTGCTTCCTGAAAGTGAGGATGACTTGACTTACTGATGTCTTACTGATGAAGATTGAAGAATACAGTCTGCACTATGGATTACACCTCAATATAAAGAAAACAAAAATTCTCACAACTGGACCTATAAGCAGCATCATGATAAATGGAGAAAAGATTGAAGTTGTCAAAGACTTCACATTGCTTGGTTCTACAATTGATGCCAGTGGAAGCAGCAGTCAGGACATCAGATGACACATACCACAGGGCATTTCAGCTGCAAGGGACCTCTTTTAAGTGCTGAGGAGCAAAGATATCTCCTTGAGGACTAAGGTGCACATGACACAAGCCATGATATTTTCAATCACCTCATATCATATGCTTTTGAGATGTGGTGCTGGTGAAGAATGCTGAAAGTATCGTGGACTACTGAAAGAACTAACAAATCTTTCCTGAAGAAAGTGTAGCTAGAATACTCCTTGGAAGCATAATGGCCAGACTTCGTCTCACCTACTTTGGTCATGTTGTCAGAAGGGACCATTCCCTGGAGAAGGATGTCATGCTTGGTAAGGTGGAGGGTCAACAAAGGAGGGGAAGGCCCTCTATGAGATAGATGGATTGACACAGTGGTTGTGGCAATGGCTCAAGTATAGCAGGGATCGCAAAGCTGGTGTGGGACCTGGCGGTGTTTTGTACTGCTGTGCATAGGGTTGCTATGAGTTGCAGATGACTCAATGGCACCTAACAGCAACAACATATGTGGTAAAAGGTCCCTTCCAGTTCCAAGTCTAACATTCAATAATGTAAAATGCCATAATCTTCCAACCTTTCTATAACATACATTCCCTCTATCATTTTTCATCTTGAACAGCTTTACCAATTTGTAGGAAGGCAGACACATTGACATTGAGTGGAGATTCTAAACACAAGGGTTTTGGTGACTGGGTAACTATGGATTATTACCAGAAGTAAATAAAAAAATACTTCTGTTTATTTTTAGTAGTAGAAAAAGCAATGAAGGGAAGGAATAATAAGTAGAGATAATATCTACAGAAGTGTTTTATCCATTATCCTTGAAGATTTATACTCTTTAAAAACCAGCTACTTTGTCTTTATGTAAGCATTTATTTTTTTTAATCTCTTATTGTTTTTTGTGGTAAATGCTTTCTACATGATTTGTAAGGCTGATATTTTAACAATTCTTACCTTACCTAATCACACATTCACTCTTCTGAAACACCATCTTTTTTGTTTTTTTCCAATTTCAATATCTTTATTGAGGTGTCAAATTATGCTAGCATTGCCAATGTTAATTCAGCAGCAAGCAGTGATAATGTCACATACACCTATTTTACTCTTCTGCATTTCTGATTTAGTAAAAAACTGCTTCTCAGTCACTTAAATTCCTTATTTTTCTTTGCTTTATTTTTCAGTTGTTTGTTGTTCTTTTAAGTTCCAGGCATGAATTTGGTTAGTTTAAAAGTTTTAAAAGCAGTTTCCTAGATACATAAGAGTCACAGTGACATGCAAAAACAAAAATCTATTTGGGGTATGAGTAAATAATCTCTTAGCAATTCCCTACTTGACTATAAGAGTTTAGTTTTTTTTAAGGCAAGTGATGTTCATTGGAAGAATCTGGGAGACAGATTCTTATTTCTCCAAGAATGCTTAAAGACCATATATATCTACTCTCATATCTCTGTGTACATATTTTCTTCCTTAATTATAATAATAGAAGAATATTGGATATACTATGGATGCCAGGGAGTCAGCCACAGGAATCCAGGTGAAGGGAGGGAACCCAGGCCACACACCAAAGTGGCAAGGTGGGAAAGTGGGGGGAAGGACCCAAAAATACCAGGGGGACTGGGGCAGAGCAAGGAGGCAGCAGTAGGAATCCAGGTAAGGGGAGGTTGGAGAGGTTTCCAACAGCTAAGGGAGAGAAACTTGTCTGTCGGGTTGTCTTACTGTGGTGATGTGTTGCTGTGAGTCTTTAGGCTGTGCCACCAGTGTTTCAAACCCAATGGGGTGCACATGGTGCACACGTATCAGCACGGCTTACAGACTGAGACAGACTAGGAAGAAGGAAGAGGCCACCCACTTTTCAAAGAATTGGCCAGGGAAAACCTTATGAATGGCAGAGAAACACTGTCAGATACATTATTGTGCAACTTTACAAATAGTCAGGAAACATCATCCAATACAGAGGAGGAATATGGGTCACTTAGGTTAGAAGGCTCTCAAAATAGGACTGGAAAGAGCTGAATCATCAGAGTAAAACCAGCCTTACTCATATGGATAAAGTAAAGCTGTCAAGACCTCCATTTGCTGACATGGCACCACTCAAATGGAGGAGAAACAGTGACAAACATCCATTAATAATTGGAACATAGAATGTATGAAGCATGAATCTAGGAAAATTGGAAGTTGTCAAAAATGAAAAGGAATGCATAAAGATTGATATCCTAGGCATTAGTGAGCTGAAATGGACTGGTTTTGGCCATTTTGAACCAGACAACCATATGATCTACTGATGCTGAGAATGACAAATTGAAGAGGAATGGTGTGGCATTCATCATTACAAAGGATGTTTCAAGATCTGTCCTGAAATATAATGCTGTCACTGATAAGATAATACCCATATGCCTACAAGGAAGACCCGTTAATACTACTATTATTCAAATTTATGCACCAAAGCCAAAGATGAAGAAGTTGAAGATTTTTATCAACTTCTGCAGTCTGAAATTAACTGAACATGTAATCAGGATGGTTAATTATCACAGGTGGCTGGAATTCAAAAGTTGGAAACAAAGAAGAATCACAGGTAGTTGGAAAATTTGGCCTTGGTGACAGAAATAATGCTGGAAATTGCATGGTAGAATTTTGCAAGGGCAACAAATTATTCATTGCAAATACCTTTTTTCAACAACACAAATGGTGACTGTACATGTGGACTTTGCCAGATGGAACACAGAGAAATCAGATTGACTACATCTGTGGCAAGAGGCGGTGGAAAAGCTCAATATCTTCAGCCAAAATAAAGCCAGGAGCTGATTGTGGAACAGAAAATCAACTGCTCATATGCAAAATCAACTTGAAGTTAAAGACAATTAAAGCAAGTCCATGAGAGCCAAAATATGATCTTGAATAGATCCTTCCTGAATTTAGAGACCATCTAAAGAATAGATTTGATGCATTAAACACCAATGACCAAAAAACAGAGGAATTGTGGGATGACATCAAGAACATCATCCATGAAGAAAGCAAGAGGTCACTAAAAAGACAGGAAAAGAAGAGAAGACTGAAATGGATGATGGAAGAGACTCTGAAACTTGCCCTTGAGCAGAGAGTAGCTAAAGCAAATGGAAGAAATGTCAAGATAAAAGAACCGAACCAAAGATTTCAAAGAACAGCACAAGAAGACAAAGCCAATTACTATAACGATACGTGCAAAGACTCAGAGTTAGAAAACCAAAAGGGGAAGAACATGTTTGACATTTCTCAAGCTGAAAGAATTGAGGAAAAAAATTAAGCCTTGAGCTGCAATATTGAAAGATTCTATGGGCAAAGTATTGAATGATACAGGAAACATCAAAAGAAGATGGAAAGAATACACAGAGTCACTGTACCAAAAAGAATTGATTGATCTTCATCCATTTCATGAGGTGATATATTATCTAGAACCAATGGTATTGAAGGAAGAAGTTGAAACTGCAATGAAGGAATTGGCAAAAAACAAGGCTCCAGGAATTGACCAAATGCCCATCGAGATATTTCAACAAACAGATGCCCCGCTAGAGACACTCACTCGGTTATGCCAAGAGATTTGGAAGATAGCTACCTGGCCAACTGACTGGAAGAGATCCATATTTGTACCCATTCCAAAGAAA